>NW_028123331.1:0-316245 GCF_965194805.1 Balaenoptera borealis
TGCCATTTGCAGCACCATAGATGAGTCTAGACATAATCACGCCACGTGTAGTAAGTGAGAAAGCAAAAGACACATATCCTATCATATCACTTTTAGGAGTTACTTAAAAATTGATACCAATGAAGATATTTCCACAGAGAAAGGCAACCACAGATTCATTAAAACACTTATGGTTCACCAAATAGAAAGGGATGAGGATTGGATACATTACCATATTGGGGTCAACAGAGATATACAAACCATGTGAAATATATAATCACCAAAGACGTACGGAAGACCAGGAGAAGACTACTCAACATTGTGTCATAACCTACATGGAAAAAGGATGCGAGGAAGAATAGATACACGTATATGTGTGAAAGAACCACATCTTGCACACGTAGAACAAACAAACCATTGTAATCGAATTTGCTGGGATAAAAAATAAAAAGTAAATTACAAATATGAACAAGAAGTAATGAGACATAAACTTAAAGGGCTTTTTCCTGCCACATTCCATTCTAATTTACAACGTAGAACACCACTTCCATTAAGGCTCTGTTTCCCCAGTAACTAAATTTGGTAAAGGAGAAATGCTGCCACCTTCTGACCTTTCCCTGCAGGAGCAGCTTTAAACTCACATCTAATGGTCACTTAACATTCACAAGGACTCAGGGCTGTAAAGGACACCTGCCCTAAAAAGTTGTGCTGAAGTAGGGAATGGACAAAACAATTCAAAACAGGCAAATGTTTCAAGAAGAGAGTATGAAGAGTTAAGTTTTACTCACGCTCTTTTAAAAAAAAAAGGAAAATGGATAAAAGCTCAACCTCAGGGAGTGTTAGACCCATGCAATCTAATCTACAAAAAGTTTCAACTTACACCAGTCTACTGACCATCAGCAAAAAGTCTACAAACAATAAAGGCTGAAGGGGTTTTAGAGAACTGTGTACCCTCTGCCTGCTGGTGAGAGGTAAAGGGGTAACAGCCAATAATGAGAACAGAAAGGAGCTGTGTTTAAAAGTACAAATGGAGGTACCATTCAATCCAGCAGGCACACCATTGGACCTCTCACCTGAGAAGACAAGAATCGAGAAGACACAGGCCGCAAAAGCTGCATTGCAGCCTTATTCACAATAGCCAAGAAAGTGAAGCAATCAAAATGTCCAACAACAGGTGAATGGATAAAGAAGAAGTGATCCATGTACACAATGGAATATTAGCCATGGAAGACAATGAACCATTGCTCTTTGAGGCACCACAAATGAGTCTGGAGATAATCACGAAACATGAGGTAAGTCGGAAAGCAAAAGACCTATATCCTATGATATCACTTATAGGCGTTATCTAATAACTGACACAAATGAACATATTTCCTCAGAGAAAGACACTCACAGACTTAGAAAACAAACTATGCTCATCTAAAAGGAAAGGTGGGGGGAATGGATAAATTAAGATTAGTGTTAGTATATGTATAGAAACACATATTATATACATATCTCAAAAAGACCGACCATATAGCAAGGGAGGTCTGCGGAACCCTCAGTAACATTTTACATGCGAAGAGGATCTGTACTTGAATAGACATATATAATTTACAAATGAACCAGATCGTGTACACCTAGGAGAAACAATATTCTAAGCTTTACCCCAATTAAAAAAATCTTAAAACCAAGAAGAAATAATGAGACATAATATTATGGGGGTTTCTCCATGCACATTCCAATGTAATTTACAACCTAGGAACACGACTTCCAGAAAGACTCTGCTGCCCTAGTACCCAGATTTGGGAATGGAGAAATGCTGCCTCCTTGAGGCCACTTCCCACAACAGCAGCTTTAAATCCATTGCCAAAGGTCACTAAATAGTAACCAAACTTGCAGTTCGGTAAATGACACCTGCTCTCTAAAAAAATTCTGGGGTGTAAAATCGATCAAAAAATTCAAAAGAGGGCAACCTTCCAAGAAGACAATAGCAAGAGTTATACTGTACTCCCAAATGTTTCCTTTTTTAACAGAAAAGAAAACGGCAGAGAAAAATGATGAGTTTTACGAATTTTCAGAGACATGCAAACCCAAATAACAAAAACCTATCAGCTCACAGCAGCCAGAAGGGCCATTAGCATAAATGCTGCAAACAATAAATGCTGAAGCGATTGTGGAGAAATGCGTACCCTCAATTCTAAGGGGGACGTGGTAAGAGCCACTAATGAAAACACAAAGAAGGTGCTTTGAAAAGGGTAACACGGTGTTACCAGTCAATCAATCACACCCACTGCTGGGCCTATCACGTTGAAAAATGAGAATCAAAAAGTCACAGGCTGGCAATCATGCACTCTAACAATATTTATCATACCGAACAATTGGAAGCAATGAAAATGTCCAATAACCGAGGAATGCACAAAGTAGAAGTGGTCCACGTACAAAGGGGAAAATTACTCCAATAAAAAATAAAAATTACATTTAAAAATCCAACAAAAGTAAAGAGACATCAGCTTGTGTGGGTTTGTCCAGGCACACTCCACTCTAATTTAAAACCGAGAAACACCACAGTCCGCAAGGGCTTTCCCCTAGTTACAAGGGTGGGGAACATAGAAAGGCTGCCACCCTATGGCAGTTACCTGCAAAACCAGCTTTAAAGCCTGTGCTAATGGTCATTTCATAGGAAGAAATAATGCAGGACTATAAATGAAACCTGCCCCCAAAATGTCTTGAGGGAGGTAATGGCCAAAACATTTAAAAATGTGACACATACTTTAAGAGAGCACTTTGAAGAACTAAGCGTTAATCACAGCTTGAAAAATAAAGAGGACTTGCCTTCAAGCTCAATTTCAAAGGATTATGAGGCACATGCGAATTCAACCACAAAGAGGTATCAGATCACAATTGTCAGAATAACCATCAGCAAGAAAACTACAAACAATAAATGCTGAAGGTGTTGTAGAGAAATGCATACCCTCAACTTCAAGGGGGACGTAACTTGGAAAGGGCCACGAAATAGAACAGAATGGAGGTGCATTAAAAAGGTCAACATTGAGCTACCATATGATCCAGCAGGCCCACTCCTCGACCTATAATCTAAGAAGAGAGAATTGGAAAGACACAGGCAGGCAAATCTGCATGGCACAGTATTACAATAGCCAAGATATGGAAGGAACCAAAAAGTCCACCAACAGATGGGTGGACACAGAAGAACTCCTCCATGTACAGATGGAATATTCGCTAGTGAAAAAAATGAAACAATGCCATTTGCAGCACCATAGATGAGTCTAGACGTAATCACGCCACCTGTAGTCATTGAGAAAGCAAAAGACACATATCCTATCATATCACTTTTAGGAGTTACTTAAAAATTGATACCAATGAAGATATTTCCACAGAGAAAGGCAATCACAGATTCATTAAAAAAACTTATGGTTCACCAAATAGAAAGGGATGAGGATTGGTTACATTGCCATATTGGGGTTAACAAAGATATACAAACCATGTGAAATATATAACCACCAAAGACGTACGGAAGACCAGGAGAGAGACTACTCAACATTGTGCCATAACCTACATGGGAAAAGGATGCGAGGAAGAATAGATACACGTATATGTGTGAAAGAACCACATCTTGCACACCTAGAACAAACAAACCATTGTAATCAAATTTGCTGGGATAAAAAATAAAAAGTAAATTACAAATATGAACAAGAAGTAATGAGACATAAACTAAAGGGCTTTTTCCTGGCATATTCCATTCTAATATACAACCTAGAACACCACTTCCATTAAGGCTCTGTTTCCCTAGTAAAGAAATTTGGTAAAGGAGAAAGGCTGCCAACTTGTGGCCGTTTCCTGCAAGAGCAGCTTTAAACTCACAGCTAATGGTCACTTAACATTCACAAGGACTCAGGGCTGTAAAGGACACTTGCCCTAAAAATTGGTGCTGAAGTAGGGAATGGACAAAACAATTCAAAACAGGCAAATGTTTCAAGAAGAGATTATGAAGAGTTAAGTTTTACTCACACTCTTTTAAAAAAAAAAGGAAAATGGATAAAAGCTCAACCTCAGGGAGTGTTAGACGCATGCAATCTAATCCAGAAAAAGTTTCAACTGACACCAGTCGACTGACCATCAGCAAAAAGTCTACAAACAATAAATGCTGAAGGGGTTTCAGAGAACTGTGTACCCTCTACCTGCTGGTGAGACGTAAAGGGGTAACAGCCAATAATGAGAAAAGAAAGGAGCTGTGTTTAAAAGTAAAAATGGAGGCACCATTCAATCCAGCAGGCGCATCATTGGACGTCTCACCTGAGAAGACAAGAATCGAGAAGACACAGGCCGCAAAAGCTGCAGTGCAGCCTTATTCACAATAGCCAAGACAGTGAAGCAATCAAAATGTCCAACAACAGGTGAATGGATAAAGAAGAAGTGGTCCATGTACACAATGGAATATTAGCCATGGAAGACAATGAAGCATTGCTCTCTGAGGCACCACAAATGAGTCTGGAAATAATCACGAAACATGAGGTAAGTCGGAAAGCAAAAGACCTATATTCTATGATATCACTTATAGGCGTTATCTAATAACTGACACAAATGAACATATTTCCAAAGAGAAAGACACTCACAGACTTAGAAAACAAACTATGCTCATCTAAAAGGAAAGGTGGGGGGAATGGATAAATTAAGATTAGTGTTAGTATATGTATAGAAACACATATTATATACATATCTCAAAAAGACCGACCATATAGCAAGGGAGGTCTGCGGAACCCTCAGTAACATTTTACATGCGAAGAGGATCTGTACTTGAATAGACATATATAATTTACAAATGAACCAGATCGTGTACACCTAGGAGAAACAATATTCTAAGCTTTACCCCAATTAAAAAAATCTTAAAACCAAGAAGAAATAATGAGACATAATATTATGGGGGTTTCTCCATGCACATTCCAATGTAATTTACAACCTAGGAACACGACTTCCAGAAAGACTCTGCTGCCCTAGTACCCAGATTTGGGAATGGAGAAATGCTGCCTCCTTGAGGCCACTTCCCACAACAGCAGCTTTAAATCCATTGCCAAAGGTCACTAAATAGTAACCAAACTTGCAGTTCGGTAAATGACACCTGCTCTCTAAAAAAATTCTGGGGTGTAAAATCGATCAAAAAATTCAAAAGAGGGCAACCTTCCAAGAAGACAATAGCAAGAGTTATACTGTACTCCCAAATGTTTCCTTTTTTAACAGAAAAGAAAACGGCAGAGAAAAATGATGAGTTTTACGAATTTTCAGAGACATGCAAACCCAAATAACAAAAACCTATCAGCTCACAGCAGCCAGAAGGGCCATTAGCATAAATGCTGCAAACAATAAATGCTGAAGCGATTGTGGAGAAATGCGTACCCTCAATTCTAAGGGGGACGTGGTAAGAGCCACTAATGAAAACACAAAGAAGGTGCTTTGAAAAGGGTAACACGGTGTTACCAGTCAATCAATCACACCCACTGCTGGGCCTATCACGTTGAAAAATGAGAATCAAAAAGTCACAGGCTGGCAATCATGCACTCTAACAATATTTATCATACCGAACAATTGGAAGCAATGAAAATGTCCAATAACCGAGGAATGCACAAAGTAGAAGTGGTCCACGTACAAAGGGGAAAATTACTCCAATAAAAAATAAAAATTACATTTAAAAATCCAACAAAAGTAAAGAGACATCAGCTTGTGTGGGTTTGTCCAGGCACACTCCACTCTAATTTAAAACCGAGAAACACCACAGTCCGCAAGGGCTTTCCCCTAGTTACAAGGGTGGGGAACATAGAAAGGCTGCCACCCTATGGCAGTTACCTGCAAAACCAGCTTTAAAGCCTGTGCTAATGGTCATTTCATAGGAAGAAATAATGCAGGACTATAAATGAAACCTGCCCCCAAAATGTCTTGAGGGAGGTAATGGCCAAAACATTTAAAAATGTGACACATACTTTAAGAGAGCACTTTGAAGAACTAAGGGTTAATCACAGCTTGAAAAATAAATAGGACTTGCCTTCAAGCTCAATTTCAAAGGATTATGAGGCACGTGCGAATTCAACCACAAAGAGGTATCAGATCACAATTGTCAGAATAACCATCAGCAAGAAAACTACAAACAATAAATGCTGAAGGTGTTGTAGAGAAATGCATACCCTCAACTTCAAGGGGGACGTAACTTGGAAAGGGCCACGAAATAGAACAGAATGGAGGTGCATTAAAAAGGTCAACATTAAGCTACCATATGATGCAGCAGGCCCACTCCTCGACCTATAATCTAAGAAGAGAGAATTGGAAAGACACAGGCAGGCAAATCTGCATGGCACAGTATTACAATAGCCAAGATATGGAAGGAACCAAAAAGTCCACCAACAGATGGGTGGACCCAGAAGAACTCCTCCATGTACAGATGGAATATTCGCTAGTGAAAAAAATGAAACAATGCCATTTGCAGCACCATAGATGAGTCTAGACGTAATCACGCCACCTGTAGTCAGTGAGAAAGCAAAAGACACATATCCTATCATATCACTTTTTGGAGTTACTTAAAAATTGATACCAATGAAGATATTTCCACAGAGAAAGGCAATCACAGATTCATTAAAAAAACTTATGGTTCACTAAATAGAAAGGGATGAGGATTGGTTACATTACCATATTGGGGTTAACAAAGATATACAAACCATGTGAAATATATAACCACCAAAGACGTACGGAAGACCAGGAGAGGGACTACTCAACATTGTGCCATAACCTACATGGGAAAAGAATGCGAGGAAGAATAGATACACGTATATGTGTGAAAGAACCACATCTTGCACACCTAGAACAAACAAACCATTGTAATCAAATTTGCTGGGATAAAAAATAAAAAGTAAATTACAAATATGAACAAGAAGTAATGAGACATAAACTAAAGGGCTTTTTCCTGGCATATTCCATTCTAATATACAACCTAGAACACCACTTCCATTAAGGCTCTGTTTCCCTAGTAAACAAATTTGGTAAAGGAGAAATGCTGCCACCTTGTGGCCGTTTCCTGCAAGAGCAGCTTTAAACTCACAGCTAATGGTCACTTAACATTCACAAGGACTCAGGGCTGTAAAGGACACTTGCCCTAAAAATTGGTGCTGAAGTAGGGAATGGACAAACAAATTTAAAACAGGCAAATGTTTCAAGAAGAGATTATGAAGAGTTAAGTTTTACTCACACTTTTTTTCAAAAAAAGGAAAATGGATAAAAGCTCAACCTCAGGGAGTGTTAGACGCATGCAATCTAATCTACAAAAAGTTTCCACTTACACCAGTCGACTGACCATCAGCAAAAAGTCTACAAACAATAAAGGCTGAAGGGGTTTCAGAGAACTGTGTACCCTCTACCTGCTGGTGAGACGTAAAGGGGTAATAGCCAATAATGAGAAAAGAAAGGAGCTGTGTTTAAAAGTAAAAATGGAGGCACCATTCAATCCAGCAGGCGCAACATTGGACGTCTCACCTGAGAAGACAAGAATCGAGAAGACACAGGCCGCAAAAGCTGCAGTGCAGCCTTATTCACAATAGCCAAGACAGTGAAGCAATCAAAATGTCCAACAACAGGTGAATGGATAAAGAAGTGGTCCATGTACACAATGGAATATTAGCCATGGAAGACAATGAAGCATTGCTCTCTGAGGCACCACAAATGAGTCTGGAAATAATCACGAAACATGAGGTAAGTCGGAAAGCAAAAGACCTATATTCTATGATATCACTTATAGGCGTTATCTAATAACTGACACAAATGAACATATTTCCACAGAGAAAGACACTCACAGACTTAGAAAACAAACTATGCTCATCTAAAAGGAAAGGTGGGGGGAATGGATAAATTAAGATTAGTGTTACTATATGTATACAAACACATATTTTATACATATCTCAAAAAGACCGACTATATAGCAAGGGAGGTGTGTGGAACCCTCTGTAACATTTTACATGGGAAGACGATCTGTACTTGAATACACATATATAACGTACAAATGAACCAGATTGTGTACATCTAGGACAAACAATATTCTAAGCTTTACCCCAACTAAAAAAAAAATTTAAAACCAAGAAGAAATAATGAGACATAAACTAATGGGGGTTTCTCCATGCATATTCCAATGTAATTTACAACCTAGGAACACGACTTCCAGAAAGGCTCTGCTGCCCTAATACCCAGATTTGGGAATGGACAAATGCTGCCTGCTTGAGGCCACCTCCCACAACATCACCTTTAAACCCATTGCTAAAGGTCACTAAATAGTCACCAAACTTGCAGTTCGGGAAATGACACCTGCTCTCTAAAAAAATTCTGGGGTGGAAAATTGACCAAAAAATTAAACAGAGGGCAACCTTCCAAGAAGACAATTTCAAGAGTTATATTGTATTCCCAATTGTTTCCTTTTTTGAACAGAAAAGAAAACGGCGGAGAAAAATGATGAGTTTTACGAATTTTCAGAGACATGCAAACCCAAATTACAAAAACCTATCAGCTCACAGCAGCCAGAAGGGCCATTAGCATAAATGCTGCAAACAATAAATGCTGAAGCGATTGTGGAGAAATGCGTACCCTCGATTCTAAGGGGGACGTTGTAAGAGCCACTAATGAAAACACAAAGTAGGTGCTTGGAAAAGGGAAACACGGTGCTACCAGTCAATGAATCACACCCACTGCTGGGCCTATCACCTGAGAAAATGAGGATCAAAAAGTCACAGGCTGGCAATCATGCACTCCAACAATATTTACCATAGCCAACAATTGGAAGCAATGAAAATGTCCATCAACCGAGGAATGCACAAAGTCGAAGTGGTCCACGTACAAAGTGGAAAATTACTCCAATAAAAAATAAAAATTACATTTAAAAATCCAACAAAAGTAAAGAGACATCAGCTTGTGTGGGTTTGTCCAGGCACACTCCACTCTAATTTATAACCGAGAAACACCACAGGCCGCAAGGGCTTTCCCCTAGTTACAAGGGTGGGGAACATAGAAAGGCTGCCACCCTATGGCAGTTACCTGCAAAAGCAGCTTTAAAGGCTGTGCTAATGGTCATTTCATAGGAAGAAGTAATGCAGGACTGTAAATGAAACCTGCCCTCAAAATGTCTTGAGGGAGGTCATGGCCAAAACATTTCAAAATGTGACACATACTTTAAGAGAACACTTTGAAGAACTAAGGGGTAATCACAGCTTGAAAAATAAAAAGGACTTGCCTTCAAGCTCAGTTTCAAAGGATTATGAGGCATGTGCGAATTCAACCACAAGGAGGTATCAGATCACTATTGTCAGAATAACCATCAGCAAGAAAACTACCAACAATAAATGCTGAAGGTGTTGTAGAGAAATGCATACCCTCAACTTCAAGGGGGACGTAACTTGGAAAGGGCCACGAAATAGAACAGAAAGGAGGTGCATTAAAAAGGTCAACATTGAGCTACCATATGATCCAGCAGGCCCACTCCTCGACCTATAATCTAAGAAGAGAGAATTGGAAAGACACAGGCAGGCAAATCTGCATGGCACAGTATTACAATAGCCAAGATATGGAAGGAACCAAAAAGTCCACCAACAGATGGGTGGACACAGAAGAACTCCTCCATGTACAGATGGAATATTCGCTAGTGAAAAAAGTGAAACAATGCCATTTGCAGCACCATAGATGAGTCTAGACGTAATCACGCCACGTGTAGTAAGTGAGAAAGCAAAAGACACATATCCTATCATATCACTTTTGGGAGTTACTTAAAAATTGATACCAATGAAGATATTTCCACAGAGAAAGGCAACCACAGATTCATTAAAACATTTATGGTTCACCAAATAGAAAGGGATGAGAATTGGATACATTACCATATTGGGGTCAACAGAGATATACAAACCATGTGAAATATATAATCACGAAAGACGTACGGAAGACCAGGAGAAAACTACTCAACATTATGTCATAACCTACATGGAAAAAGGATGCGAGGAAGAATAGATACACGTATATGTGCGAAAGAACCACATCTTGCACACCTAGAACAAACAAACCATTGTAATCGAATTTGCTGGGATAAAAAATAAAAAGTAAATTACAAATATGAACAAGAAGTAATGAGACATAAACATAAAGGGCTTTTTCCTGGCACATTCCATTCTAATTTACAACCTAGAACACCACCTCCATTAAGACTCTGTTTCCCCAGTTACCAAATTTGGTAAAGGGGAAATGATGCCACCTTGTGGCCGTTTCCTGCAAGAGCAGCTTTACAATCACAGCTAATGGTCACTTAACATTCACAAGGACTCAGGGCTGTAAAGGACACCTGCCCTAAAAAATTATGCTGAAAAAGGGAATGGACAAAAAAATTCAAAAGAGGCAAATGTTTCAAGAAGAGCGTATGAAGAGTTACGTGTTACTCACGCTCTTTTTCAAAAAAAGGAAAATGGATAAAAGCTCAACCTCAGGGAGTGTTAGACGCATGCAATCTAATCTACAAAAAGTTTCCACTTACACCAGTCGACTGACCATCAGCAAAAAGTCTACAAACAATAAAGGCTGAAGGGGTTTCACAGAACTGTGTACCCTCTACCTGCTGGTGAGACGTAAAGGGGTAATAGCCAATAATGAGAAAAGAAAGGAGCTGTGTTTAAAAGTAAAAATGGAGGCACCATTCAATCCAGCAGGCACAACATTGGACGTCTCACCTGAGAAGACAAGAATCGAGAAGACACAGGCCGCAAAAGCTGCAGTGCAGCCTTATTCACAATAGCCAAGACAGTGAAGCAATCAAAATGTCCAACAACAGGTGAATGGATAAAGAAGTGGTCCATGTACACAATGGAATATTAGCCATGGAAGACAATGAAGCATTGCTCTCTGAGGCACCACAAATGAGTCTGGAAATAATCACGAAACATGAGGTAAGTCGGAAAGCAAAAGACCTATATTCTATGATATCACTTATAGGCGTTATCTAATAACTGACACAAATGAACATATTTCCACAGAGAAAGACACTCACAGACTTAGAATACAAACTATGCTCATGTAAAAGGAAAGGTGGGGGGAATGGATAAATTAAGATTAGTGTACTATATGTATACAAACACATATTTTATACATATCTCAAAAAGACCGACCATATAGCAAGGGAGGTGTGCGGAACCCTCTGTAACATTTTACATGGGAAGAGGATCTGTACTTGAATAGACATATATAATGTACAAATGAACCAGATTGTGTAAACCTAGGACAAACAATATTCTAAGCTTTACCCCAATTAAAAAAAAAATTTTAAAACCAAGAAGAAATAATGAGACATAGACTAATGGGGGTTTCTCCATGCACATTCCAATGTAATTTACAACCTAGGAACACGACTTCCAGAAAGGCTCTGCTGCCCTAATACCCAGATTTGGGAATGGAGAAATGCTGCCTGCTTGAGGCCACTTCCCACAACATCACCTTTAAACCCATTGCTAAAGGTCACTAAATATTCACCAAACTTGCAGTTCGGGAAATGACACCTGCTCTCTAAAAAAATTCTGGGGTGGAAAATTGACCAAAAAATTAAACAGAGGGCAACCTTCCAAGAAGACAATTTCAAGAGATATATTGTATTCCCAATTGTTTCCTTTTTTTAACAGAAAAGAAAACGGCGGAGAAATATGATGAGTATTACGAATTTTCAGAGACATGCAAACCCAAATTATAAAAACCTATCAGCTCACAGCAGCCAGAAGGGCCATTAGCATAAATGCTGCAAACAATAAATGCTGAAGCGATTGTGGAGAAATGTGTACCCTCGATTCTAAAGGGGACGTGGTAAGTGCCACTAATGAAAACAAACAGAAGGTGCTTTGAAAAGGGAAAAACGGTGCTACCAGTCAGTCAGTCACACCCAGTGCTGGGCCTATCACCTGAGAAAATGAGAATCAAAAAGTCACAGGCTGGCAATCATGCACTCCAACATTATTTACCATAGCCAACAATTGGAAGCAATGAAAATGTCCATCAACCGAGGAATGCACAAAGTCGAAGTGGTCCACGTACACAGTGGAAAATTACTCCAATAAAAAATAAAAATTAAATTTAAAAATCCAACAAATGTAAAGAGACATCAGCTTGTGTGGGTTTGTCCAGGCACACTCCACTCTAATTTAAAACCGAGAAACACCACAGACCGCAAGGGCTTTTCCCTAGTTACCAGGGTGGGGAACATAGAAAGGCTGCCGCCCTCTGGCAGTTACCTGCAAAAGCAGCTTTAAAGCCTGTGCTAATGGTCATTTCATAGGAACAAGTACTGCAGAACTGTAAATGAAACCTGCCTTCGAAATGTCTTGAGGGAGGTCATGGCCAAAACATTTCAAAATGTGACACATACTTTAAGAGAACACTTTGAAGAACTAAGGGGTAATCACAGCTTGAAAAATAAAAAGGACATGCCTTCAAGCTCAATTTCAACGGATTATGAGGCACGTGCTAATTCAACCACAAAGAGGTTTCAGATCACACTTGTCAGAATAACCATCAGCAAGAAAACTACAAACAATAAATGCTGAAGGTGTTGTGGAGAAATGCATACCCTCAACTTCAAGTGGGACGTAACATGGAAAGGGCCACGAAATAGAACAGAATGGATGTGCCTTAAAAAGCTCAACATTGAGCTACCATATGATCCAGCAGGCCCACTCCTCGACCTAAAATCTAAGAAGAGAGAATTGCAAAGACACAGGCAGGCAGATCTGCATTGCACAGTATTACAATAGCCAAGATATGGAAGTAACCAAAAAGTCCACCAACAGATGGGTGGACACAGAAGAACTCCTCCATGTACAGATGGAATATTCGCTAGTGAAAAAAGTGAAACAATGCCATTTGCAGCACCATAGATGAGTCTAGACATAATCACGCCACGTGTAGTAAGTGAGAAAGCAAAAGACACATATCCTATCATATCACTTTTAGGAGTTACTTAAAAATTGATACCAATGAAGATATTTCCACAGAGAAAGGCAACCACAGATTCATTAAAACACTTATGGTTCACCAAATAGAAAGGGATGAGGATTGGATACATTACCATATTGGGGTCAACAGAGATATACAAACCATGTGAAATATATAATCACCAAAGACGTACGGAAGACCAGGAGAAGACTACTCAACATTGTGTCATAACCTACATGGAAAAAGGATGCGAGGAAGAATAGATACACGTATATGTGTGAAAGAACCACATCTTGCACACGTAGAACAAACAAACCATTGTAATCGAATTTGCTGGGATAAAAAATAAAAAGTAAATTACAAATATGAACAAGAAGTAATGAGACATAAACTTAAAGGGCTTTTTCCTGCCACATTCCATTCTAATTTACAACGTAGAACACCACTTCCATTAAGGCTCTGTTTCCCCAGTAACTAAATTTGGTAAAGGAGAAATGCTGCCACCTTCTGACCTTTCCCTGCAGGAGCAGCTTTAAACTCACATCTAATGGTCACTTAACATTCACAAGGACTCAGGGCTGTAAAGGACACCTGCCCTAAAAAGTTGTGCTGAAGTAGGGAATGGACAAAACAATTCAAAACAGGCAAATGTTTCAAGAAGAGAGTATGAAGAGTTAAGTTTTACTCACGCTCTTTTAAAAAAAAAAGGAAAATGGATAAAAGCTCAACCTCAGGGAGTGTTAGACCCATGCAATCTAATCTACAAAAAGTTTCAACTTACACCAGTCTACTGACCATCAGCAAAAAGTCTACAAACAATAAAGGCTGAAGGGGTTTTAGAGAACTGTGTACCCTCTGCCTGCTGGTGAGAGGTAAAGGGGTAACAGCCAATAATGAGAACAGAAAGGAGCTGTGTTTAAAAGTACAAATGGAGGTACCATTCAATCCAGCAGGCACACCATTGGACCTCTCACCTGAGAAGACAAGAATCGAGAAGACACAGGCCGCAAAAGCTGCATTGCAGCCTTATTCACAATAGCCAAGAAAGTGAAGCAATCAAAATGTCCAACAACAGGTGAATGGATAAAGAAGAAGTGATCCATGTACACAATGGAATATTAGCCATGGAAGACAATGAACCATTGCTCTTTGAGGCACCACAAATGAGTCTGGAGATAATCACGAAACATGAGGTAAGTCGGAAAGCAAAAGACCTATATCCTATGATATCACTTATAGGCGTTATCTAATAACTGACACAAATGAACATATTTCCTCAGAGAAAGACACTCACAGACTTAGAAAACAAACTATGCTCATCTAAAAGGAAAGGTGGGGGGAATGGATAAATTAAGATTAGTGTTAGTATATGTATAGAAACACATATTATATACATATCTCAAAAAGACCGACCATATAGCAAGGGAGGTCTGCGGAACCCTCAGTAACATTTTACATGCGAAGAGGATCTGTACTTGAATAGACATATATAATTTACAAATGAACCAGATCGTGTACACCTAGGAGAAACAATATTCTAAGCTTTACCCCAATTAAAAAAATCTTAAAACCAAGAAGAAATAATGAGACATAATATTATGGGGGTTTCTCCATGCACATTCCAATGTAATTTACAACCTAGGAACACGACTTCCAGAAAGACTCTGCTGCCCTAGTACCCAGATTTGGGAATGGAGAAATGCTGCCTCCTTGAGGCCACTTCCCACAACAGCAGCTTTAAATCCATTGCCAAAGGTCACTAAATAGTAACCAAACTTGCAGTTCGGTAAATGACACCTGCTCTCTAAAAAAATTCTGGGGTGTAAAATCGATCAAAAAATTCAAAAGAGGGCAACCTTCCAAGAAGACAATAGCAAGAGTTATACTGTACTCCCAAATGTTTCCTTTTTTAACAGAAAAGAAAACGGCAGAGAAAAATGATGAGTTTTACGAATTTTCAGAGACATGCAAACCCAAATAACAAAAACCTATCAGCTCACAGCAGCCAGAAGGGCCATTAGCATAAATGCTGCAAACAATAAATGCTGAAGCGATTGTGGAGAAATGCGTACCCTCAATTCTAAGGGGGACGTGGTAAGAGCCACTAATGAAAACACAAAGAAGGTGCTTTGAAAAGGGTAACACGGTGTTACCAGTCAATCAATCACACCCACTGCTGGGCCTATCACGTTGAAAAATGAGAATCAAAAAGTCACAGGCTGGCAATCATGCACTCTAACAATATTTATCATACCGAACAATTGGAAGCAATGAAAATGTCCAATAACCGAGGAATGCACAAAGTAGAAGTGGTCCACGTACAAAGGGGAAAATTACTCCAATAAAAAATAAAAATTACATTTAAAAATCCAACAAAAGTAAAGAGACATCAGCTTGTGTGGGTTTGTCCAGGCACACTCCACTCTAATTTAAAACCGAGAAACACCACAGTCCGCAAGGGCTTTCCCCTAGTTACAAGGGTGGGGAACATAGAAAGGCTGCCACCCTATGGCAGTTACCTGCAAAACCAGCTTTAAAGCCTGTGCTAATGGTCATTTCATAGGAAGAAATAATGCAGGACTATAAATGAAACCTGCCCCCAAAATGTCTTGAGGGAGGTAATGGCCAAAACATTTAAAAATGTGACACATACTTTAAGAGAGCACTTTGAAGAACTAAGCGTTAATCACAGCTTGAAAAATAAATAGGACTTGCCTTCAAGCTCAATTTCAAAGGATTATGAGGCACATGCGAATTCAACCACAAAGAGGTATCAGATCACAATTGTCAGAATAACCATCAGCAAGAAAACTACAAACAATAAATGCTGAAGGTGTTGTAGAGAAATGCATACCCTCAACTTCAAGGGGGACGTAACTTGGAAAGGGCCACGAAATAGAACAGAATGGAGGTGCATTAAAAAGGTCAACATTGAGCTACCATATGATCCAGCAGGCCCACTCCTCGACCTATAATCTAAGAAGAGAGAATTGGAAAGACACAGGCAGGCAAATCTGCATGGCACAGTATTACAATAGCCAAGATATGGAAGGAACCAAAAAGTCCACCAACAGATGGGTGGACACAGAAGAACTCCTCCATGTACAGATGGAATATTCGCTAGTGAAAAAAATGAAACAATGCCATTTGCAGCACCATAGATGAGTCTAGACGTAATCACGCCACCTGTAGTCATTGAGAAAGCAAAAGACACATATCCTATCATATCACTTTTAGGAGTTACTTAAAAATTGATACCAATGAAGATATTTCCACAGAGAAAGGCAATCACAGATTCATTAAAAAAACTTATGGTTCACCAAATAGAAAGGGATGAGGATTGGTTACATTGCCATATTGGGGTTAACAAAGATATACAAACCATGTGAAATATATAACCACCAAAGACGTACGGAAGACCAGGAGAGAGACTACTCAACATTGTGCCATAACCTACATGGGAAAAGGATGCGAGGAAGAATAGATACACGTATATGTGTGAAAGAACCACATCTTGCACACCTAGAACAAACAAACCATTGTAATCAAATTTGCTGGGATAAAAAATAAAAAGTAAATTACAAATATGAACAAGAAGTAATGAGACATAAACTAAAGGGCTTTTTCCTGGCATATTCCATTCTAATATACAACCTAGAACACCACTTCCATTAAGGCTCTGTTTCCCTAGTAAAGAAATTTGGTAAAGGAGAAAGGCTGCCAACTTGTGGCCGTTTCCTGCAAGAGCAGCTTTAAACTCACAGCTAATGGTCACTTAACATTCACAAGGACTCAGGGCTGTAAAGGACACTTGCCCTAAAAATTGGTGCTGAAGTAGGGAATGGACAAAACAATTCAAAACAGGCAAATGTTTCAAGAAGAGATTATGAAGAGTTAAGTTTTACTCACACTCTTTTAAAAAAAAAAGGAAAATGGATAAAAGCTCAACCTCAGGGAGTGTTAGACGCATGCAATCTAATCCAGAAAAAGTTTCAACTGACACCAGTCGACTGACCATCAGCAAAAAGTCTACAAACAATAAATGCTGAAGGGGTTTCAGAGAACTGTGTACCCTCTACCTGCTGGTGAGACGTAAAGGGGTAACAGCCAATAATGAGAAAAGAAAGGAGCTGTGTTTAAAAGTAAAAATGGAGGCACCATTCAATCCAGCAGGCGCATCATTGGACGTCTCACCTGAGAAGACAAGAATCGAGAAGACACAGGCCGCAAAAGCTGCAGTGCAGCCTTATTCACAATAGCCAAGACAGTGAAGCAATCAAAATGTCCAACAACAGGTGAATGGATAAAGAAGAAGTGGTCCATGTACACAATGGAATATTAGCCATGGAAGACAATGAAGCATTGCTCTCTGAGGCACCACAAATGAGTCTGGAAATAATCACGAAACATGAGGTAAGTCGGAAAGCAAAAGACCTATATTCTATGATATCACTTATAGGCGTTATCTAATAACTGACACAAATGAACATATTTCCAAAGAGAAAGACACTCACAGACTTAGAAAACAAACTATGCTCATCTAAAAGGAAAGGTGGGGGGAATGGATAAATTAAGATTAGTGTTAGTATATGTATAGAAACACATATTATATACATATCTCAAAAAGACCGACCATATAGCAAGGGAGGTCTGCGGAACCCTCAGTAACATTTTACATGCGAAGAGGATCTGTACTTGAATAGACATATATAATTTACAAATGAACCAGATCGTGTACACCTAGGAGAAACAATATTCTAAGCTTTACCCCAATTAAAAAAATCTTAAAACCAAGAAGAAATAATGAGACATAATATTATGGGGGTTTCTCCATGCACATTCCAATGTAATTTACAACCTAGGAACACGACTTCCAGAAAGACTCTGCTGCCCTAGTACCCAGATTTGGGAATGGAGAAATGCTGCCTCCTTGAGGCCACTTCCCACAACAGCAGCTTTAAATCCATTGCCAAAGGTCACTAAATAGTAACCAAACTTGCAGTTCGGTAAATGACACCTGCTCTCTAAAAAAATTCTGGGGTGTAAAATCGATCAAAAAATTCAAAAGAGGGCAACCTTCCAAGAAGACAATAGCAAGAGTTATACTGTACTCCCAAATGTTTCCTTTTTTAACAGAAAAGAAAACGGCAGAGAAAAATGATGAGTTTTACGAATTTTCAGAGACATGCAAACCCAAATAACAAAAACCTATCAGCTCACAGCAGCCAGAAGGGCCATTAGCATAAATGCTGCAAACAATAAATGCTGAAGCGATTGTGGAGAAATGCGTACCCTCAATTCTAAGGGGGACGTGGTAAGAGCCACTAATGAAAACACAAAGAAGGTGCTTTGAAAAGGGTAACACGGTGTTACCAGTCAATCAATCACACCCACTGCTGGGCCTATCACGTTGAAAAATGAGAATCAAAAAGTCACAGGCTGGCAATCATGCACTCTAACAATATTTATCATACCGAACAATTGGAAGCAATGAAAATGTCCAATAACCGAGGAATGCACAAAGTAGAAGTGGTCCACGTACAAAGGGGAAAATTACTCCAATAAAAAATAAAAATTACATTTAAAAATCCAACAAAAGTAAAGAGACATCAGCTTGTGTGGGTTTGTCCAGGCACACTCCACTCTAATTTAAAACCGAGAAACACCACAGTCCGCAAGGGCTTTCCCCTAGTTACAAGGGTGGGGAACATAGAAAGGCTGCCACCCTATGGCAGTTACCTGCAAAACCAGCTTTAAAGCCTGTGCTAATGGTCATTTCATAGGAAGAAATAATGCAGGACTATAAATGAAACCTGCCCCCAAAATGTCTTGAGGGAGGTAATGGCCAAAACATTTAAAAATGTGACACATACTTTAAGAGAGCACTTTGAAGAACTAAGCGTTAATCACAGCTTGAAAAATAAATAGGACTTGCCTTCAAGCTCAATTTCAAAGGATTATGAGGCACATGCGAATTCAACCACAAAGAGGTATCAGATCACAATTGTCAGAATAACCATCAGCAAGAAAACTACAAACAATAAATGCTGAAGGTGTTGTAGAGAAATGCATACCCTCAACTTCAAGGGGGACATAACTTGGAAAGGGCCACGAAATAGAACAGAATGGAGGTGCATTAAAAAGGTCAACATTGAGCTACCATATGATCCAGCAGGCCCACTCCTCGACCTATAATCTAAGAAGAGAGAATTGGAAAGACACAGGCAGGCAAATCTGCATGGCACAGTATTACAATAGCCAAGATATGGAAGGAACCAAAAAGTCCACCAACAGATGGGTGGACACAGAAGAACTCCTCCATGTACAGATGGAATATTCGCTAGTGAAAAAAATGAAACAATGCCATTTGCAGCACCATAGATGAGTCTAGACGTAATCACGCCACCTGTAGTCATTGAGAAAGCAAAAGACACATATCCTATCATATCACTTTTAGGAGTTACTTAAAAATTGATACCAATGAAGATATTTCCACAGAGAAAGGCAATCACAGATTCATTAAAAAAACTTATGGTTCACCAAATAGAAAGGGATGAGGATTGGTTACATTGCCATATTGGGGTTAACAAAGATATACAAACCATGTGAAATATATAACCACCAAAGACGTACGGAAGACCAGGAGAGAGACTACTCAACATTGTGCCATAACCTACATGGGAAAAGGATGCGAGGAAGAATAGATACACGTATATGTGTGAAAGAACCACATCTTGCACACCTAGAACAAACAAACCATTGTAATCAAATTTGCTGGGATAAAAAATAAAAAGTAAATTACAAATATGAACAAGAAGTAATGAGACATAAACTAAAGGGCTTTTTCCTGGCATATTCCATTCTAATATACAACCTAGAACACCACTTCCATTAAGGCTCTGTTTCCCTAGTAAAGAAATTTGGTAAAGGAGAAAGGCTGCCAACTTGTGGCCGTTTCCTGCAAGAGCAGCTTTAAACTCACAGCTAATGGTCACTTAACATTCACAAGGACTCAGGGCTGTAAAGGACACTTGCCCTAAAAATTGGTGCTGAAGTAGGGAATGGACAAAACAATTCAAAACAGGCAAATGTTTCAAGAAGAGATTATGAAGAGTTAAGTTTTACTCACACTCTTTTAAAAAAAAAAGGAAAATGGATAAAAGCTCAACCTCAGGGAGTGTTAGACGCATGCAATCTAATCCAGAAAAAGTTTCAACTGACACCAGTCGACTGACCATCAGCAAAAAGTCTACAAACAATAAATGCTGAAGGGGTTTCAGAGAACTGTGTACCCTCTACCTGCTGGTGAGACGTAAAGGGGTAACAGCCAATAATGAGAAAAGAAAGGAGCTGTGTTTAAAAGTAAAAATGGAGGCACCATTCAATCCAGCAGGCGCATCATTGGACGTCTCACCTGAGAAGACAAGAATCGAGAAGACACAGGCCGCAAAAGCTGCAGTGCAGCCTTATTCACAATAGCCAAGACAGTGAAGCAATCAAAATGTCCAACAACAGGTGAATGGATAAAGAAGAAGTGGTCCATGTACACAATGGAATATTAGCCATGGAAGACAATGAAGCATTGCTCTCTGAGGCACCACAAATGAGTCTGGAAATAATCACGAAACATGAGGTAAGTCGGAAAGCAAAAGACCTATATTCTATGATATCACTTATAGGCGTTATCTAATAACTGACACAAATGAACATATTTCCAAAGAGAAAGACACTCACAGACTTAGAAAACAAACTATGCTCATCTAAAAGGAAAGGTGGGGGGAATGGATAAATTAAGATTAGTGTTAGTATATGTATAGAAACACATATTATATACATATCTCAAAAAGACCGACCATATAGCAAGGGAGGTCTGCGGAACCCTCAGTAACATTTTACATGCGAAGAGGATCTGTACTTGAATAGACATATATAATTTACAAATGAACCAGATCGTGTACACCTAGGAGAAACAATATTCTAAGCTTTACCCCAATTAAAAAAATCTTAAAACCAAGAAGAAATAATGAGACATAATATTATGGGGGTTTCTCCATGCACATTCCAATGTAATTTACAACCTAGGAACACGACTTCCAGAAAGACTCTGCTGCCCTAGTACCCAGATTTGGGAATGGAGAAATGCTGCCTCCTTGAGGCCACTTCCCACAACAGCAGCTTTAAATCCATTGCCAAAGGTCACTAAATAGTAACCAAACTTGCAGTTCGGTAAATGACACCTGCTCTCTAAAAAAATTCTGGGGTGTAAAATCGATCAAAAAATTCAAAAGAGGGCAACCTTCCAAGAAGACAATAGCAAGAGTTATACTGTACTCCCAAATGTTTCCTTTTTTAACAGAAAAGAAAACGGCAGAGAAAAATGATGAGTTTTACGAATTTTCAGAGACATGCAAACCCAAATAACAAAAACCTATCAGCTCACAGCAGCCAGAAGGGCCATTAGCATAAATGCTGCAAACAATAAATGCTGAAGCGATTGTGGAGAAATGCGTACCCTCAATTCTAAGGGGGACGTGGTAAGAGCCACTAATGAAAACACAAAGAAGGTGCTTTGAAAAGGGTAACACGGTGTTACCAGTCAATCAATCACACCCACTGCTGGGCCTATCACGTTGAAAAATGAGAATCAAAAAGTCACAGGCTGGCAATCATGCACTCTAACAATATTTATCATACCGAACAATTGGAAGCAATGAAAATGTCCAATAACCGAGGAATGCACAAAGTAGAAGTGGTCCACGTACAAAGGGGAAAATTACTCCAATAAAAAATAAAAATTACATTTAAAAATCCAACAAAAGTAAAGAGACATCAGCTTGTGTGGGTTTGTCCAGGCACACTCCACTCTAATTTAAAACCGAGAAACACCACAGTCCGCAAGGGCTTTCCCCTAGTTACAAGGGTGGGGAACATAGAAAGGCTGCCACCCTATGGCAGTTACCTGCAAAACCAGCTTTAAAGCCTGTGCTAATGGTCATTTCATAGGAAGAAATAATGCAGGACTATAAATGAAACCTGCCCCCAAAATGTCTTGAGGGAGGTAATGGCCAAAACATTTAAAAATGTGACACATACTTTAAGAGAGCACTTTGAAGAACTAAGCGTTAATCACAGCTTGAAAAATAAATAGGACTTGCCTTCAAGCTCAATTTCAAAGGATTATGAGGCACATGCGAATTCAACCACAAAGAGGTATCAGATCACAATTGTCAGAATAACCATCAGCAAGAAAACTACAAACAATAAATGCTGAAGGTGTTGTAGAGAAATGCATACCCTCAACTTCAAGGGGGACATAACTTGGAAAGGGCCACGAAATAGAACAGAATGGAGGTGCATTAAAAAGGTCAACATTGAGCTACCATATGATCCAGCAGGCCCACTCCTCGACCTATAATCTAAGAAGAGAGAATTGGAAAGACACAGGCAGGCAAATCTGCATGGCACAGTATTACAATAGCCAAGATATGGAAGGAACCAAAAAGTCCACCAACAGATGGGTGGACACAGAAGAACTCCTCCATGTACAGATGGAATATTCGCTAGTGAAAAAAATGAAACAATGCCATTTGCAGCACCATAGATGAGTCTAGACGTAATCACGCCACCTGTAGTCATTGAGAAAGCAAAAGACACATATCCTATCATATCACTTTTAGGAGTTACTTAAAAATTGATACCAATGAAGATATTTCCACAGAGAAAGGCAATCACAGATTCATTAAAAAAACTTATGGTTCACCAAATAGAAAGGGATGAGGATTGGTTACATTGCCATATTGGGGTTAACAAAGATATACAAACCATGTGAAATATATAACCACCAAAGACGTACGGAAGACCAGGAGAGAGACTACTCAACATTGTGCCATAACCTACATGGGAAAAGGATGCGAGGAAGAATAGATACACGTATATGTGTGAAAGAACCACATCTTGCACACCTAGAACAAACAAACCATTGTAATCAAATTTGCTGGGATAAAAAATAAAAAGTAAATTACAAATATGAACAAGAAGTAATGAGACATAAACTAAAGGGCTTTTTCCTGGCATATTCCATTCTAATATACAACCTAGAACACCACTTCCATTAAGGCTCTGTTTCCCTAGTAAAGAAATTTGGTAAAGGAGAAAGGCTGCCAACTTGTGGCCGTTTCCTGCAAGAGCAGCTTTAAACTCACAGCTAATGGTCACTTAACATTCACAAGGACTCAGGGCTGTAAAGGACACTTGCCCTAAAAATTGGTGCTGAAGTAGGGAATGGACAAAACAATTCAAAACAGGCAAATGTTTCAAGAAGAGATTATGAAGAGTTAAGTTTTACTCACACTCTTTTAAAAAAAAAAGGAAAATGGATAAAAGCTCAACCTCAGGGAGTGTTAGACGCATGCAATCTAATCCAGAAAAAGTTTCAACTGACACCAGTCGACTGACCATCAGCAAAAAGTCTACAAACAATAAATGCTGAAGGGGTTTCAGAGAACTGTGTACCCTCTACCTGCTGGTGAGACGTAAAGGGGTAACAGCCAATAATGAGAAAAGAAAGGAGCTGTGTTTAAAAGTAAAAATGGAGGCACCATTCAATCCAGCAGGCGCATCATTGGACGTCTCACCTGAGAAGACAAGAATCGAGAAGACACAGGCCGCAAAAGCTGCAGTGCAGCCTTATTCACAATAGCCAAGACAGTGAAGCAATCAAAATGTCCAACAACAGGTGAATGGATAAAGAAGAAGTGGTCCATGTACACAATGGAATATTAGCCATGGAAGACAATGAAGCATTGCTCTCTGAGGCACCACAAATGAGTCTGGAAATAATCACGAAACATGAGGTAAGTCGGAAAGCAAAAGACCTATATTCTATGATATCACTTATAGGCGTTATCTAATAACTGACACAAATGAACATATTTCCAAAGAGAAAGACACTCACAGACTTAGAAAACAAACTATGCTCATCTAAAAGGAAAGGTTGGGGGAATGGGTAAATTAAGATTAGTGTTACTATATGTATACAAACATATATTATATACATATCTCAAAAAGACCGACCATATAGCAAGGGAGGTCTGCGGAACCCTCAGTAACATTTTACATGGGAAGAGGATCTGTACTTGAATAGACATATATAATGTACAAATGAACCAGATCGTGTACACCTAGGACAAACAATATTCTAAGCTTTACCCCAATTAAAAAATTTTTTAAACCAAGAAGAAATAATGAGACATAATCTTATGGGGGTTTCTCCATGCACATTCCAATGTAATTTACAACCTAGGAAGACGACTTCCAGAAAGACTCTGCTGCCCTAGTACCCAGATTTGGGAATGGAGAAATGCTGCCTCCTTGAGGCCACTTCCCACAACAGCAGCTTTAAATCCATTGCCAAAGGTCACTAAATAGTCACCAAACTTGCAGTTCAGTAAATGACACCTGCTCTCTAAAAAAATTCTGGGGTGGAAAATCGACCAAAAAATTCAAAAGAGGGCAACCTTCCAAGAGGACAATTGCAAGAGTTATATTGTACTCCCAATTGTTTCCTTTTTTAACAGAAAAGAAAACGGCAGAGAAAAATGATGAGTTTTACGAATTTTCAAAGACATGGAAACCCAAATTACAAAAACCTATCAGCTCACAGCAGCCAGAAGGGCCATTAGCATAAATGCTGCAAACAATAAATGCTGAAGCGATTGTGGAGAAATGCGTACCCTCGATTCTAAGGGGGACGTGGTAAGAGCCACTAATGAAAACACAAAGAAGGTGCTTTGAAAAGGGTAACACGGTGCTACCAGTCAATCAATCACACCCACTGCTGGGCCTATCACGTGAGAAAATGAGAATTAAAAAGTCACAGGCTGGCAATCCTGCACTCCAACAATATGTACCATAGCCAACACTTGGAAGCAATGAAAATGTCCATCAACCGAGGAATGCACAAAGTAGAAGTGGTCCACGTACACAGTGGAAAATTACTCCAATAAAAAATAAAAAGTAAATTTAAAAATCCAACAAAAGTAAGGAGACATCAGCTTCTGTGGGTTTCTCCGGGCACACTCCACTCTAATTTAAAATCGAGAAACACCACAGGCTGCAAGGGCTTTTCCCCAGGTACCAGGGTTGGGAACATAGAAAGGCTGCCACCCTCTGGCAGTTACCTGCAAAAGCAGCTTTAAAGGCTGTGCTAATGGTCTTTTCATAGGAACAAGTACTGCAGAACTGTAAATGAAACCTGCCCTCAAAATGTCTTGAGGGAGGTAATGGCCAAAACATTTCAAAATGTGACACATACTGTAAGAGAACACTTTGAAGAACTAAGGGGTAATCACAGCTTGAAAAGTAAAAAGGACATGCCCTAAAGCTCAATTTCAACGGATTATGTGGCACATGCGAATTCAACCACAAAGAGGTATCAGCTCACACTTGTCAAAATAACCATCAGCAAGAAATCTACAAACAATAAATGCTGAAGGTGTTGTGGAGGAATGCGTACCCTCAACTTTAAGTGGGATGTAACTTGGAAAGAGCCACTAAAGAGAACAGAATGGAGGTGCCCCAAAAATGTAAACATTGAGCTACCATATGACCCAGCAATCCCACTACTGGGTATACACCCAAAGAAAACCATAATTCAAAAATACACATGCACCCGAATGTTTATTACAGCACTATTTACAATAGCCAGGTCATGGAATCAACCTAAATGCCCATCAACAGACGAATGGATAAAGAAGTTGTGGTACATATATAGAATGGAATATTACTCAGCCACAAAAAGGAGCCAAATTGAGTCATTTGTTGAGACGTGGATGGATCTAGAGACTGTCATACAGAGTGAAGTAAGTCAGAAAGAGAAAAACAAATATCGTATATTAACGCAGGTATGTGGAACCTAGAAAATTGGTACAGATGAGCCAGTTTGCAGGGCAGAAGTTGAGACACAGATGTAGAGTGCAGACATTTGGACACCAAGGGGGGGAAAATGCGGTGGGGTGGGGATGGTGTTGTGCTGAATTGGGAGATTTGGATTGACATGTATACACTGATATGTATAAAATTGATGACTGATAAGAACCTGCAGTAAAAAAAAACAAACAAAACAACTAATACTAAACTTTCATTCGGTTATTTGTATGGAAATATGTTAATATAAATGTTTCAGACATTACATGAAATTTCTAAAAATCTTATATGTTCTGGTATAATGTTATAATTCATAATCCTAGTTATTACTTTAAAATGTATATCTAAGAAATAACTAATTTTCTTGTCAACTGCATTATTATAAACTTTCATAAAATCTTTAACCGTGGTCATTTTTAAGCCTTTTGTCATTTACAGACAGTTCTGGGTGTACTCTGATGCTTTTGCAAATATGTTCCTATAAAAGGGTTTCATCTTCATGAAATTCATGGAAAAGACTCTGACAAGTACAGGTTTCTGGTAACTCTACTGTACTGCTGAACTGAATGAATAAGCATTTTCAGAACTCTAGTGATAAAACTAATGAACTCATAAAAGTGCTAACAAAAGATGACGATGAAAAAAAAAATTAATTACATGGGACTGAGTGAACTGATGACGATAAGTATAATTTTTGTTACTTTCTGTTTGAATTAAAAAAAATCCCACAAGGACTCAGAGGCAAAGAATATACAAATCAATTTTCACTGCAAAGTAAAGCAGCTGCTACAGTGAAGGATTACTGGACTGAATGTCAATATTATGACATAGTATGAGTGTGTTTCATGTTTGGTAATTGCAATCATTGTTGCTTTTGTTGTGATCATCCATGTACAATGCTTGATGTCAGTCTGTTTATCTCTTATAAAAATAAAATACAGTGTGTGTGTTTGGAAAAAAAAACGAATAAGAACTAATGAGACATAAACTTATGGGGATTTCTCCTGGCAAACTCCATTCTAATTTACAACCTAAGACAATGTCTTCCAGAAAGGCTCTGCTGCTCTAGTACCTAGATTGGGGAATGGCGAAATGCTGCCTCCTTTTGGCCGTTGCCCACAACAGCAGCTTTAAACCCACTGCAAACGGTCACTAAATATTCACCAAACTTGCAGTTCTGTAAATGACACCTGCCCTCCAAAAAAATTCTGGGTTCAAAAATCGAAGAAAAAATTCAAAAGAGGGCAACCTTCGAAGAAGATAATTTCAAGAGGTATAATGTGCTCACAGATTTTTCTTTTGATAAAAGAAAAAGATGTGGAAAAATGATGAATTTTAGGAATTTTGAAAGATATGCAAACCCAAATTACAAATACCGATCAGATCACAGCAGTCAGAATGGCCATCAGTAAAAATGGTGCAAACAATAAATGCTGAAGCGATTGTGGAGAAATGCGTACCCTCGGTTCTAAGGGGGACGTTGTAAAAGCCACTAATAAAAACACATTGGAGGTGCTTTGAAAAAGTAAACACTGAGTGACCAGTCCATCAATCACACCCACTGCTGGGCCTATCACCAGAGAAAATGAGAATCAAAAAGTCACAGGCTGGCAATCCTGCACTCCAGCAATATTTACCATAGGCAACACTTGGAAGCAACGAAAATGTCCATCAACAGAGGAATGCACCAAGAAGTGGTCTATGTACAAAATAGAATATTAACTCCAATAATAAATATAAATTAAATTTAAAAATCCAACAAAAGTAAGGAGACATCAGCTTGTGTGGGTTTATCTGGGCACATTCTACTCTAATTTACAACCGAGGAACACCACTGGCCGTAAAGTCTGTTTCCCTAGTATCAGCGTGGGGAATGTAGAAAGGTAGCAGCCCTATGGCCGTTACCTGCAAAAGCAGTTTAAAGCCTGTGCTAATGGTCACTTCATATGAACAAGTACTGTAGGGCTGAAAATGAAACCTGCCCTCAAAATGTCTTGAGGGAGGTAATGGCCAAAACATTTCAAAATTTGACACATACTTTAAGAAACCACTTTGAAGAACTAAGCTGTAATTACAGCTTGAAAAATAAAAATGACTTGCCTTAAAGCTCAATTGCAACGGAATATGAGACACATGCAAATTCAACCGTAAAGAGGTGTCAGCTCACACCCGTCAGAATAACCATCAGCAAAAACTACAAAGAATAAATGCTGAAGGTGCTGTGGAGAAATGCATACCCTAAACTTTAAGTGGGATGTAACCTGGAAAGAGACACTAATGAAAACAGAATGGAGGTACCTTTAAAAGGTAAACACTGAGCTACCATATGACCTAGCAGACCTATTCCTGGACCTATAACCGACGAAGACAGAATTGGAAGAACACAGGCAGGCAAATCTGCAATGCATACTATTACAATAGCCAATATATGGAAGTAACCAAAAAGTCCACTGACAAATGGGTGGACAAAGAAGAGCGGCTACATGTACAGATGGAATATGAGCTAGTGAAAAAAATGAAACAATGCCATTTGCAGCACCATAGATGAGTCTAGAGGTAATCACACAACTTGTAGTAAGTGAGAAAGTGAAAGACACATATCCTATCATATCAGATATAGGTGTTACCTAAAAATTGATACAAACGAAGATATTTCCACAGAGAAAGGCAATCACAGATTCATTAAAGAAACTTATGGTTCACCAGATGGAAAGGTGTGAGGATTGGATACATTACCATATTGAGGTTAACAGAGACATACAAACACATGTGAAATGTATAATCACTAAAGACCTACAGAATACCAAGAGAAGACTACTCTACATTGTGTCATAACCTACATGGGAAAAGGATCCGAAGAAGAATAGATATATGCATATGTGTGAAAGAACCACATCTTGCACACCTAGAACAAAAAAAACATTGTAATCAAGTTTGCTGTGAGAAAAAATAAAAATTAACTTAAAAATACGAACAAGTAGTAATGAGACATAAACTTAAAGGGCTTTTTCCTCGCACATTCCATTCTAATTTGCAACCTAGACCACCACTTCCGGTAAGGCTCTGTTGCCATAGTAACCAGATTTGGTAAAGGAGAAATGCTGCCGCCTTGTGGCCGTTTCCCACAAGAGCGGCTTTAAACCCACAGCTAATGGTCACTTAAAATTCACAAGGACTCAGGGCTGTAAAGGACACCTGCCATCAAAAATTGTGCTGAGGTAGGGAACGGACAGAAAAATTTAATACAGGCAAATTTTTCAATAAAATACTATGAAGAGGTAAATATTACTCACTGTCTTTAAAAAAAAGGAGAATGGATTAAGGTTCAACCTCAGGAATTATTAGACTCATGCAATCTAATCAACAAAAAGGTTTCCAATCACACCAGTCGACTGACCATCAGCAAAAAGTCTACAAACCATAAATGCTGATGCGGTTGTAGAGAATTGTGTATCCTCTAGCTGCTGGTGAGATGCAAAGTGGTTAACAGCCAGTAATGAGAACAGAAAAGAGCTGCGTTTAAAAGTAAAAATTTAGGTACCATTCAATCCAGCAGGTGCACCATTGGACCTTTCACCTGAGAAGACAAGTATCGAGAAGACACAAGTTGCAAAAGCTGCAGTGCAGCATTATTCACAATAGCCAAGGCAGTGAAGCGATAAAAATGTCCATCAACAAGTGAATGGATATAGAATAAGTGGCCCAGGTACACAATGGAATATTAGCCATGGAAGACAATGAAACCCTGCTCTTTGAGGCACCACAAATGAGCCTGGAGATAATCACAAATCATGAGGTAAGTCGGAAAGCAAAAGACTTATATCCTATGATATCACTTATAGGCGTTATCTAATAACTGACACAAATGAACACAATTCACAGAGAAATACACTCACAAACTTAGAAAACCAACTTTGCTCATCTAAAGGGAAAGGTGGGGGGAATGGATAAATGAAGATTAGTGTTACTATATGATATGGATATGATCCAAATACATATTATATACATATTACAAAAAGACCGACCATATAACAAGGGAGGTCTACAGAACACTCTGTAATAATTTACATGGGAAGAGGATCTCTACATAAATAGATATAAATAATGTGTAAATGAACCAGAGTGTGTACACCGTGGACAAACAACATTCTAACCATTACCCTGATTTAAAAAATTAAAACAACGAAAAAGAATTAATCAGACATAAACTTATGGGGCGTTTTCCAGCCCATTCCATTCAAATTTACAACCTAGGAAAACGACTTCCAGAACGGCTCTGCTGCCCTAGTAACCAGATTTGGTAATGGAGAAATGCTGCTGCCTTGTGGCCATTTCGAACAACAGCAGCTTAAACCTAGTGCTAATGGTCCCTAAATATTCACACTCATTGCAGGCCTGTAAATGACACCTACATTTCAAAACAATCCTGGGGTTGAAAATTGACCAAAAAATTCAAAAGAGGGCAACGTTCCAGGAAGACACTTTCAAGACGGATATTGTACTCACACTTTTTTTTTCTTTTAACAGAAAAGAAAAAGGCGTGGAAAAATGATGAATTTTAGAATATTTAACGACATGCATACCCATATTACAAATACCTATCAGCTCACAGCAGTCAGAATGGCCATTAGCAAAAATGCTGCAAAAAATAAATGCTGAAGGGATTGTGGAGAAATGCGTACCCTCGGTTGTAAGGGGGGGGCATGTTAAGAGTCACTAATGAAAGCACAATGTAGGTGCTTTGAAAAGGGAAACATTGAGCTACCAGTCAATCAATCAAAACCACTGCTGGACCTATCACCTGAGAAAATGAGAATCAAAAAGTCACAGGCTGGCAATCCTTCACTCCAGCAATATTTACCATAGCCAACACTTGGAAGCAATGAAAATGTCCATCAACCGAGGAATGCACCAAGAAGAAGTGGTCCATGTACACAATGGAATATTACTCCAATACTAAATATAAATTAAATTTAAAAAAAACAAACAAAAGTAAGGAGACATCAGCATTTGTGGGTTTATCCGGGCACATTGCACTCTAATTTATAACCGAGGAACACCACAGGCCGGAAGGTCTGTTTCCCTAGTTACCAGATTGGGGAACGTAGAAAGGCTGCCGCCCTCTGGCCGTTACTTGCAAAAGCAGCTTTAAAGCCTGTGCTAATGGTCACTTCATATGAACAAGTAATGCAGGGCTGTAAATGAAAACTGCCCTCAAAATGTCTCGAGGGAGGTAATGGCCAAAAATTTTCAAAATGTGACACATACTTTAAGAAAACACCTTGAAGAACTAAGCTGTAATCACTGTTTGATAAATAAAAAGGACATGCTTTAAAGCTCAATTTCAACAGATTATGGGACACATGCAAATTCAACCACAAAGGGGTATCAGCTCACACCTGTCAGAATAACCCTCAGCAAGGAAACTACAAACAGTAAATACTGAAGGTGTTTTGGAGAAATGCATACCCTCAACTTTAAGTTGGACGTAACCTGGAAAGAGCCACTAATGAGAACTGAATGGTGGTGCCTTTAAAACGTACACACTGAGTTACCATATGATACAGCAAGCCCACTCCTTGGACTATAACATAAGAAGATAGAACTGGAAAGACACAGGCAAGCAAGTGTGTATTGCAGCAGTATTACAATAGCCAAGACATGGAGACAACCAAAAAGTCCATCAAGAGGTGCGTGGCCAAAGAAGAACTGGTACACGTACAGATGGAATATTAGCCAGGGAAAAAAATAAAACAATGCCATTTGCAGCACCATGTATGATTCTTGAGGTAATCAGGCAAATTGTACTAAGTCAGAAAGCAAAAGACACATATCCTATAATATCACTTATAGGTCTTAGCTAAAAATTGATACCAATGAAGATATTTCCACAGAGAAATGCAATCACAGATTCACTAAACTAACTTATGGTTCACCAATTGGAAAGGTGTGAGGATTGGATACATTACGATATTGGGGTTAACATAGATATAGAAACAAATGTGAAATGTGTAATCACCAAAGACCTACGTAATACCAAAAGAAGATTACTCAACATTGTATCATAACCTACATGGGAAAATGATCCAAAGAAGAATAGATATATGTATATGTTTAAAAGAACCACATCTTGCACACCTAGAAGAAACAAAACATTTTAATCAAATTTGCTCTGATAAAAAATAAAAATTAAATTAAAAAAAGAACAAGAAGTAATGAGAAATAAACTTAAGGGGCTTTTTGCTGGCACATTGCATTCTAATTTACAACCAGAACATGACTTCCATTAAGGCTCTGTCATCACTAATAAAGCAGCTTTATAATCAATGTTGAAGGTAGCTTAAAAGAAGTCTCACTAATTATTGATAGTAACAAGAAAACAAAGAAAAGTAAAAATCTCACTGCCAAAAGTATACATGGAGTAAGTCAAGGTAGATCAAACACTTATTAAACTTCTGTAAAGAATAAAAGACAACAGTAGTATTTTTTTTTAAGAAGAGAGGGCCCAAATAAATCTGAAATGAAAGAGTTGATGTTACAACAGACCCCACAGAAATACAAAGTATCCTAAGATACACACAGGGTAACTCAGGGCTCAGATGGGACAGAGCCCACTCTCCAGTCCCCTGTACATGACTTACAGGAGCCTCAGGAACTGAGGAGGGGGTCCCTGAGGAGAGGCTCAAGATAGAATATGGTAGGCATTAACATGGCTCCATTCATCTTAAACATGCCTGAACTACATTCACACGAGATGATTTTGTCCTGTATGTACATCGGCACCTCTAGTCGGAACTGCAGATCTTTGGCTTCACCACCTCTACTGACAGCATTAGCTTCACCTGCTGTGGACCGTCTCCTATAGGATTTCTAGAACCACAAAGCATCGAAGCTTCACAGGACCCAGAGTCTGTGCGACTCCATGCAGAGTCTCAGAGTCTCAACTCCACTCAGATACTCCACTCTTGGAGGGCACACACAAAGTAGTGAGCACATCAGAACCCAGGGGAAGGAGCAGTGACCCCGTAGGAGAATGACCAGAACTACCTGATAGTTTTAGAGGGTCTCCTGCAGAGGCAGGTGGTAGCTGTGGCTGTGGCTCACCATGAGGACAACGACACTGGCAGCAGAAGTTCTGGGAAATACTCCTTGGTGTGAGCCCTCCCAGAGTCTGCCATTAACCCCACCAAGAGCAAGGTAGGCTCCAGTGCTGAGTCACCTCAGGCGAAACTACCAACAGGGAGGGAACCCAGCCCCATGCATCAGCAGATAAGTGGATTAAACTTTTTATTAAAGTTTTATTTAATCTGCAGACAAGCAGATTAAAGCTTTGCCCACCAAAGCAACACCCAGCTCTACCCACCACCAGTCCCCCCCATCAGGAAGCTTGCATAAGCCTCTAAGATAGACTCATCCACTGGAGAGCAGACAGCAGAAGCAAGAAGAACTACAATTCTGCAGCCTGTGGAAGGAAAACCACATTCACAGAAAGATAGACAAAATGAAAAGGCAGAGGACTTTATACCAGATTAAGGAACAAGATAAAACACTAGGAAAAAAAACGAAATGAGGTGGAGATAGGGAACCTTCCAGAAAAAGAATTCAGAATAATGATAGTGAACATGATCCAAGACCTTGGCAAAAGAATGGAGGCAAAGATCGAGAAGATGCAAGAAATGCTTAACAAAGACCTAGAAGAATTAAGGAGCAAACACCTAGAAGAATTAAAGAACAAACAAACAGAGGTGAACAATATAATAACTGAAATGAAAAATACACTAGAAGGAATCAGTAGCAGAATAACTGTGGCAGAAGAACGGATAAGTGACCTGGAAGACAGAAAGGTGGAAATCACTGCCATGGAACAGAATAAAGAAAAAGAATGAAAATAAATGAAGACACCCTAAGAGTCCTCTGGGACAACATTAAACGCAACAACATTCACATCATAGGGGTCCCAGAAGGAGAAGAGAGAGAGAAAGGACCCGAGAATACATTTGAAGAGATTATAGTCGAAAACTTCCCTAGCATGGGAAAAGAAATAGCCACCCAAGTCCAGGAAGTGCAGAGAGTCCCAGTCAGGATAAATCAAAGGAGAAAAATGCCAAGACACATAGTAACCAAATTGACAAAAATTGAAGACAAAGAAAAATTATTGAAAGCAACAAGGGAAAAATGACAAATAACATACAAGGGAACTCCCATAAGGATAACAGCTGATTTCTCAGCAGAAAATCTACAAGCCAGAAGGGAGTGGCATAAATTTAAAGTGATGAAAGGGAAGAACCTACAACCAAGAGTACTCCACCCAGCAAGGATCTCATTCAGATTTGACAGAGAAATCATAAGCCCTACAGACAAGCAAAAGCTAAGAGAATTCAGCACCATGAAACCAGCTCTACACCAAATGCTAAAGGAACTTCTCTAAGTGGGAAACACAAGAGAAGAAAAGGACCCACCAAGACAAACCCATAACAATTACGAAAACAGTAATAGGAACATACATATCAATAATTACCTTAAACGTGAATGGACTAAATGTTCCAACCAAAAGACACAGGCTCTCTGAATGGATACAAAAACAAGACCCATATATATGCTGTCTACAAGAGACCCATTTCAGACCTAGGGACACATACAGACTGAAAGTGAGGCGATGGAAAAATATATTCTATGCAAATGAAAATCAAAAGAAAGCTGGAGTAGCAATACTCATATCAGATAAAATAGACTTTAAAATAAAGAATGTTACAAGAGACAAGGAAATACACTACATAATGGTCAAGGGATCAATCCAAGAAGAAGATATAACAATTACAAATGTATATGTGCCCAACATAGGAGCACCTCAATACATAAGGCAACTGCTAACAGCTATAAAAGAGGAAATCAACAGTAACACAATAATAGCAGGGGACTTTAACAGCTCACTTACACCAGTGGAGATCATCCAGACAGAAAATTAATAAGGAAACACAAGTTTTAAATGACACAATAGACCAGATATAGTTAATTGATATTTATAAGACATTCGATCCAAAACAGCAGATTACACATTCTTCTCAACTGCACACGGAACATTCTCCAGGATAGATCACATCTTGGGTCACAAATAAAGCCTCAGTAAATTTAAGAACACTGAAATCATATCAAGCAGCTGTTCCGACCACAATGCTATGAGATTAGAAATCAATAACAGGGACAAAACCGTAAAAAACACAAACACATGGAGGCTAAACAATACGTTACTAAATAACCAAGAGATCACTGAAGAAATAAAAGAGGAAATCAAAAACTACCTAGAGACAAATGACAAGAAAAACACAATGATCCAAAACCTATGGGATGCAGCAAAAGCAGTTCTAAGAGGGAAGTTTATAGCAATACAAGCCTACCTCAAGAAACAAGAAAAATCTCAAATAAACAATCTAACCTTACACCTAGAGGAACTAGAGAAAGAAGAACAAAACCCAAAGTTAGTAGAATGAAGGAAATCATAAAGATCAAAGCAGAAATAAATGAAACAGAAGCAAAGAAAACGAAAGCAAAGATCAATAAAACTAAAAGCCGGTTCTTTGAGAAGATAAACAAAAATGATAAACCTTTAGCCAGACTCAAGAAAAAGAGGGAGAGGAATCAAATCAACAAAATTAGCAGTGAAAAAGGAGAAGTTACAACAGACACCACAGGAATACAAAGCATCCTAAGAGACTACTACAAGCAACTCTATGCCAATAAAATGGACAACCTGGAAGAAATGGACAAATTCTTAGAAAGGGATAACCTTCCAAGACTGAACCAGGAAGAAATAGAAAATATGAACAAACCTATCACAAGCAATGAAATTGAAACTGTGATTAAAAATCTTCCAACAAACAAAAGTCCAGAACCAGATGGCATCACAGGTGAATTCTGTCAAACATTTAGAGAAGAGCTAACACCCAACCTTCTCAAATTCCTCAAAACAATTGCAGGGGAAGGAACACTCCCAAACTCATTCTATGAGACCACTGTCACCCTGATACCAAAACCAGACAAGGATACTACAAGGAAAGAAAATTATAGACCAATATCACTGATGAATATAGATGTAAAAATCCTCAACAAAATACTAGCAAAGAGAATCGAACAACACATTAAAAGGATCATATACCATGATCAAGTGGGGTTTATCCCAGGAATGCAAGGATTCTTCAATATACACAAATCAATGTGATACACCATATTAACAAATTGTAGAATAAAACCATATGATCATCTCAATAGATGCAGGAAAAAATTTTGAGAAAATTCAACACCCATTTATGATAAAAACTCTGCAGAGTGTGGGCATAGAGGGAAACTACCTCAACATAATAAAGGCCATATATGACAAACCCACAGCAAACATCATTCTCAACAGTGAAAAACTGAAAACGTTTCCTCTAAGATCAGGAACAAGACGAGGATGTCCACTCTCACCACTACTATTCAACATAGTTTTGGAAGTCCTAGCCATGGCAATCAGAGAAGAAAAAGAAATAAAAGAAATACAAAAAGGAAATGAAGAAGTAAAATTGTCACTGTTTGCAAATGACATCATATCATAGATAGAGAATCCTAAAGATGTCACCAGAAAACCACTGGAGCTAATCAATGAATTTGGTAAAGTTGCAGGATACAAAATTAATGCACAGAAATTGCTTGCATTCCTATACACTAACAATGAAAGAACAGAAAGAGAAATTAAGGAAACAATCCCATTACCACTGCAACAAAAATAAAATACCTAGGAATAAACCTACCTAAGGAAGTAAAAGACCTGTACTCAGAAAACTATAAGACACTGATGAAAGAAATCAAAGATGATATAAACAGATGGAGACATATACCATGTTCTTGGATTAGAAGAATCAATATTGTGAAAATGACTATACTACCCAAAGCAATCTACAGATTCAATGCAAACCCTATCAAAATACCTTTGGCATTTTCTACAGAACTAGAAAAAACAAATCTTAAAATTTGTAGGGAGACACAAAAGACCCCGGATAGCCAAAGCAGTCTTGAGGGGGAAAAAAAAGAGCTGGAGGAATCAGACTTCCAGACTTCAGACTATATTACAAAGCTACAGTTATTAAGATAATATGGTACTGGCACAAAAACAGAAATATAGATCAATAGAACAGGATAGAAAGCACAGAGATAAACCCACGTACCTACAGTCCACTAATCTATGACAAAGGAGGCAAGGGTATACAATGGAGAAAAGACAGTGTCTTCAGTAAGTGGTGCTGGGAAAACTGGACAGCTACATGTAAAAGAATGAAATTAGAACACTTCCTAACACCATACACAAAAATAAACTCAAAATGGATTAGAGACCTAAATGTAAGACCAGCCACTATAAAACTCTTAGAGGAAAACATAAGCAGAACAGTCTATGACATAAATCACAGCAAGATCCTTTTTGACCCACCTCCTAGAGAAATGGAAATAAAAACAAAAATAAAAAAATGGGACTTAATGAAATTTAAAATCTTTTGCACAGCAAAGGAAAACATAAGCAAAAGACAACCATCAGAATGGGAGAAAATATTTTCAAATGAAGCAAATGGCAAAGGATTAACCTCCAAAAAGCAGCTCCTGTAGCTCAATATCACAAAACCAAACAACCCAATCCAAAAATGGGCAGAAGACCTAAATAGACATTTCTCCAAAGAAGATATACAGGTTGCCAACAAACACATGAAAGGATGCTGAACATCACTAATTATTAGAGAAATGCAAATCAAAACTACAATGAGGTATCACCTCACACCAGTCAGAATGGCCATCATCAAAAAATCTACCAACAATAAATGTTGGAGAGGCATTTATTGGAGAAAAGGGAACCCTCTTGCACTGTTGGTGGGAATGTAAATTGATATAGCCACTAGGGAGAACGGTATGGGGGTTCCTTAAAAACTAAAAATAGAACAACCGTACAACCCAGCAATCCCACTACTGGACATTTACCCTGAGAAAACCATAATTCAAAAAGAGTCATGTACCACAATGTTCATTGTAGCTCTATTTACAATAGCCAGGACATGGAAGCAACCTAAGTGTCCATCAACAGATAACTGGATAAAGAAGATGTGGCACACATATACAATGGAACATTATTCAGCCATAAAAAGAAACGAAATTGAGTTATTTGTAGTGAGGTGGATGGATCTAGAATCTGTCCTACAGAGTGAAGTAAGTCAGAAAGAGAAAAACAAATACCGTATGCTAACACATATATATGGAATCTAAAAGAAAAAAAGTTTTTGAAGAACCTAGGGGCAGGAAAGGATTAAGGACACAGACGTAGAGAAAGGACTTGAGGACATGGGGAGGGGGAAAGGTAAGCTGGGACAAAGTGAGAGAGTGGTATGGACATATATACACTACCAAATGTAAAATTGATAGCTACTGGGAAGCAGCCACATAGCACAGGGAGATCAGCTCGGTGCTTTGTGACGACCTAAAGGGGTAGGATAAGGGAGTGAGAGGGAGGTGCAAGAGGGAGCGGATATGGTGTTATATGTATACGTATAGCTGATTCACTTTTTTATACAGCAGAAACTAACACACAATTGTAAAGCAATTATACTCCAATAAAGATGTAAAAGGAAAAAAAAGAAAGCCCAGAGATAAACCTACACACCTATGGTCCACTAATCTATGACAAAGGAGGCAAGGATATACAATGGAGAAAAGACAGTCTCTTCAATAAGTGGTGCTGGGAAAAATGGACAGCTACATGTAAAAGAATGAAATTAGAACACTCCCTAACACCATACACAAAAAATAAACTCAAAATGGATTAGAGACCGAAATGTAAGACCGAACACTATAAAACTCTTAGAAGAAAACATAGGAAGAATACTCTTTGACAAAAATCACAACAAGATCTTTTTTGATCCACCTACTAGAGTAATGGAATAAAAAACAAAAATAAACAAATGGGAGCAAATGAAACCTAAAAGCTTTTGCAAAGCAAAGGAAACTACAAACAACACGAAAAGACCACCTCAGAATGGGAGAAAATATTTGCAAACGAATCAATGGACAAAGGATTAATCTCCAATATATATAAACAGCACATGCAGCTCAACAGTAAAAAAACAAACAACCCAATCCAAAAATGGGCAGATGACGTAAATAGACATTTGTCCCGAGAAGACATACAGATGGCCAAGAAGCACATGAAAAGCTGCTCAACATCACTAATTATTAGAGAAATATAAACCAAAACTACAATGAGGTATCACTTCACACAAGTTAGAATGGGCATCATCAGAAAATCTACAAACAACAAATGCTGGAGAGGGTGTGGAGAAAAGGGAACCCTCTTACACTATTTGTGGGGATATAAATTGATACAGTCACTATGGAGAACAGTATGGAGGTTCCTTAAAAAACTAAAAATAGAATTACCACATGACCCAGCAATCCCACTACTGGGCATATACCCAGAGAAAACCATAATTCAAAAAGATATTCACACAATGTTCATTGCAGCACTATTTACAATAGCCAGGTCATGGAAGCAACCTAAATGCCCATAGACAGACGAATGGAAAAGATGTGGTACATATATAAAATGGAATATTACTCAGCCATAAAAAGGAACGAAATTGGGTCATTTGTAGAGACATGGATAGATCTAGAGACTGTCATACAGAGTGAAGTAAGTCAGAAAGAGAAAAACAAATACCATATTTAAGCGCATACATGTGGAACCTAGAAAAGTGGTACAGATGAACCGGGTTGCAAGGCAGAAATAGAGACACAGATGTAGAGAACAAATGTATGGACACCAAGGGGGGAAAGTGGCAGGGTGGTGGTGGTGGGATGAATTGCGAGCCTGGGATCGACATATATACACTTATATGCATAAAATAGATAACCGATAAGAACCTGCTGTATAAAAAAATGAATAAAATTAAAAAATTAAAACATAAATAATATTTAAAAAAAATAAAACAGAAAAAAAGTTCTTTCCTTCCCAAAGACGTATTTATATGAATGAATTATTTCCATGCTTATATCTATAAATACAAAAAGAGGAATAAAACCTACCTTGAACCAAAAAAGAAAAAAAAAAAACAGAACCCACTGGTCATACAGAGGAAATCCCTATCAGGGCACTTGCTCCAGTGGTACACAATTCTGAAGTTGGTCAGAGGTGGGGAATCGTCTCCCATGCAGCCAGCAGCCCCCCCGCAAGAAGCGTCCTCATTGCAAAGCTGGGGGACCGTGAGGAGGCGTCTCTGAGTAAACGTGAGCTGAGCCCCAGGCCAGCTGCTGCTGAACTTTTCCCACCCTTCCCAGGTAAAACACCTGAATGTGTGCAAAGACTTTAAAGCCTAGAGGAAGGGGCTTGGAGTCACACCAGCGACAGCACGCAGGACAACTTGGTGCCTGCAGGTCAGCCAGGATGGTCCTGGCCCCAGGCGCTCTTCTGGAAGCTTTCCATTTCCCTGCCTGAGGTACCCCTCCTGTCCCGGCCCCCACTGCTTTTTTCCTTCCTCACCTCTGCCCGGGTAGAAATTCCAGCAGCAGGTGTCGGTGACACATCCTCTTCTTTAGCAGGTGGCAGCCCGGCAACTCCTGCAGAAAGTCCAGCAGAGCCCCACTCACACGGGGCCACTCATAGAGCTGTAGGCGCTACTCCCTCCCACCAGCACAACCCCGAGACTGCTGACGGGGCAGAGAATATGGCGTCAGGCACAGCTGCAGAGGCTTTTGCTGCCTGGAGGGGTGTTTATATTGACCTCAACCCAGGCACACCTGGGAAGGGCTGGCCGGCCAGGTCAGGCTGCCCAGGTCAGCCAATCCTCGCCCCTCAGGGGCTCAGAGTTACAGAAAATGGGCCTTGCTGCACCGGCCAGATCCAAGGAACAGGTGTAGGGTCCCGAGAGTCAGAATAGACAAGGGGCGGCAGCCCTGGCTTGTTTTCCAATCATTTTATCTGGTCCATGAGTGGAAGACAACTTCAAGAAGACCCTCTCCTAATGAGAGGAACCCAGGAGTCAGGGAGAGGAGGGTTGGTGGGTGGAGACAGAGGCCTGGTGCCCCGGCTGCAGTGGAAGCCCCTGGAAGACCAGGCGGAGGGAGGCCGCACAGAGAGAAGCCTAGGGTCACAGACCTGTCGGAGCTGATGTTTGTTAGTTCAAGCCCTGCTCTGAGGTGCTCTGTGTCAGCTCTGAGCGACAGGTGTGCTGGGGGTGCTCTGGAATAAGGGCTATGTGCACGGTTCCTGTGTGCCCAGCCCTGCCGGGGTACCTGTCCAAGGGAGCTCCATATCCAGGGAGGGGCCTGGCCACGAGAGCCCCGTGAGCTGCTGGGTACCTGCCCAGGTGAGCTCCATATCCTGGGAGGGGCCTGCCCACGAGAGCCCCGTGGGCTGCTGGGTACCTACCCAGGTGAGCTCCATATCCTGGGAGGGGCCTGCACATGAGAGCCCCGTGGGCTGCTGGGTACCTGCCCAGGTGAGCTCCATATCCTGGGAGGGGCCTGACCATGAGAGCCCCGTGGGCTGCTGGGTACCTGCACAGGTGAGCACCATATCTTGGGAGGGGGCCTGACCATGAGAGCCCCGTGGGCTGCTGCGTACCTGCCCAGGTGAGTTCCATATCCTGGGAGGGGCCTGACCATGAGAGCCCCGTGGGCTGCTGGGGACATGGTAAAGGACGCCAGGACAGTCAGTGAAGCCACAGAGGATATACATCCAGTAGTTCCTAATTCCTATACCCTGCTGGTCATTCTACCATCCCCCAGGACATGGTATTCTGTATTAGACTTCAATGATGCCTTCTTCTGTATTCCATTAGTCCCAGAGTCACAAGAAATTTTGGCTATGAGTGGCAGGACTCAACATACAAAAAAAACAATACTGCTGGGCCGTCCTGCCCCAGGGGTTCAAAAATTCCCACACCATCTTTGGGAAAACGTTAGCTAAAGCCCTAAAAGATCTACCTCGGGAGAAGGGAACCCTCCTTCAATATGCAGACGACATTCTGATCGCCAGCCCTACTAAGGAGGCCTCTGGACTACCTAGCCAATAAAAGATAGAAGGTGTCCAAGAAAAAGGCTCAAATATCACAGACTAAGGTGACCTGCCTGGGCTTCATTCTCACAGAAGATCAGAGAAGCCCATCCCAGGAAAGGGAAGAAGCCATTTGCAGCCTCACCCTTCCTAAAACTAGAAGACAGCTTAGGGGTTCCTGGGGAGACCGGGGTTTGCTGCATCTGGATCCCTAACTACAGTCTAATACCTGGGTCTCTATATGAAACACTGAAAGGAAAAGATGATGATCCTTTTGAATAGAATCCAGAAGCGGCCTTTCAAGAAAGGAAAGAGCAGTCAATTCAGACCCTTGCCATGGACCTCCCTAATTTAGCTAAACCCTTTGACCTTTACATTCCTGGTCGAAGGCAAATCGCCCTTGGAGTATTAGTGCAAAAACTGGGACCACTTGAAATGGAACAACGCAAGAATGCCCTCCAGGCATTGGCCAGCCACCCCATCCGACCAGGATACTGGGGGTATCTAAAAACCTGGAAATGAGCAGCCCGCAAGGCCAGCTCCCTCCTAAGGGAAAAGGACGCCACTTGGTGTTCCTAACTACCCACCATGCCCTGAAGTTGCAGGGATCGCTCCGTGGGCACAATGACCTCGAGTGAGGAGGCCCTCCAACTCCAACCTCCAGAGAGACAACCTGGGGCAACGGGCCCCCATGACGACTCGTGTGACCATCACTTGACCTGGAGCTTCTCTCAGAAAACCACAAGAGTGTGCCCCAAAAGAACAGACTATTGCTTGCAGGACTTACTGCACCCAGAGCGGAGCTAATAAACTTGGCAGGGGAACCCTAAATAACGCTGCCACCATAGAAAAGCCTACAGACACCACTGTGATGGCGACCAATGAGACCAGCTGGACTCCCGGCTACTTCAAAAAGCCGTTGACTGAGTGGCCGTCATGGTCCTGGATCACCACCGGCCCTGGACTGTCTGGGAGTTGAGCAGGCTGGGCTCTGACACCTGGTGCTGTTTGTACTTTAATTCAGTGGCCTAACTGAAGAAAGCACAGACTACTGGTCAGAGCATCTAGGCTGGCAGAAACCGTCAGCCTAAGGGGGCCGAACCAATGTGGAGCAGGGTAAAACCGGCCCCCCCAGCGTCCCTGCGCATCTCTTTCCTGGACCCTTAAAGGTCATTAGAATCTAAAAAACTTCCAACGCTGGTGCTCAGGCAGACGAGCAGTGAGGGAGGAGGCCTGGGGACAATCAACCTCACCTGGAGGCTGCTGGGGAGAAGTCCTGCCCCTCCCCCCGGGTATGAGGACACCCAACTCAGCACGAAGCATTTACAGAAGAGGTGTCTGCACCCTCAGGGCCCCAAGAATGTGGAATGGGACAAGAGGCAGAGGAGGGGTTTGTCACCGGCAAAGCCCATTAAAAATTCCTGGGAGATAAAAATAGAATCTGGGCAATAAAATAAAGTCTAACCTTTTTTTCCTTTGTGCTTTTTCTAATTTCACTTGTTCCTAGGTTTCCACAGGCAGAGGTCCCACACCCGGCACTTCAGACCCGATTTCCTAGTGCAAGATGGCTGGGCCGACACCTCAGCTCTCCGGGCCCCGTGCAGACTCTGCCACATAGAGCCTGAGCTCCAGCCAACCCGGCCCTCGAGAGCTCCGCCCCGTCCCTCCCGCTGACGCTGACGGGATCCCTACACAGCAGCCTGGCCCACAGCCCGCAGGGGAGCGCACACTCTCACCTCTCCATTCTCTGATCAAAATATAAAGTTTTCCTTTGCTTCTGAACCAAACTCAGTCTCGATCTGTTGGCTCCAATGACACTGGGCAGGGGGACCCTTGTTGGGGCCCACTCTGCAGGATCAGTAACAGAACTTGAGAACATTGTAACTTCAAAGAATAGATGCGTGAGCCAAACTGTTATTAACATAGAGCAGTGTATAAGGCTCGTGTAAAATAAGATGTTTTTAACACTTCCATTTGATATTTCCATCACTTTATTATAAGCAAGTTCAGTGGAGGGGTTTGTCATATTTGTCAGGTCAACATTAGAGAAATGCAGTAATTTCTTTCCAAGGATGTGGATCTACTAATCTTGGCTGAAGGTTCAATCTTGTTTTGAATCATTTTCCGTTGAAAATGATACCTCTCTTTCAGCTCCTGGATTTCTACGAAGTATAAAATCTTATATATTTTATTACCAAAGGGTCAAGGTGGGAGGAGAGATAAATTAACAGTTTCGGATTAACATATACACACTTCTATGTATAAAATATATCATCAACAAGGAACTACTGTATAGCACAGGGAACAATACTCAATATTTTGTAATAACCCCTAAGGGGAAATAATCTGAAAAACAATAGATATCTATATCGACATCATGTATCAACTACAGATAAAAAGGAACATAAAGGAGGCCGATGGCGAGCGTTTCTGACCCTGAAGACTTCACTCACCTAAATTTCGGACTCTGCTTATGGCCAAAGTCCCTTAATGAACATACATGTACCAGTGGCTTAAAAATTCGCCAGATTGGGGCTTCCCTGGTGGCGCAGTGGTTGAGAGTCTGCCTGCCGATGCAGGGGACACGGGTTCGAGCCCTGGTCTGGGAAGATCCCACGTGCCGCAGAGCGGCTGGGCCCGTGAGCCACAACTACTGAGCCTGCGCGTCTGGAGCCTGTGCTCTGCAACAGGAGAGGCCGCGATGGTGAGAGGCCCGCGCACCGCGATGAGGAGTGGCCCCCGCTTGCCACTGCTGGAGGAAGCCCTCCCACAGAGGAGAGGACCCAACACAGCCAATAAATAAATAAATGAATAAATAAATAAATAAAATTTTAAAAAAATTCGTCAGATTGGGGTTCGGGGAGACACTGATTTGGAAAAATCCCTGGTGTTCTCCTTACATACATGGGAACTTTCCTACAGCTAAAATATGCCTGTGACACCCAGAAGATGGTACACGGTTGGATCAGGAAGATTTTGGAAAAGGCACCTCATCTCTTAATCTCATGGTGGTCGAGTTCACCCCACCAGCCTCTTTCCTAACAATCTCCCCACTTGAGGATGTCAGCACCTTCTATGTCCTGTTGCACAGAGTTGGGAATTTGTCCACAGGATGAAGGGGAAGGAGGAGAAACAATGAGAGACAAGCCCTAGATGTTCGGACAGGCAAAAGTCACTCTAATTTCCAATCAGGAAGAAGAATTAAGCAAAGGCTTAGCCTGCCGCCCGAAACCACAGTAGGGGCAGAAGCACACCACCGGTTTTGCGGCCAGCTCCCAAAAAAGCGAGTTGACAAATGAAGCTCAGGAAACTTCAATTCACAAATATGCAGAATTATAAATTATGACTCTCCAAGCAAGCCGGAAATGCAAATCAGCAATACAAAGAAGTCTCACTTCCCATCGGTCAAAGGGGACCATGCTGAAAAAAGTATAAAAACCAGAAATGCAGGACAGGCCATGGAGAAAAGGGAGCCTTGTTAGGCTGATGGGGGGGATGTAAACTGCCAACGGCCACTCTGTAGAAGTGTATGGTGTTTCCTAAAACATCTAAAAAACACAGCTAGAGAGCATAGGGCACTTACACTTATGGGCGTATAAATTGGGAAATCTAAAAATCAACAAGACACGGGCACCCCAAAGATTAGGGCTGCTCTGTTGACAAGAAACTCCAATTCGGTACACCTTAAATATCCCAGGAAAGAGAAAAATGGATAAAGAAATTGTGGTAATTAGGTACAATGGAATATCACTCAGCCATGTAATAAATGTTATAAGGCTAGTAGCAGCATGCTGACTGGATTTACGTACGACGTTTAGAAGTGAAATAAGTCACACAAAAAAAGACACTTATCATAAGATATCACTTATAGAGGGAATGTAAAAATCGCTGCACAGGACATATATTACAAAACAGAATAGAGCCACACATTTAGAGAACACACCATGGCTGCTTAACAGAAAGGTGAGGTGGGGTGAGGCATAAAACAAGGGTTTGAAATTAGCACAGATAGCGTTCCATAAACCACATATGTAACAGACAAGCCCTATTCCTTGCTCAGTGAACTGGACTCCAAACCCCCTATTCAACGCACAAAAAATATATCTGACTAGTAGGAATCTTAAAACCTATGTATTAATATCTCTCTGTAAGTGAATCAAGTGGGTGTAAAATGGTATAAACACAGCAGTGAAAATCAGCTAAACCCCAGTATAAAAATAAATTTCAAAAAAAAAAAAAAAACAACAAAGACATTGAAAGAGAGAGAAATTCTTACAGAGATCGTTCAGGGGCATTGAAGCAACCTGGATTGACCATATCTAGACCCACAGCTGGATTAGAAATAAGTCTGGAAACTGTTGGGGCTGAGAGGATTGGTGAGATTGGGTGAACAAACGAAGACACTTTAAAGTAATACTGCATGGTACCCATTCCATTTGTTCCAAATCTCCAGGTTCAAGGATATCATCCTACAGCGAAAACATGCATGGGAAACCGAAATGATGATACACCGTGTGACCTGGAAAGGTTTCTAAAACGAACCTCATTTCACATCTCCTGCTGCTCGGGTTCCCCAGATCCAGCTGCTTCACTAGCAATCTAACCACTTGGAGAATCAGCACCTTTAACCTATTGTTTCATACAGGTTGCAATTTGTCCTGAGGATGAACGGGAAGAGGGGGAACCAATGAGAGACTAGCTCTAGGTGTTGGGACAGGCCCAGGTCAATCTATTTTCCCATCAGGAAGAAGAATCAACCACAGGCTCAGCCTGCCGCCCGGAGCCAGAATAGGGCCTGAAGCAATCCTGCGCTTTTGCGGCCAGCTGCCAAGAAAGCGAGTTGAAAAATGGAGCTCAGGGGCACTGCAATTCACAAACCTGCAGACTTAGAAATGATAACTCTCGTCCACAAATATATGGAGGGAAGGCAACGAAGAGGATTTGAAAGCAAGGCAGAATTGCAGGAAACAGATTTCAGGAGGTAGATTTGAATCGCCTTTAAAGCACAGGAAAAGCGGCAAAACCTCGACAATGATGCCCTTGGCCAAAAAGGGCGTATGCGTTTTTTCCTGAATATATTCAGGAAAAAACGCATACGCCCTTTTTGGCCAACCAAGCAACCTGGAAAGGCAAATCAGCGCTACAAAGAAGTCTCGCTTCCCATCGGTCAAAAGGGCCATGCTGAATAAAGGGTCAAAACCAGAAATGCAGGACAGGCCATGGAGAAATGGGAGCCTTGCTACGCTGATGGGCGGGCTGTAAATTGCCAACAGCCACTCTGGAGAAGTGTACGGTGTGTCCTGAAACATCTAAAAAACTCAGCTTAGAGAGCATAGGGCACTTCCACTCATGGGCGTATAAATTGGGAAAACTAAAAATCAGCAAGACACAGGCACCCCAAGGTTTAGGGCTGCTCCGTTGACAAGAACCTCCACTTCGCTACACCTGAAATATCCCAGGAAAGAGAAGAATGGATAAAGAAGTTGTGGTCCTTATGTACAATGGAATATCACTCAGCCAAGAAATCAACGTCATAAGGCTAGGAGCAGCATGATGAGTGGATTTAGGTACGACGATTCTAAGTGAAATAAGTCACACAGAAAAAGACACTTATCATAAGAAATCACTTATAGAGGGAATGTAAAAACCGCTACCCTTGAACTGAATTACAAAATGGAACAGAGTCGCACGTTTAGAAAACACACTATGGCTGCATAACGGGAAAGGTGAGGTGGGGTGATGCATAAAAGAAGGGTTTCAAATTAGCTCAGATACCATTCCATAAACCCAATATGTAATAGACAAGACCTACTCCTTGCTCAGTGAACTGGACTCAACACCCCCTATTCACCGCCCAAGGATATATCTGACTAGTAAAAATCTTAAAACCTATGTATTGATATCTCTCTGTAAGTGAGTCAAGTGGGTTTAAAGCGGCATAAACACAGCAGTGCAAAGCAGCTAAACCCCATTATAAAAATCAATTACTTTTAAAAACCCGTGAAACAAAGACAGTGAAAGAGAGAGAAATTCTTACAAAATACCTTCAGGGGCTGCGATGCCACCTGGATTGACCATATCTAGACCCACAACTGATTGAGACATAAGGGTGGACACTCTTGGGGCTGAGAGGTGTGGTGAAGTTGGGTGAGCTAACGCAGACCCTTTAAAGTAATACGGCGTGGTTCCCATCCCATGGGTCCCAAATCTCCAGGTTCAAGGACATCTTCCTACATCGAAAACATGCATGAGAAACCCAGAAGATGGTACACCGTGTGATCGGGAAAGGTTTCTAAAACGCACCTCATTTCTCATCTCCTTGTGCTCCGGTTCGCCATTCCAGCCGCTTTACTAGCAATCTCCCTCCTTGGAGAATCAGCACCTTTAACCTCCTGTTCCGTACAGGTTGCAATTTGTCCTGAGGATGAACGGGAAGAGGGGGAACCAATGAGAGACTAGCTCTAGGTGTTGGGACAGGCACAGGTCACGCTAATTTCCCATCAGGAAGAAGAATCAACCACAGGCTCAGCCTGCCGCCCAGAGCCAGAATAGGGCCTGAAGCAATTCTGCGCTTTTGCGGCCAGCTCCCAAGAAAGCGAGTTGAAAAATGGAGCTCAGGGGCACTGCAATTCACAAACCTGCAGAGTTAGAAATGATAACTCTCGTCTACAAATATATTGAGGGAAGGCAATGAAGAGGATTTGAAAGCAAGGCAGAATTGCAGGAAACAGATTTCAGGAGGTAGATTCGAATCGCCTTTAAAGCACAGGAAAAGCAGCAAAACGTCGACAATGATGCCCTTGGCCAAAAAGGGCATATGCGTTTTTTCCTGAATATATTCAGGAAAAAACGCATATGCCCTTTTTGGCCAACCAAGCAACCTGGAAAGGCAAATCAGCGCTACAAAATAGTCTCGCTTCCCATCGGTCAAAAGGGCCATGCTGAATAAAGTGTCAAAGCCAGAAATGCAGGACAGGCCATGGAGAAATGGAAGCCTTGCTACACTGAAGGGCGGGCTGTAAATTGCCAACAGCCACTCTGGAGAAGTGTACGGTGTGTCCTGAAACATCTAAAAAACTCAGCTTAGAGAGCATAGGGCACTTCCACTCATGGGCGTATAAATTGGGAAAACTAAAAATCAGCAAGACACAGGCACCCCAAAGTTTAGGGCTGCTCCGTTGACAAGAACCTCCACTTGGCTACACCTGAAATATCCCAGGAAAGAGAAGAATGGATAAAGAAGTTGTGGTCCTTATGTACAATGGAATATCACTCAGCCAGGAAATCAACGTCATAAGGCTAGGAGCAGCATGATGAGTGGATTTAGGTACGACGATTCTAAGTGAAATAAGTCACACAGAAAAAGACACTTATCGTAAGATATCACTTATAGAGGGAATGTAAAAACCGCTACCCTTGAACTGAATTACAAAACAGAAGAGAGTCGCACGTTTAGAAAACACACTATGGCTGCTTAACGGGAAAGGTGAGGTGGGGTGATGCATAAAACAAGGGTTTCAAATTAGCTCAGATACCGTTCCATAAACCCAATATGTAATAGACAAGACCTACTCCTTGCTCAGTGAACTGGACTCAACACCCCCTATTCACCGCCGAAGAATATATCTGACTAGTAAGAATCTTAAAACCTATGTATTGATATCTCTCTGTAAGTGAGTCAAGTGGGTGTAAAGCGGCATAAACACAGCAGTGCAAAGCAGCTAAACCCCATTTTAAAAATCAATTACTTTTAAAAACCCGTGAAACAAAAACAGTGAAAGAGAGAGAAATTCTTACAAAATTCGTTCAGGGGCTGTGATGCCACCTGGATTGACCATATCTAGACCCACAGCTGATTGAGACATAAGGGTGGACACTCTTGGGTCTGAGAGGTTTGGTGAGGTTGCGTGAGCTAACGCAGACCCTTTAAGGTAATACGGCATGGTACCTATCCCATGGGTCCCAAATCTCCAGGTTCAAGGGCATCTTCCTACATCGAAAACATGCATGAGAAACCCAGATAATGGTACACCGTGTGATCGGGAAAGGTTTCTAAAACGCACCTCATTTCTCATCTCCTTGTTCTCCGGTTCGCCATTCCAGCCGCTTTACTAGCAATCTCCCTCCTTGGAGAATCAGCACCTTTAACCTCCTGTTCCGTACAGGTTGCAATTTGTCCTGAGGATGAACGGGAAGAGGGGGAACCAATGAGAGACTAGCTCTAGGTGTTGGGACAGGGACAGGTCACTCTATTTTCCCATCAGGAAGAAGAATCAACCACAGGCTCAGCCTGCTGCCCGGAGACAGAATAGGGCCTGAAGCAATCCTGCGCTTTTGCGGCCAGCTCCCAAGAAAGCGAGTTGAAAAATGGAGCTCAGGGGCACTGCAATTCACAAACCTCCAGAGTTAGAAAGGAAAACTCTCGTCCACAGATATATGGAGGGAAGGTAACGAAGAGGATTTGAAAGCAAGGCAGAATTGCAGGAAACAGATTTCAGGAGGTAGATTCGAATCGCCTTTAAAGCACAGGAAAAGCGGCAAAACCTCGACAATGATGCCCTTGGCCAAAAAGGGCGTATGCGTTTTTTCCTGAATATATTCAGGAAAAAACGCATACGCCCTTTTTGGCCAACCAAGCAACCTGGAAAGGCAAATCAGCGCTACAAAGAAGTCTCGCTTCCCATCGGTCAAAAGGGCCATGCTGAATAAAGTGTCAAAACCAGAAATGCAGGACAGGCCATGGAGAAATGGGAGCCTTGCTACGCTGATGGGCGGGCTGTAAATTGCCAACAGCCACTCTGAAGAAGTGTACGGTGTGTCCTGAAATATCTACAAAACTCAGCCTAGAGAGCATAGGGCACTTCCACTCATGGGCGTATAAATTGGGAAATCTAAAAATCAACAAGACACGGGCACCCCAAAGATTAGGGCTGCTCTGTTGACAAGAAACTCCAATTCGGTACACCTTAAATATCCCAGGAAAGAGAAAAATGGATAAAGAAATTGTGGTAATTAGGTACAATGGAATATCACTCAGCCATGTAATAAATGTTATAAGGCTAGTAGCAGCATGCTGACTGGATTTACGTACGACGTTTAGAAGTGAAATAAGTCACACAGAAAAAGACACTTATCATAAGATATCACTTATAGAGGGAATGTAAAAATCGCTGCACAGGACATATATTACAAAACAGAATAGAGCCACACATTTAGAGAACACACCATGGCTGCTTAACAGAAAGGTGAGGTGGGGTGAGGCATAAAACAAGGGTTTGAAATTAGCACAGATAGCGTTCCATAAACCACATATGTAACAGACAAGCCCTATTCCTTGCTCAGTGAACTGGACTCCAAACCCCCTATTCAACGCACAAAAAATATATCTGACTAGTAGGAATCTTAAAACCTATGTATTAATATCTCTCTGTAAGTGAATCAAGTGGGTGTAAAATGGTATAAACACAGCAGTGAAAATCAGCTAAACCCCAGTATAAAAATAAATTTCAAAAAAAAAAACAAAAACAACAAAGACATTGAAAGAGAGAGAAATTCTTACAGAGATCGTTCAGGGGCATTGAAGCAACCTGGATTGACCATATCTAGACCCACAGCTGGATTAGAAATAAGTCTGGAAACTGTTGGGGCTGAGAGGATTGGTGAGATTGGGTGAACAAACGAAGACACTTTAAAGTAATACTGCATGGTACCCATTCCATTTGTTCCAAATCTCCAGGTTCAAGGATATCATCCTACAGCGAAAACATGCATGGGAAACCGAAATGATGATACACCGTGTGACCTGGAAAGGTTTCTAAAACGAACCTCATTTCACATCTCCTGCTGCTCGGGTTCCCCAGATCCAGCTGCTTCACTAGCAATCTAACCACTTGGAGAATCAGCACCTTTAACCTATTGTTTCATACAGGTTGCAATTTGTCCTGAGGATGAACGGGAAGAGGGGGAACCAATGAGAGACTAGCTCTAGGTGTTGGGACAGGCCCAGGTCACTCTATTTTCCCATCAGGAAGAAGAATCAACCACAGGCTCAGCCTGCCGCCCGGAGCCAGAATAGGGCCTGAAGCAATCCTGCGCTTTTGCGGCCAGCTGCCAAGAAAGCGAGTTGAAAAATGGAGCTCAGGGGCACTGCAATTCACAAACCTGCAGACTTAGAAATGATAACTCTCGTCCACAAATATATGGAGGGAAGGCAACGAAGAGGATTTGAAAGCAAGGCAGAATTGCAGGAAACAGATTTCAGGAGGTAGATTCGAATCGCCTTTAAAGCACAGGAAAAGCGGCAAAACCTCGACAATGATGCCCTTGGCCAAAAAGGGCGTATGCGTTTTTTCCTGAATATATTCAGGAAAAAACGCATACGCCCTTTTTGGCCAACCAAGCAACCTGGAAAGGCAAATCAGCGCTACAAAGAAGTCTCGCTTCCCATCTGTCAAAAGGGCCATGCTGAATAAAGGGTCAAAACCAGAAATGCAGGACAGGCCATGGAGAAATGGGAGCCTTGCTACGCTGATGGGCGGGCTGTAAATTGCCAACAGCCACTCTGGAGAAGTGTACGGTGTGTCCTGAAACATCTAAAAAACTCAGCTTAGAGAGCATAGGGCACTTCCACTCATGGGCGTATAAATTGGGAAAACTAAAAATCAGCAAGACACAGGCACCCCAAGGTTTAGGGCTGCTCCGTTGACAAGAACCTCCACTTCGCTACACCTGAAATATCCCAGGAAAGAGAAGAATGGATAAAGAAGTTGTGGTCCTTATGTACAATGGAATATCACTCAGCCAAGAAATCAACGTCATAAGGCTAGGAGCAGCATGATGAGTGGATTTAGGAACGACGATTCTAAGTGAAATAAGTCACACAGAAAAAGACACTTATCATAAGAAATCACTTATAGAGGGAATGTAAAAACCGCTACCCTTGAACTGAATTACAAAATGGAACAGAGTCGCACGTTTAGAAAACACACTATGGCTGCATAAAGGGAAAGGTGAGGTGGGGTGATGCATAAAAGAAGGGTTTCAAATTAGCTCAGATACCATTCCATAAACCCAATATGTAATAGACAAGACCTACTCCTTGCTCAGTGAACTGGACTCAACACCCCCTATTCACCGCCCAAGGATATATCTGACTAGTAAAAATCTTAAAACCTATGTATTGATATCTCTCTGTAAGTGAGTCAAGTGGGTTTAAAGCGGCATAAACACAGCAGTGCAAAGCAGCTAAACCCCATTATAAAAATCAATTACTTTTAAAAACCCGTGAAACAAAGACAGTGAAAGAGAGAGAAATTCTTACAAAATACCTTCAGGGGCTGCGATGCCACCTGGATTGACCATATCTAGACCCACAACTGATTGAGACATAAGGGTGGACACTCTTGGGGCTGAGAGGTGTGGTGAAGTTGGGTGAGCTAACGCAGACCCTTTAAAGTAATACGGCGTGGTTCCCATCCCATGGGTCCCAAATCTCCAGGTTCAAGGACATCTTCCTACATCGAAAACATGCATGAGAAACCCAGAAGATGGTACACCGTGTGATCGGGAAAGGTTTCTAAAACGCACCTCATTTCTCATCTCCTTGTTCTCCGGTTCGCCATTCCAGCCGCTTTACTAGCAATCTCCCTCCTTGGAGAATCAGCACCTTTAACCTCCTGTTCCGTACAGGTTGCAATTTGTCCTGAGGATGAACGGGAAGAGGGGGAACCAATGAGAGACTAGCTCTAGGTGTTGGGACAGGCACAGGTCACGCTAATTTCCCATCAGGAAGAAGAATCAACCACAGGCTCAGCCTGCCGCCCAGAGCCAGAATAGGGCCTGAAGCAATCCTGCGCTTTTGCGGCCAGCTCCCAAGAAAGCGAGTTGAAAAATGGAGCTCAGGGGCACTGCAATTCACAAACCTGCAGACTTAGAAATGATAACTCTCGTCCACAAATATATGGAGGGAAGGCAACGAAGAGGATTTGAAAGCAAGGCAGAATTGCAGGAAACAGATTTCAGGAGGTAGATTCGAATCGCCTTTAAAGCACAGGAAAAGCGGCAAAACCTCGACAATGATGCCCTTGGCCAAAAAGGGCGTATGCGTTTTTTCCTGAATATATTCAGGAAAAAACGCATACGCCCTTTTTGGCCAACCAAGCTACCTGGAAAGGCAAATCAGCGCTACAAAGAAGTCTCGCTTCCCATCGGTCAAAAGGGCCATGCTGAATAAAGGGTCAAAACCAGAAAGGCAGGACAGGCCATGGAGAAATGGGAGCCTTGCTACGCTGATGGGCGGGCTGTAAATTGCCAACCGCCACTCTGGAGAAGTGTACGGTGTGTCCTGAAACATCTAAAAAACTCAGCTTAGAGAGCATAAGGCACTTCCACTCATGGGCGTATAAATTGGGAAAACTAAAAATCAGCAAGACACAGGCACCCCAAAGTTTAGGGCTGCTCTGTTGACAAGAACCTCCACTTCGCTACACCTGAAATATCCCAGGAAAGAGAAGAATGGATAAAGAAGTTGTGGTCCTTATGTACAATGGAATATCACTCAGCCAAGAAATCAACGTCATAAGGCTAGGAGCAGCATGATGAGTGGAATTAGGTACGACGATTCTAAGTGAAATAAGTCACACAGAAAAAGACACTTATCATAAGATATCACTTATAGAGGGAATGTAAAAACCGCTACCCTTGAACTGAATTACAAAACAGAACAGAGTCGCACATTTAGAAAACACACTATGGCTGCTTAACGGGAAAGGTGAGGTGGGGTGATGCATAAAACAAGGGTTTCAAATTAGCTCAGATACCGTTCCATAAACCCAATATGTAATAGACAAGACCTACTCCTTGCTCAGTGAACTGGACTCAACAACCCCTATTCACCGCCCAGGAATATATCTGACTAGTAAGAATCTTAAAACCTATGTATTGCTATCTCTCTGTAAGTGAGTCAAGTGGGTGTAAAGCGGCATAAACACAGCAGTGCAAAGCAGCTAAACCGCATAATAAAAATCAATTACTTTTAAAAACCCGTGAAACAAAGACAGTGAAAGAGAGAGAAATTCTTACAAAATTCCTTCAGGGGCTGCGATGCCACCTGGATTGACCATATCTAGACACATAGCTGATTGAGACATAAGGGTGGACACTCTTGGGGCTGAGAGGTTTGGTGAGGTTGGGTGAGCTAATGCAGACCCCTTAAAGTAATACGGCGTGGTACCCATCCCTTGGGTCCCACATCTCCAGGTTCAAGGGCATCGTCCTACATTGAAAACATGCATGAGAAACCCAGAAGATGGTACACCGTGTGACCGGGAAAGGTTTCTAAAACGCACCTCATTTCTCATCTCCTTGTGCTCCGGTTCGCCATTCCAGCCGCTTTACTAGCAATCTCCCTCCTTGGAGAATCAGCACCTTTAACCTCCTGTTCCGTACACGTTGCAATTTGTCCTGAGGATGAACGGGAAGAGGGGGAACCAATGAGAGACTAGCTCTAGGTGTTGGGACAGGCACAGGTCACTCTATTTTCCCATCAGGAAGAAGAATCAACCACAGGCTCAGCCTGCCGCCCGGAGCCAGAATAGGGCCTGAAGCAATCCTGCGCTTTTGCGGCCAGCTCCCAAGAAAGCGAGTTGAAAAATGGAGCTCAGGGGCACTGCAATTCACAAACCTGCAGAGTTAGAAATGATAACTCTCGTCTACAAATATATTGAGGGAAGGCAATGAAGAGGATTTGAAAGCAAGGCAGAATTGCAGGAAACAGATTTCAGGAGGTAGATTCGAATCGCCTTTAAAGCACAGGAAAAGCAGCAAAACGTCGACAATGATGCCCTTGGCCAAAAAGGGCATATGCGTTTTTTCCTGAATATATTCAGGAAAAAACGCATATGCCCTTTTTGGCCAACCAAGCAACCTGGAAAGGCAAATCAGCGCTACAAAATAGTCTCGCTTCCCATCGGTCAAAAGGGCCATGCTGAATAAAGTGTCAAAGCCAGAAATGCAGGACAGGCCATGGAGAAATGGAAGCCTTGCTACACTGAAGGGCGGGCTGTAAATTGCCAACAGCCACTCTGGAGAAGTGTACGGTGTGTCCTGAAACATCTAAAAAACTCAGCTTAGAGAGCATAGGGCACTTCCACTCATGGGCGTATAAATTGGGAAAACTAAAAATCAGCAAGACACAGGCACCCCAAAGTTTAGGGCTGCTCCGTTGACAAGAACCTCCACTTGGCTACACCTGAAATATCCCAGGAAAGAGAAGAATGGATAAAGAAGTTGTGGTCCTTATGTACAATGGAATATCACTCAGCCAAGAAATCAACGTCATAAGGCTAGGAGCAGCATGATGAGTGGATTTAGGTACGACGATTCTAAGTGAAATAAGTCACACAGAAAAAGACACTTATCGTAAGATATCACTTATACAGGGAATGTAAAAACCGCTACCCTTGAACTGAATTACAAAACAGAAGAGAGTCGCACGTTTAGAAAACACACTATGGCTGCTTAACGGGAAAGGTGAGGTGGGGTGATGCATAAAACAAGGGTTTCAAATTAGCTCAGATACCGTTCCATAAACCCAATATGTAATAGACAAGACCTACTCCTTGCTCAGTGAACTGGACTCAACACCCCCTATTCACCGCCGAAGAATATATCTGACTAGTAAGAATCTTAAAACCTATGTATTGATATCTCTCTGTAAGTGAGTCAAGTGGGTGTAAAGCGGCATAAACACAGCAGTGCAAAGCAGCTAAACCCCATTTTAAAAATCAATTACTTTTAAAAACCCGTGAAACAAAGACAGTGAAAGAGAGAGAAATTCTTACAAAATTCGTTCAGGGGCTGTGATGCCAGCTGGATTGACCATATCTAGACCCACAGCTGATTGAGACATAAGGGTGGACACTCTTGGGGCTGAGAGGTTTGGTGAGGTTGCGTGAGCTAACGCAGACCCTTTAAGGTAATACGGCATGGTACCTATCCCATGGGTCCCAAATCTCCAGGTTCAAGGGCATCTTCCTACATCGAAAACATGCATGAGAAACCCAGATAATGGTACACCGTGTGATCGGGAAAGGTTTCTAAAACGCACCTCATTTCTCATCTCCTTGTGCTCCGGTTCGCCATTCCAGCCGCTTTACTAGCAATCTCCCTCCTTGGAGAATCAGCACCTTTAACCTCCTGTTCCGTACAGGTTGCAATTTGTCCTGAGGATGAACGGGAAGAGGGGGAACCAATGAGAGACTAGCTCTAGGTGTTGGGACAGGGACAGGTCACTCTATTTTCCCATCAGGAAGAAGAATCAACCACAGGCTCAGCCTGCTGCCCGGAGACAGAATAGGGCCTGAAGCAATCCTGCGCTTTTGCGGCCAGATCCCAAGAAAGCGAGTTGAAAAATGGAGCTCAGGGGCACTGCAATTCACAAACCTCCAGAGTTAGAAATGAAAACTCTCGTCCACAGATATATGGAGGGAAGGTAACGAAGAGGATTTGAAAGCAAGGCAGAATTGCAGGAAACAGATTTCAGGAGGTAGATTCGAATCGCCTTTAAAGCACAGGAAAAGCGGCAAAACCTCGACAATGATGCCCTTGGCCAAAAAGGGCGTATGCGTTTTTTCCTGAATATATTCAGGAAAAAACGCATACGCCCTTTTTGGCCAACCAAGCAACCTGGAAAGGCAAATCAGCGCTACAAAGAAGTCTCGCGTCCCATCGGTCAAAAGGGCCATGCTGAATAAAGTGTCAAAACCAGAAATGCAGGACAGGCCATGGAGAAATGGGAGCCTTGCTACGCTGATGGGCGGGCTGTAAATTGCCAACAGCCACTCTGAAGAAGTGTACGGTGTGTCCTGAAATATCTACAAAACTCAGCCTAGAGAGCATAGGGCACTTCCACTCATGGGCGTATAAATTGGGAAAACTAAAAATCAGCAAGACACAGGCACCCCAAAGTTTAGGGCTGCTCTGTTGACAAGAACTTCCACTTCGCTACACCTGAAATATCCCAGGAAAGAGAAGAATGGATAAAGAAGTTGTGGTCCTTATGTACAATGGAATATCACTCAGCCAAGAAATCAACGTCATAAGGCTAGGAGCAGCATGATGAGTGGATTTAGGTACGACGATTCTAAGTGAAATAAGTCACACAGAAAAAGACACTTATCATGAGATATCACTTATACAGGGAATGTAAAAACCGCTACCCTTGAACTGAATTACAAAACAGAACAGAGTCGCACGTTTAGAAAACACACTATGGCTGCTTAACAGGAAATGTGAGGTGGGGTGATGCATAAAACATGGGTTTCAAATTAGCTCAGATACCGTTCCATAAACCCAATATGTAATAGACAAGACCTACACCTTGCTCAGTGAACTGGACTCAACACCCCCTATTCACCGCCCAAGAATATATCTGACTAGTAAGAATCTTAAAACCTATGTATTGCTATCTCTCTGTAAGTGAGTCAAGTGGGTGTAAAGCGGCATAAACACAGCAGTGCAAAGCAGCTAAACCCCATTATAAAAATCAATTACTTTTAAAAACCCGTGAAACAAAGACAGTGAAAGAGAGAGAAATTCTTACAAAATTCGTTCAGGGGCTGCGATGCCACCTGGATTGACCATATCTAGACCCACAGCTGACTGAGACATAAGGGTGGACACTCTTGGGGCTGAGAGGTTTGGTGAGGTTGGGTGAGCTAACGCAGACCCTTTAAAGTAATAAGGCTTGGTACCCATACCATGGGTCCCAAATCTCCAGGTTCAAGGGCATCTTCCTACATCGAAAACATGCATGAGAAACCCAGAAGATGGTACACCGTGTGATCGGGAAAGGTTTCTAAAACGCACATCATTTCTCATCTCCTTGTTCTCCGGTTCGCCATTCCAGCCGCTTTACTAGCAATCTCCCTCCTTGGAGAATCAGCACCTTTAACCTCCTGTTCCGTACAGGTTGCAATTTGTCCTGAGGATGAACGGGAAGAGGGGGAACCAATGAGAGACTAGCTCTAGGTGATGGGACAGGCACAGGTCACTCTATTTTCCCATCAGGAAGAAGAATCAACCACAGGCTCAGCCTGCCGCCTGGAGCCAGAATAGGGCCTGAAGCAATCCTGCGCTTTTGCGGCCAGCTCCCAAGAAAGCGAGTTGAAAAATGGAGCTCAGGGGCACTGCAATTCACAGACCTGCACAGTTAGAAATGATAACTCTCGTCCACAAATATATGGAGGGAAGGCTACGAAGAGGATTTGAAAGCAAGGCAGAATTGCAGGAAACCGATTTCAGGAGGTAGATTCGAATCGCCTTTAAAGCACAGGAAAAGCGGCAAAACCTCGACAATGATGCCCTTGGCCAAAAAGGGCGTATGCGTTTTTTCCTGAATATATTCAGGAAAAAACGCATACGCCCTTTTTGGCCAACCAAGCAACCTGGAAAGGCAAATCAGCGCTACAAAGAAGTCTCGCTTCCCATCGGTCAAAAGGGCCATGCTGAATAAAGTGTCAAAACCAGAAATGCAGGACAGGCCATGGAGAAATGGGAGCCTTGCTACGCTGATGGGCGGGCTGTAAATTGCCAACAGCCACTCTGGAGAAGTGTACGGTGTGTCCTGAAACATCTAAAAAACTCAGCTTAGAGAGCATAGGGCACTTCCACTCATGGGCGTATAAATTGGGAAAACTAAAAATCAGCAAGACACAGGCACCCCAAAGTTTAGGGCTGCTCTGTTGACAAGAACTTCCACTTCGTTACACCTTAAACATCCCAGGAAAGAGAAGAATGGATAAAGAAGTGGTGGTCCTTATGTACAATGGAATATCACTCAGCCATGAAATCAACGTCATAAGGCTAGGAGCAGCATGATGAGTGGATTTAGGTACGACGATTCTAAGTGAAATAAGTCACACAGAAAAAGACACTTATCATAAGATATCACTTACAGAGAGAATGTAAAAACCGCTACCCTTGAACTGAATTACAAAACAGAACAGAGTCGCACGTTTAGAAAACACACTATGGCTGCTTAACGGGAAAGGTGAGGTGGGGTGATGCATAAAACAAGGGTTTCAAATTAGCTCAGATACCGTTCCATAAACCCAATATGTAATAGACAAGACCTACTCCTTGCTCAGTGAACTGGACTCAACAACCCCTATTCACCGCCCAAGAATATATCTGACTAGTAAGAATCTTAAAACCTATGTAGTGATATCTCTCTGTAAGTGAGTCAAGTAGGTGTAAAGCGGCATAAACACAGCAGTGCAAAGCAGCTAAACCCCATTATAAAAATCAATTACTTTTAAAAACCCGTGAAACAAAGACAGTGAAAGAGAGAGAAATTCTTACAAAATTCGTTCAGGTGCTGCGATGCCAGCTGGATTGACCATATCTAGACCCACAGATGACTGAGACATAAGGGTGGACACTCTTGGGGCTGAGAGGTTTGGTGAGGTTGGGTGAGCAAACGCAGACCCTTTAAAGTAATACGGCGTGGTACCCATCCCATGGGTCCCAAATCTCCAGGGTCAAGGGCATCTTCCTACGTCGAAAACATGCACGAGAAACCCAGAAGATGGTACACCATGTGACCGGGAAAGGTTTCTAAAACGCACCTCATTTCTCATCTCCTTGTGCTCCGGTTCGCCATTCCAGCCGCTTTACTAGCAATCTCCCTCCTTGGAGAATCAGCACCTTTAACCTCCTGTTCCGTACACGTTGCAATTTGTCCTGAGGATGAACGGGAAGAGGGGGAACCAATGAGAGACTAGCTCTAGGTGTTGGGACAGGCACAGGTCACTCTATTTTCCCATCAGGTAGCAGAATTAACCACAGGCTCAGCCTGCCGCCCGGAGCCAGAATAGGGCCTGAAGCAATCCTGCGCTTTTGCGGCCAGCTCCCAAGAAAGCGAGTTGAAAAATGGAGCTCAGGGGCACTGCAATTCACAAACCTGCAGAGTTAGAAATGATAACTCTCGTCCACAAATATATGGAGGGAAGGCTACGAAGAGGATTTGAAAGCAAGGCAGAATTGCAGGAAACCGATTTCAGGAGGTAGATTCGAATCGCCTTTAAAGCACAGGAAAAGCGGCAAAACCTCGACGATGATGCCCTTGGCCAAAAAGGGCGTATGCGTTTTTTCCTGAATATATTCAGGAAAAAACGCATACGCCCTTTTTGGCCAACCAAGCAACCTGGAAAGGCAAATCAGCGCTACAAAGAAGTCTCGCTTCCCATCGGTCAAAAGGGCCATGCTGAATAAAGTGTCAAAACCAGAAATGCAGGACAGGCCATGGAGAAATGGGAGCCTTGCTACGCTGATGGGCGGGCTGTAAATTGCCAACAGCCACTCTGGAGAAGTGTACGGTGTGTCCTGAAACATCTAAAAAACTCAGCTTAGAGAGCATAGGGCACTTCCACTCATGGGCGTATAAATTGGGAAAACTAAAAATCAGCAAGACACAGGCACCCCAAAGTTTAGGGCTGCTCTGTTGACAAGAACCTCCACTTCGTTACACCTTAAACATCCCAGGAAAGAGAAGAATGGATAAAGAAGTTGTGGTCCTTATGTACAATGGAATATCACTCAGCCATGAAATCAACGTCATAAGGCTAGGAGCAGCATGATGAGTGGATTTAGGTACGACGATTCTAAGTGAAATAAGTCACACAGAAAAAGACACTTATCATAAGATATCACTTACAGAGGGAATGTAAAAACCGCTACCCTTGAACTGAATTACAAAACAGAACAGAGTCGCACGTTTAGAAAACACACTATGGCTGCTTAACGGGAAAGGTGAGGTGGGTTGATGCATAAAACAAGGGTTTCAAATTAGCTCAGATACCGTTCCATAAACCCAATATGTAATAGACCAGACCTACTCCTTGCTCAGTGAACTGGACTCAACGCCCCCTATTCACCGCCCAAGAATATATCTGACTAGTAAGAATCTTAAAACCTATGTATTGATATCTCTCTGTAAGTGAGTCAAGTGGGTGTAAAGCGGCATAAACACAGCAGTGCAAAGCAGCTAAACCCTATTATAAAAATCAATTACTTTTAAAAACCCGTGAAACAAAGACAGTGAAAGAGAGAGAAATTCTTACAAAATTCGTTCAGGGGCTGCGATGCCAGCTGGATTGACCATATCTAGACCCACAGCTGATTGAGACATAAGGGTGGACAGTCTTGGGGCTGAGAGGTTTGGTGAGGTTGGGTGAACTAACGCAGACCCTTTAAAGTAATACGGCGTGGTACCCATCCCATGGGTCCCAAATCTCCAGGTTCAAGGGCATCTTCCTACGTCGAAAACATGCACGAGCAACCCAGAAGATGGTACACCGTGTGACCGGGAAAGGTTTCTAAAACGCACCTCATTTCTCATCTCCTTGTGCTCCGGTTCGCCATTCCAGCCGCTTTACTAGCAATCTCCCTCCTTGGAGAATCAGCACCTTTAACCTCCTGTTCCGAACACGTTGCAATTTGTCCTGAGGATGAACGGGAAGAGGGGGAACCAATGAGAGACTAGCTCTAGGTGTTGGGACAGGCACAGGTCACTCTATTTTCCCATCAGGAAGCAGAATTAACCACAGGCTCAGCCTGCCGCCCGGAGCCAGAATAGGGCCTGAAGCAATCCTGCGCTTTTGCGGCCAGCTCCCAAGAAAGCGAGTTGAAAAATGGAGCTCAGGGGCACTGCAATTCACAAACCTGCAGAGTTATAAATGATAACTCTCGTCCACAAATATATGGAGGGAAGGCTACGAAGAGGATTTGAAAGCAAGGCAGAATTGCAGGAAACCGATTTCAGGAGGTAGATTCGAATCGCCTTTAAAGCACAGGAAAAGCGGCAAAACCTCGACAATGATGCCCTTGGCCAAAAAGGGCGTATGCGTTTTTTCCTGAATATATTCAGGAAAAAACGCATACGCCCTTTTTGGCCAACCAAGCAACCTGGAAAGGCAAATCAGCGCTACAAAGAAGTCTCGCTTCCCATCGGTGAAAAGGGCCATGCTGAATAAAGTGTCAAAACCAGAAATGCAGGACAGGCCACGGAGAAATGGGAGCCTTGCTACGCTGATGGGCGGGCTGTAAATTGCCAACAGCCACTCTGGAGAAGTGTACGGTGTGTCCTGAAACATCTAAAAAACTCAGCTTAGAGAGCATAGGGCACTTCCACTCATGGGCGTATAAATTGGGAAAACTAAAAATCAGCAAGACACAGGCACCCCAAAGTTTAGGGCTGCTCTGTTGACAAGAACCTCCACTTCGTTACACCTTAAACATCCCAGGAAAGAGAAGAATGGATAAAGAAGTTGTGGTCCTTATGTACAATGGAATATCACTCAGCCATGAAATCAACATCATAAGGCTAGGAGCAGCATGATGAGTGGATTTAGGTACGACGATTCTAAGTGAAATAAGTCACACAGAAAAAGACGCTTATCATAAGATATCACTTACAGAGAGAATGTAAAAACCGCTACCCTTGAACTGAATTACAAAACAGAACAGAGTAGCACGTTTAGAAAACACACTATGCCTGCTTAACGGGAAAGGTGAGGTGGGGTGATGCATAAAACAAGGGTTTCAAATTAGCTCAGATACCGTTCCATAAACCCAATATGTAATAGACAAGACCTACTCCTTGCTCAGTGAACTGGACTCAACAACCCCTATTCACCGCCCAAGAATATATCTGACTAGTAAGAATCTTAAAACCTATGTAGTGATATCTCTCTGTAAGTGAGTCAAGTAGGTGTAAAGCGGCATAAACACAGCAGTGCAAAGCAGCTAAACCCTATTATAAAAATCAATTACTTTTAAAAACCCGTGAAACAAAGACAGTGAAAGAGAGAGAAATTCTTACAAAATTCGTTCAGGTGCTGCGATGCCAGCTGGATTGACCATATCTAGACCCACAGATGACTGAGACATAAGGGTGGACACTCTTGGGGCTGAGAGGTTTGGTGAGGTTGGGTGAGCAAACGCAGACCCTTTAAAGTAATACGGCGTGGTACCCATCCCATGGGTCCCAAATCTCCAGGGTCAAGGGCATCTTCCTACGTCGAAAACATGCACGAGAAACCCAGAAGATGGTACACCGTGTGACCGGGAAAGGTTTCTAAAACGCACCTCATTTCTCATCTCCTTGTGCTCCGGTTCGCCATTCCAGCCGCTTTACTAGCAATCTCCCTCCTTGGAGAATCAGCACCTTTAACCTCCTGTTCCGTACACGTTGCAATTTGTCCTGAGGATGAACGGGAAGAGGGGGAACCAATGAGAGACTAGCTCTAGGTGTTGGGACAGGCACAGGTCACTCTATTTTCCCATCAGGTAGCAGAATTAACCACAGGCTCAGCCTGCCGCCCGGAGCCAGAATAGGGCCTGAAGCAATCCTGCGCTTTTGCGGCCAGCTCCCAAGAAAGCGAGTTGAAAAATGGAGCTCAGGGGCACTGCAATTCACAAACCTGCAGAGTTAGAAATGATAACTCTCGTCCACAAATATATGGAGGGAAGGCTACGAAGAGGATTTGAAAGCAAGGCAGAATTGCAGGAAACCGATTTCAGGAGGTAGATTCGAATCGCCTTTAAAGCACAGGAAAAGCGGCAAAACCTCGACGATGATGCCCTTGGCCAAAAAGGGCGTATGCGTTTTTTCCTGAATATATTCAGGAAAAAACGCATACGCCCTTTTTGGCCAACCAAGCAACCTGGAAAGGCAAATCAGCGCTACAAAGAAGTCTCGCTTCCCATCGGTCAAAAGGGCCATGCTGAATAAAGTGTCAAAACCAGAAATGCAGGACAGGCCATGGAGAAATGGGAGCCTTGCTACGCTGATGGGCGGGCTGTAAATTGCCAACAGCCACTCTGGAGAAGTGTACGGTGTGTCCTGAAACATCTAAAAAACTCAGCTTAGAGAGCATAGGGCACTTCCACTCATGGGCGTATAAATTGGGAAAACTAAAAATCAGCAAGACACAGGCACCCCAAAGTTTAGGGCTGCTCTGTTGACAAGAACCTCCACTTCGTTACACCTTAAACATCCCAGGAAAGAGAAGAATGGATAAAGAAGTTGTGGTCCTTATGTACAATGGAATATCACTCAGCCATGAAATCAACGTCATAAGGCTAGGAGCAGCATGATGAGTGGATTTAGGTACGATGATTCTAAGTGAAATAAGTCACACAGAAAAAGACACTTATCATAAGATATCACTTACAGAGGGAATGTAAAAACCGCTACCCTTGAACTGAATTACAAAACAGAACAGAGTCGCACGTTTAGAAAACACACTATGGCTGCTTAACGGGAAAGGTGAGGTGGGGTGATGCATAAAACAAGGGTTTCAAATTAGCTCAGATACCGTTCCATAAACCCAATATGTAATAGACAAGACCTACTCCTTGCTCAGTGAACTGGACTCAACGCCCCCTATTCACCGCCCAAGAATATATCTGACTAGTAAGAATCTTAAAACCTATGTATTGATATCTCCCTGTAAGTGAGTCAAGTGGGTGTAAAGCGGCATAAACACAGCAGTGCAAAGCAGCTAAACCCTATTATAAAAATCAATTACTTTTAAAAACCCGTGAAACAAAGACAGTGAAAGAGAGAGAAATTCTTACAAAATTCGTTCAGGGGCTGCGATGCCACCTGGATTGACCATATCTAGACCCACAGCTGATTGAGACATAAGGGTGGACACTCTTGGGGCTGAGAGGTTTGGTGAGGTTGGGTGAACTAACGCAGACCCTTTAAAGTAATACGGCGTGGTACCCATCCCATGGGTCCCAAATCTCCAGGTTCAAGGGCATCTTCCTACGTCGAAAACATGCACGAGCAACCCAGAAGATGGTACACCGTGTGACCGGGAAAGGTTTCTAAAACGCACCTCATTTCTCATCTCCTTGTGCTCCGGTTCGCCATTCCAGCCGCTTTACTAGCAATCTCCCTCCTTGGAGAATCAGCACCTTTAACCTCCTGTTCCGAACACGTTGCAATTTGTCCTGAGGATGAACGGGAAGAGGGGGAACCAATGAGAGACTAGCTCTAGGTGTTGGGACAGGCACAGGTCACTCTATTTTCCCATCAGGAAGCAGAATTAACCACAGGCTCAGCCTGCCGCCCGGAGCCAGAATAGGGCCTGAAGCAATCCTGCGCTTTTGCGGCCAGCTCCCAAGAAAGCGAGTTGAAAAATGGAGCTCAGGGGCACTGCAATTCACAAACCTGCAGAGTTAGAAATGATAACTCTCGTCCACAAATATATGGAGGGAAGGCTACGAAGAGGATTTGAAAGCAAGGCAGAATTGCAGGAATCCAATTTCAGGAGGTAGATTCGAATCGCCTTTAAAGCACAGGAAAAGCGGCAAAACCTCGACAATGATGCCCTTGGCCAAAAAGGGCGTATGCGTTTTTTCCTGAATATATTCAGGAAAAAACGCATACGCCCTTTTTGGCCAACCAAGCAACCTGGAAAGGCAAATCAGCGCTACAAAGAAGTCTCGCTTCCCATCGGTGAAAAGGGCCATGCTGAATAAAGTGTCAAAACCAGAAATGCAGGACAGGCCATGGAGAAATGGGAGCCTTGCTACGCTGATGGGCGGGCTGTAAATTGCCAACAGCCACTCTGGAGAAGTGTACGGTGTGTCCTGAAACATCTAAAAAACTCAGCTTAGAGAGCATAGGGCACTTCCACTCATGGGCGTATAAATTGGGAAAACTAAAAATCAGCAAGACACAGGCACCCCAAAGTTTAGGGCTGCTCTGTTGACAAGAACCTCCACTTCGTTACACCTTAAACATCCCAGGAAAGAGAAGAATGGATAAAGAAGTTGTGGTCCTTATGTACAATGGAATATCACTCAGCCATGAAATCAACGTCATAAGGCTAGGAGCAGCATGATGAGTGGATTTAGGTACGACGATTCTAAGTGAAATAAGTCACACAGAAACAGACGCTTATCATAAGATATCACTTACAGAGAGAATGTAAAAACCGCTACCCTTGAACTGAATTACAAAACAGAACAGAGTCGCACGTTTAGAAAACACACTATGCCTGCTTAACGGGAAAGGTGAGGTGGGGTGATGCATAAAACAAGGGTTTCAAATTAGCTCAGATACCGTTCCATAAACCCAATATGTAATAGACAAGACCTACTCCTTGCTCAGTGAACTGGACTCAACAACCCCTATTCACCGCCCAAGAATATATCTGACTAGTAAGAATCTTAAAACCTATGTAGTGATATCTCTCTGTAAGTGAGTCAAGTAGGTGTAAAGCGGCATAAACACAGCAGTGCAAAGCAGCTAAACCCCATTATACAAATCAATTACTTTTAAAAACCCGTGAAACAAAGACAGTGAAAGAGAGAGAAATTCTTACAAAATTCGTTCAGGTGCTGCGATGCCAGCTGGATTGACCATATCTAGACCCACAGATGACTGAGACATAAGGGTGGACACTCTTGGGGCTGAGAGGTTTGGTGAGGTTGGGTGAGCAAACGCAGACCCTTTAAAGTAATACGGCGTGGTACCCATCCCATGGGTCCCAAATCTCCAGGGTCAAGGGCATCTTCCTACGTCGAAAACATGCACGAGAAACCCAGAAGATGGTACACCGTGTGACCGGGAAAGGTTTCTAAAACGCACCTCATTTCTCATCTCCTTGTGCTCCGGTTCGCCATTCCAGCCGCTTTACTAGCAATCTCCCTCCTTGGAGAATCAGCACCTTTAACCTCCTGTTCCGTACACGTTGCAATTTGTCCTGAGGATGAACGGGAAGAGGGGGAACCAATGAGAGACTAGCTCTAGGTGTTGGGACAGGCACAGGTCACTCTATTTTCCCATCAGGTAGCAGAATTAACCACAGGCTCAGCCTGCCGCCCGGAGCCAGAATAGGGCCTGAAGCAATCCTGCGCTTTTGCGGCCAGCTCCCAAGAAAGCGAGTTGAAAAATGGAGCTCAGGGGCACTGCAATTCACAAACCTGCAGAGTTAGAAATGATAACTCTCGTCCACAAATATATGGAGGGAAGGCAACGAAGAGGATTTGAAAGCAAGGCAGAATTGCAGGAAACCGATTTCAGGAGGTAGATTCGAATCGCCTTTAAAGCACAGGAAAAGAGGCAAAACCTCGACAATGATGCCCTTGGCCAAAAAGGGCGTATGCGTTTTTTCCTGAATATATTCAGGAAAAAACGCATACGCCCTTTTTGGCCAACCAAGCAACCTGGAAAGGCAAATCAGCGCTACAAAGAAGTCTCGCTTCCCATCGGTCAAAAGGGCCATGCTGAATAAAGTGTCAAAACCAGAAATGCAGGACAGGCCATGGAGAAATGGGAGCCTTGCTACGCTGATGGGCGGGCTGTAAATTGCCAACAGCCACTCTGGAGAAGTGTACGGTGTGTCCTGAAACATCTAAAATACTCAGCTTAGAGAGCATAGGGCACTTCCACTCATGGGCGTATAAATTGGGAAAACTAAAAATCAGCAAGACACAGGCACCCCAAAGTTTAGGGCTGCTCTGTTGACAAGAACCTCCACTTCGTTACACCTTAAACATCCCAGGAAAGAGAAGAATGGATAAAGAAGTTGTGGTCCTTATGTACAATGGAATATCACTCAGCCATGAAATCAACGTCATAAGGCTAGGAGCAGCATTATGAGTGGATTTAGGTACGACGATTCTAAGTGAAATAAGTCACACAGAAAGACACTTATCATAAGATATCACTTACAGAGAGAATGTAAAAACCGCTACCCTTGAACTGAATTACAAAACAGAACAGAGTCGCACGTTTAGAAAACACACTATGGCTGCTTAACGGGAAAGGTGAGGTGGGGTGATGCATAAAACAAGGGTTTCAAATTAGCTCAGATACCGTTCCATAAACCCAATATGTAATAGACAAGACCTACTCCTTGCTCAGTGAACTGGACTCAACGCCCCCTATTCACCGCCCAAGAATATATCTGACTAGTAAGAATCTTAAAACCTATGTATTGATATCTCTCTGTAAGTGAGTCAAGTGGGTGAAAAGCGGCATAAACACAGCAGTGCAAAGCAGCTAAACCCTATTATAAAAATCAATTACTTTTAAAAACCCGTGAAACAAAGACAGTGAAAGAGAGAGAAATTCTTACAAAATTCGTTCAGGGGCTGCGATGCCACCTGGATTGACCATATCTAGACCCACAGATGACTGAGACATAAGGGTGGACACTCTTGGGGCTGAGAGGTTTGGTGAGGTTGGGTGAGCAAACGCAGACCCTGTAAAGTAATACGGCGTGGTACCCATCCCATGGGTCCCAAATCTCCAGGTTCAAGGGCATCTTCCTACGTCGAAAACATGCACGAGCAACCCAGAAGATGGTACACCGTGTGACCGGGAAAGGTTTCTAAAACGCACCTCATTTCTCATCTCCTTGTGCTCCGGTTCGCCATTCCAGCCGCTTTACTAGCAATCTCCCTCCTTGGAGAATCAGCACCTTTAACCTCCTGTTCCGTACATGTTGCAATTTGTCCTGAGGATGAACGGGAAGAGGGGGAACCAATGAGAGACTAGCTCTAGGTGTTGGGACAGGCACAGGTCACTCTATTTTCCCATCAGGAAGAAGAATTAACCACAGGCTCAGCCTGCCGCCCGGAGCCAGAATAGGGCCTGAAGCAATCCTGCGCTTTTGCGGCCAGCTCCCAAGAAAGCGAGTTGAAAAATGGAGCTCAGGGGCACTGCAATTCACAAACCTGCAGACTTAGAAATGATAACTCTCGTCCACAAATATATGGAGGGAAGGCAACGAAGAGGATTTGAAAGCAAGGCAGAATTGCAGGAAACCGATTTCAGGAGGTAGATTCGAATCGCCTTTAAAGCACAGGAAAAGCGGCAAAACCTCGACAATGATGCCCTTGGCCAAAAAGGGCGTATGCGTTTTTTCCTGAATATATTCAGGAAAAAACGCATACGCCCTTTTTGGCCAACCAAGCAACCTGGAAAGGCAAATCAGCGCTACAAAGAAGTCTCGCTTCCCATCGGTCAAAAGGGCCATGCTGAATAAAGTGTCAAAACCAGAAATGCAGGACAGGCCATGGAGAAATGGGAGCCTTGCTACGCTGATGGGCGGGCTGTAAATTGCCAACAGCCACTCTGGAGAAGTGTACGGTGTGTCCTGAAACATCTAAAATACTCAGCTTAGAGAGCATAGGGCACTTCCACTCATGGGCGTATAAATTGGGAAAACTAAAAATCAGCAAGACACAGGCACCCCAAAGTTTAGGGCTGCTCTGTTGACAAGAACCTCCACTTCGTTACACCTTAAACATCCCAGGAAAGAGAAGAATGGATAAAGAAGTTGTGGTCCTTATGTACAATGGAATATCACTCAGCCATGAAATCAACGTCATAAGGCTAGGAGCAGCATGATGAGTGGATTTAGGTACGACGATTCTAAGTGAAATAAGTCACACAGAAAGACACTTATCATAAGATATCACTTACAGAGAGAATGTAAAAACCGCTACCCTTGAACTGAATTACAAAACAGAACAGAGTCGCACGTTTAGAAAACACACTATGGCTGCTTAACGGGAAAGGTGAGGTGGGGTGATGCATAAAACAAGGGTTTCAAATTAGCTCAGATACCGTTCCATAAACCCAATATGTAATAGACAAGACCTACTCCTTGCTCAGTGAACTGGACTCAACGCCCCCTATTCACCGCCCAAGAATATATCTGACTAGTAAGAATCTTAAAACCTATGTATTGATATCTCTCTGTAAGTGAGTCAAGTGGGTGAAAAGCGGCATAAACACAGCAGTGCAAAGCAGCTAAACCCTATTATAAAAATCAATTACTTTTAAAAACCCGTGAAACAAAGACAGTGAAAGAGAGAGAAATTCTTACAAAATTCGTTCAGGGGCTGCGATGCCACCTGGATTGACCATATCTAGACCCACAGATGACTGAGACATAAGGGTGGACACTCTTGGGGCTGAGAGGTTTGGTGAGGTTGGGTGAGCAAACGCAGACCCTGTAAAGTAATACGGCGTGGTACCCATCCCATGGGTCCCAAATCTCCAGGTTCAAGGGCATCTTCCTACGTCGAAAACATGCACGAGCAACCCAGAAGATGGTACACCGTGTGACCGGGAAAGGTTTCTAAAACGCACCTCATTTCTCATCTCCTTGTGCTCCGGTTCGCCATTCCAGCCGCTTTACTAGCAATCTCCCTCCTTGGAGAATCAGCACCTTTAACCTCCTGTTCCGTACATGTTGCAATTTGTCCTGAGGATGAACGGGAAGAGGGGGAACCAATGAGAGACTAGCTCTAGGTGTTGGGACAGGCACAGGTCACTCTATTTTCCCATCAGGAAGAAGAATTAACCACAGGCTCAGCCTGCCGCCCGGAGCCAGAATAGGGCCTGAAGCAATCCTGTGCTTTTGCGGCCAGCTCCCAAGAAAGCGAGTTGAAAAATGGAGCTCAGGGGCACTGCAATTCACAAACCTGCAGACTTAGAAATGATAACTCTCGTCCACAAATATATGGAGGGAAGGCAACGAAGAGGATTTGAAAGCAAGGCAGAATTGCAGGAAACCGATTTCAGGAGGTAGATTCGAATCGCCTTTAAAGCACAGGAAAAGCGGCAAAACCTCGACAATGATGCCCTTGGCCAAAAAGGGCGTATGCGTTTTTTCCTGAATATATTCAGGAAAAAACGCATACGCCCTTTTTGGCCAACCAAGCAACCTGGAAAGGCAAATCAGCGCTACAAAGAAGTCTCGCTTCCCATCGGTCAAAAGGGCCATGCTGAATAAAGTGTCAAAACCAGAAATGCAGGACAGGCCATGGAGAAATGGGAGCCTTGCTACGCTGATGGGCGGGCTGTAAATTGCCAACAGCCACTCTGGAGAAGTGTACGGTGTGTCCTGAAACATCTAAAATACTCAGCTTAGAGAGCATAGGGCACTTCCACTCATGGGCGTATAAATTGGGAAAACTAAAAATCAGCAAGACACAGGCACCCCAAAGTTTAGGGCTGCTCTGTTGACAAGAACCTCCACTTCGTTACACCTTAAACATCCCAGGAAAGAGAAGAATGGATAAAGAAGTTGTGGTCCTTATGTACAATGGAATATCACTCAGCCATGAAATCAACGTCATAAGGCTAGGAGCAGCATGATGAGTGGATTTAGGTACGACGATTCTAAGTGAAATAAGTCACACAGAAAGACACTTATCATAAGATATCACTTACAGAGAGAATGTAAAAACCGCTACCCTTGAACTGAATTACAAAACAGAACAGAGTCGCACGTTTAGAAAACACACTATGGCTGCTTAACGGGAAAGGTGAGGTGGGGTGATGCATAAAACAAGGGTTTCAAATTAGCTCAGATACCGTTCCATAAACCCAATATGTAATAGACAAGACCTACTCCTTGCTCAGTGAACTGGACTCAACGCCCCCTATTCACCGCCCAAGAATATATCTGACTAGTAAGAATCTTAAAACCTATGTATTGATATCTCTCTGTAAGTGAGTCAAGTGGGTGAAAAGCGGCATAAACACAGCAGTGCAAAGCAGCTAAACCCTATTATAAAAATCAATTACTTTTAAAAACCCGTGAAACAAAGACAGTGAAAGAGAGAGAAATTCTTACAAAATTCGTTCAGGGGCTGCGATGCCACCTGGATTGACCATATCTAGACCCACAGATGACTGAGACATAAGGGTGGACACTCTTGGGGCTGAGAGGTTTGGTGAGGTTGGGTGAGCAAACGCAGACCCTGTAAAGTAATACGGCGTGGTACCCATCCCATGGGTCCCAAATCTCCAGGTTCAAGGGCATCTTCCTACGTCGAAAACATGCACGAGCAACCCAGAAGATGGTACACCGTGTGACCGGGAAAGGTTTCTAAAACGCACCTCATTTCTCATCTCCTTGTGCTCCGGTTCGCCATTCCAGCCGCTTTACTAGCAATCTCCCTCCTTGGAGAATCAGCACCTTTAACCTCCTGTTCCGTACATGTTGCAATTTGTCCTGAGGATGAACGGGAAGAGGGGGAACCAATGAGAGACTAGCTCTAGGTGTTGGGACAGGCACAGGTCACTCTATTTTCCCATCAGGAAGAAGAATTAACCACAGGCTCAGCCTGCCGCCCGGAGCCAGAATAGGGCCTGAAGCAATCCTGTGCTTTTGCGGCCAGCTCCCAAGAAAGCGAGTTGAAAAATGGAGCTCAGGGGCACTGCAATTCACAAACCTGCAGACTTAGAAATGATAACTCTCGTCCACAAATATATGGAGGGAAGGCAACGAAGAGGATTTGAAAGCAAGGCAGAATTGCAGGAAACCGATTTCAGGAGGTAGATTCGAATCGCCTTTAAAGCACAGGAAAAGCGGCAAAACCTCGACAATGATGCCCTTGGCCAAAAAGGGCGTATGCGTTTTTTCCTGAATATATTCAGGAAAAAACGCATACGCCCTTTTTGGCCAACCAAGCAACCTGGAAAGGCAAATCAGCGCTACAAAGAAGTCTCGCTTCCCATCGGTCAAAAGGGCCATGCTGAATAAAGTGTCAAAACCAGAAATGCAGGACAGGCCATGGAGAAATGGGAGCCTTGCTACGCTGATGGGCGGGCTGTAAATTGCCAACAGCCACTCTGGAGAAGTGTACGGTGTGTCCTGAAACATCTAAAATACTCAGCTTAGAGAGCATAGGGCACTTCCACTCATGGGCGTATAAATTGGGAAAACTAAAAATCAGCAAGACACAGGCACCCCAAAGTTTAGGGCTGCTCTGTTGACAAGAACCTCCACTTCGTTACACCTTAAACATCCCAGGAAAGAGAAGAATGGATAAAGAAGTTGTGGTCCTTATGTACAATGGAATATCACTCAGCCATGAAATCAACGTCATAAGGCTAGGAGCAGCATGATGAGTGGATTTAGGTACGACGATTCTAAGTGAAATAAGTCACACAGAAAGACACTTATCATAAGATATCACTTACAGAGAGAATGTAAAAACCGCTACCCTTGAACTGAATTACAAAACAGAACAGAGTCGCACGTTTAGAAAACACACTATGGCTGCTTAACGGGAAAGGTGAGGTGGGGTGATGCATAAAACAAGGGTTTCAAATTAGCTCAGATACCGTTCCATAAACCCAATATGTAATAGACAAGACCTACTCCTTGCTCAGTGAACTGGACTCAACGCCCCCTATTCACCGCCCAAGAACATATTTGACTAGTAAGAATCTTAAAACCTATGTATTGCTATCTCTCTGTAAGTGAGTCAAGTGGGTGTAAAGCGGCATAAACACAGCAGTGCAAAGCAGCTAAACCCCATTATAAAAATCAATTACTTTTAAAAACCCGTGAAACAAAGACAGTGAAAGAGAGAGAAATTCTTACAAAATACCTTCAGGGGCTGCGATGCCACCTGGATTGACCATATCTAGACCCACAACTGATTGAGACATAAGGGTGGACACTCTTGGGGCTGAGAGGTGTGGTGAAGTTGGGTGAGCTAACGCAGACCCTTTAAAGTAATACGGCGTGGTTCCCATCCCATGGGTCCCAAATCTCCAGGTTCAAGGACATCTTCCTACATCGAAAACATGCATGAGAAACCCAGAAGATGGTACACCGTGTGATCGGGAAAGGTTTCTAAAACGCACCTCATTTCTCATCTCCTTGTTCTCCGGTTCGCCATTCCAGCCGCTTTACTAGCAATCTCCCTCCTTGGAGAATCAGCACCTTTAACCTCCTGTTCCGTACAGGTTGCAATTTGTCCTGAGGATGAACGGGAAGAGGGGGAACCAATGAGAGACTAGCTCTAGGTGTTGGGACAGGCACAGGTCACGCTAATTTCCCATCAGGAAGAAGAATCAACCACAGGCTCAGCCTGCCGCCCAGAGCCAGAATAGGGCCTGAAGCAATCCTGCGCTTTTGCGGCCAGCTCCCAAGAAAGCGAGTTGAAAAATGGAGCTCAGGGGCACTGCAATTCACAAACCTGCAGACTTAGAAATGATAACTCTCGTCCACAAATATATGGAGGGAAGGCAACGAAGAGGATTTGAAAGCAAGGCAGAATTGCAGGAAACAGATTTCAGGAGGTAGATTCGAATCGCCTTTAAAGCACAGGAAAAGCGGCAAAACCTCGACAATGATGCCCTTGGCCAAAAAGGGCGTATGCGTTTTTTCCTGAATATATTCAGGAAAAAACGCATACGCCCTTTTTGGCCAACCAAGCTACCTGGAAAGGCAAATCAGCGCTACAAAGAAGTCTCGCTTCCCATCGGTCAAAAGGGCCATGCTGAATAAAGGGTCAAAACCAGAAAGGCAGGACAGGCCATGGAGAAACGGGAGCCTTGCTACGCTGATGGGCGGGCTGTAAATTGCCAACCGCCACTCTGGAGAAGTGTACGGTGTGTCCTGAAACATCTAAAAAACTCAGCTTAGAGAGCATAAGGCACTTCCACTCATGGGCGTATAAATTGGGAAAACTAAAAATCAGCAAGACACAGGCACCCCAAAGTTTAGGGCTGCTCTGTTGACAAGAACCTCCACTTCGCTACACCTGAAATATCCCAGGAAAGAGAAGAATGGATAAAGAAGTTGTGGTCCTTATGTACAATGGAATATCACTCAGCCAAGAAATCAACGTCATAAGGCTAGGAGCAGCATGATGAGTGGAATTAGGTACGACGATTCTAAGTGAAATAAGTCACACAGAAAAAGACACTTATCATAAGATATCACTTATAGAGGGAATGTAAAAACCGCTACCCTTGAACTGAATTACAAAACAGAACAGAGTCGCACATTTAGAAAACACACTATGGCTGCTTAACGGGAAAGGTGAGGTGGGGTGATGCATAAAACAAGGGTTTCAAATTAGCTCAGATACCGTTCCATAAACCCAATATGTAATAGACAAGACCTACTCCTTGCTCAGTGAACTGGACTCAACAACCCCTATTCACCGCCCAGGAATATATCTGACTAGTAAGAATCTTAAAACCTATGTATTGCTATCTCTCTGTAAGTGAGTCAAGTGGGTGTAAAGCGGCATAAACACAGCAGTGCAAAGCAGCTAAACCGCATAATAAAAATCAATTACTTTTAAAAACCCGTGAAACAAAGACAGTGAAAGAGAGAGAAATTCTTACAAAATTCCTTCAGGGGCTGCGATGCCACCTGGATTGACCATATCTAGACACATAGCTGATTGAGACATAAGGGTGGACACTCTTGGGGCTGAGAGGTTTGGTGAGGTTGGGTGAGCTAATGCAGACCCCTTAAAGTAATACGGCGTGGTACCCATCCCTTGGGTCCCACATCTCCAGGTTCAAGGGCATCGTCCTACATTGAAAACATGCATGAGAAACCCAGAAGATGGTACACCGTGTGACCGGGAAAGGTTTCTAAAACGCACCTCATTTCTCATCTCCTTGTGCTCCGGTTCGCCATTCCAGCCGCTTTACTAGCAATCTCCCTCCTTGGAGAATCAGCACCTTTAACCTCCTGTTCCGTACACGTTGCAATTTGTCCTGAGGATGAACGGGAAGAGGGGGAACCAATGAGAGACTAGCTCTAGGTGTTGGGACAGGCACAGGTCACTCTATTTTCCCATCAGGAAGAAGAATCAACCACAGGCTCAGCCTGCCGCCCGGAGCCAGAATAGGGCCTGAAGCAATCCTGCGCTTTTGCGGCCAGCTCCCAAGAAAGCGAGTTGAAAAATGGAGCTCAGGGGCACTGCAATTCACAAACCTGCAGAGTTAGAAATGATAACTCTCGTCTACAAATATATTGAGGGAAGGCAATGAAGAGGATTTGAAAGCAAGGCAGAATTGCAGGAAACAGATTTCAGGAGGTAGATTCGAATCGCCTTTAAAGCACAGGAAAAGCAGCAAAACGTCGACAATGATGCCCTTGGCCAAAAAGGGCATATGCGTTTTTTCCTGAATATATTCAGGAAAAAACGCATATGCCCTTTTTGGCCAACCAAGCAACCTGGAAAGGCAAATCAGCGCTACAAAATAGTCTCGCTTCCCATCGGTCAAAAGGGCCATGCTGAATAAAGTGTCAAAGCCAGAAATGCAGGACAGGCCATGGAGAAATGGAAGCCTTGCTACACTGAAGGGCGGGCTGTAAATTGCCAACAGCCACTCTGGAGAAGTGTACGGTGTGTCCTGAAACATCTAAAAAACTCAGCTTAGAGAGCATAGGGCACTTCCACTCATGGGCGTATAAATTGGGAAAACTAAAAATCAGCAAGACACAGGCACCCCAAAGTTTAGGGCTGCTCCGTTGACAAGAACCTCCACTTGGCTACACCTGAAATATCCCAGGAAAGAGAAGAATGGATAAAGAAGTTGTGGTCCTTATGTACAATGGAATATCACTCAGCCAAGAAATCAACGTCATAAGGCTAGGAGCAGCATGATGAGTGGATTTAGGTACGACGATTCTAAGTGAAATAAGTCACACAGAAAAAGACACTTATCGTAAGATATCACTTATAGAGGGAATGTAAAAACCGCTACCCTTGAACTGAATTACAAAACAGAAGAGAGTCGCACGTTTAGAAAACACACTATGGCTGCTTAACGGGAAAGGTGAGGTGGGGTGATGCATAAAACAAGGGTTTCAAATTAGCTCAGATACCGTTCCATAAACCCAATATGTAATAGACAAGACCTACTCCTTGCTCAGTGAACTGGACTCAACACCCCCTATTCACCGCCGAAGAATATATCTGACTAGTAAGAATCTTAAAACCTATGTATTGATATCTCTCTGTAAGTGAGTCAAGTGGGTGTAAAGCGGCATAAACACAGCAGTGCAAAGCAGCTAAACCCCATTTTAAAAATCAATTACTTTTAAAAACCCGTGAAACAAAGACAGTGAAAGAGAGAGAAATTCTTACAAAATTCGTTCAGGGGCTGTGATGCCAGCTGGATTGACCATATCTAGACCCACAGCTGATTGAGACATAAGGGTGGACACTCTTGGGGCTGAGAGGTTTGGTGAGGTTGCGTGAGCTAACGCAGACCCTTTAAGGTAATACGGCATGGTACCTATCCCATGGGTCCCAAATCTCCAGGTTCAAGGGCATCTTCCTACATCGAAAACATGCATGAGAAACCCAGATAATGGTACACCGTGTGATCGGGAAAGGTTTCTAAAACGCACCTCATTTCTCATCTCCTTGTGCTCCGGTTCGCCATTCCAGCCGCTTTACTAGCAATCTCCCTCCTTGGAGAATCAGCACCTTTAACCTCCTGTTCCGTACAGGTTGCAATTTGTCCTGAGGATGAACGGGAAGAGGGGGAACCAATGAGAGACTAGCTCTAGGTGTTGGGACAGGGACAGGTCACTCTATTTTCCCATCAGGAAGAAGAATCAACCACAGGCTCAGCCTGCTGCCCGGAGACAGAATAGGGCCTGAAGCAATCCTGCGCTTTTGCGGCCAGATCCCAAGAAAGCGAGTTGAAAAATGGAGCTCAGGGGCACTGCAATTCACAAACCTCCAGAGTTAGAAATGAAAACTCTCGTCCACAGATATATGGAGGGAAGGTAACGAAGAGGATTTGAAAGCAAGGCAGAATTGCAGGAAACAGATTTCAGGAGGTAGATTCGAATCGCCTTTAAAGCACAGGAAAAGCGGCAAAACCTCGACAATGATGCCCTTGGCCAAAAAGGGCGTATGCGTTTTTTCCTGAATATATTCAGGAAAAAACGCATACGCCCTTTTTGGCCAACCAAGCAACCTGGAAAGGCAAATCAGCGCTACAAAGAAGTCTCGCGTCCCATCGGTCAAAAGGGCCATGCTGAATAAAGTGTCAAAACCAGAAATGCAGGACAGGCCATGGAGAAATGGGAGCCTTGCTACGCTGATGGGCGGGCTGTAAATTGCCAACAGCCACTCTGAAGAAGTGTACGGTGTGTCCTGAAATATCTACAAAACTCAGCCTAGAGAGCATAGGGCACTTCCACTCATGGGCGTATAAATTGGGAAAACTAAAAATCAGCAAGACACAGGCACCCCAAAGTTTAGGGCTGCTCTGTTGACAAGAACCTCCACTTCGCTACACCTGAAATATCCCAGGAAAGAGAAGAATGGATAAAGAAGTTGTGGTCCTTATGTACAATGGAATATCACTCAGCCAAGAAATCAACGTCATAAGGCTAGGAGCAGCATGATGAGTGGATTTAGGTACGACGATTCTAAGTGAAATAAGTCACACAGAAAAAGACACTTATCATGAGATATCACTTATACAGGGAATGTAAAAACCGCTACCCTTGAACTGAATTACAAAACAGAACAGAGTCGCACGTTTAGAAAACACACTATGGCTGCTTAACAGGAAATGTGAGGTGGGGTGATGCATAAAACATGGGTTTCAAATTAGCTCAGATACCGTTCCATAAACCCAATATGTAATAGACAAGACCTACACCTTGCTCAGTGAACTGGACTCAACACCCCCTATTCACCGCCCAAGAATATATCTGACTAGTAAGAATCTTAAAACCTATGTATTGCTATCTCTCTGTAAGTGAGTCAAGTGGGTGTAAAGCGGCATAAACACAGCAGTGCAAAGCAGCTAAACCCCATTATAAAAATCAATTACTTTTAAAAACCCGTGAAACAAAGACAGTGAAAGAGAGAGAAATTCTTACAAAATTCGTTCAGGGGCTGCGATGCCACCTGGATTGACCATATCTAGACCCACAGCTGACTGAGACATAAGGGTGGACACTCTTGGGGCTGAGAGGTTTGGTGAGGTTGGGTGAGCTAACGCAGACCCTTTAAAGTAATAAGGCTTGGTACCCATACCATGGGTCCCAAATCTCCAGGTTCAAGGGCATCTTCCTACATCGAAAACATGCATGAGAAACCCAGAAGATGGTACACCGTGTGATCGGGAAAGGTTTCTAAAACGCACATCATTTCTCATCTCCTTGTTCTCCGGTTCGCCATTCCAGCCGCTTTACTAGCAATCTCCCTCCTTGGAGAATCAGCACCTTTAACCTCCTGTTCCGTACAGGTTGCAATTTGTCCTGAGGATGAACGGGAAGAGGGGGAACCAATGAGAGACTAGCTCTAGGTGATGGGACAGGCACAGGTCACTCTATTTTCCCATCAGGAAGAAGAATCAACCACAGGCTCAGCCTGCCGCCTGGAGCCAGAATAGGGCCTGAAGCAATCCTGCGCTTTTGCGGCCAGCTCCCAAGAAAGCGAGTTGAAAAATGGAGCTCAGGGGCACTGCAATTCACAGACCTGCACAGTTAGAAATGATAACTCTCGTCCACAAATATATGGAGGGAAGGCTACGAAGAGGATTTGAAAGCAAGGCAGAATTGCAGGAAACCGATTTCAGGAGGTAGATTCGAATCGCCTTTAAAGCACAGGAAAAGCGGCAAAACCTCGACAATGATGCCCTTGGCCAAAAAGGGCGTATGCGTTTTTTCCTGAATATATTCAGGAAAAAACGCATACGCCCTTTTTGGCCAACCAAGCAACCTGGAAAGGCAAATCAGCGCTACAAAGAAGTCTCGCTTCCCATCGGTCAAAAGGGCCATGCTGAATAAAGTGTCAAAACCAGAAATGCAGGACAGGCCATGGAGAAATGGGAGCCTTGCTACGCTGATGGGCGGGCTGTAAATTGCCAACAGCCACTCTGGAGAAGTGTACGGTGTGTCCTGAAACATCTAAAAAACTCAGCTTAGAGAGCATAGGGCACTTCCACTCATGGGCGTATAAATTGGGAAAACTAAAAATCAGCAAGACACAGGCACCCCAAAATTTAGGGCTGCTCTGTTGACAAGAACTTCCACTTCGTTACACCTTAAACATCCCAGGAAAGAGAAGAATGGATAAAGAAGTGGTGGTCCTTATGTACAATGGAATATCACTCAGCCATGAAATCAACGTCATAAGGCTAGGAGCAGCATGATGAGTGGATTTAGGTACGACGATTCTAAGTGAAATAAGTCACACAGAAAAAGACACTTATCATAAGATATCACTTACAGAGAGAATGTAAAAACCGCTACCCTTGAACTGAATTACAAAACAGAACAGAGTCGCACGTTTAGAAAACACACTATGGCTGCTTAACGGGAAAGGTGAGGTGGGGTGATGCATAAAACAAGGGTTTCAAATTAGCTCAGATACCGTTCCATAAACCCAATATGTAATAGACAAGACCTACTCCTTGCTCAGTGAACTGGACTCAACAACCCCTATTCACCGCCCAAGAATATATCTGACTAGTAAGAATCTTAAAACCTATGTAGTGATATCTCTCTGTAAGTGAGTCAAGTAGGTGTAAAGCGGCATAAACACAGCAGTGCAAAGCAGCTAAACCCTATTATAAAAATCAATTACTTTTAAAAACCCGTGAAACAAAGACAGTGAAAGAGAGAGAAATTCTTACAAAATTCGTTCAGGTGCTGCGATGCCAGCTGGATTGACCATATCTAGACCCACAGATGACTGAGACATAAGGGTGGACACTCTTGGGGCTGAGAGGTTTGGTGAGGTTGGGTGAGCAAACGCAGACCCTTTAAAGTAATACGGCGTGGTACCCATCCCATGGGTCCCAAATCTCCAGGGTCAAGGGCATCTTCCTACGTCGAAAACATGCACGAGAAACCCAGAAGATGGTACACCGTGTGACCGGGAAAGGTTTCTAAAACGCACCTCATTTCTCATCTCCTTGTGCTCCGGTTCGCCATTCCAGCCGCTTTACTAGCAATCTCCCTCCTTGGAGAATCAGCACCTTTAACCTCCTGTTCCGTACACGTTGCAATTTGTCCTGAGGATGAACGGGAAGAGGGGGAACCAATGAGAGACTAGCTCTAGGTGTTGGGACAGGCACAGGTCACTCTATTTTCCCATCAGGTAGCAGAATTAACCACAGGCTCAGCCTGCCGCCCGGAGCCAGAATAGGGCCTGAAGCAATCCTGCGCTTTTGCGGCCAGCTCCCAAGAAAGCGAGTTGAAAAATGGAGCTCAGGGGCACTGCAATTCACAAACCTGCAGAGTTAGAAATGATAACTCTCGTCCACAAATATATGGAGGGAAGGCTACGAAGAGGATTTGAAAGCAAGGCAGAATTGCAGGAAACCGATTTCAGGAGGTAGATTCGAATCGCCTTTAAAGCACAGGAAAAGCGGCAAAACCTCGACGATGATGCCCTTGGCCAAAAAGGGCGTATGCGTTTTTTCCTGAATATATTCAGGAAAAAACGCATACGCCCTTTTTGGCCAACCAAGCAACCTGGAAAGGCAAATCAGCGCTACAAAGAAGTCTCGCTTCCCATCGGTCAAAAGGGCCATGCTGAATAAAGTGTCAAAACCAGAAATGCAGGACAGGCCATGGAGAAATGGGAGCCTTGCTACGCTGATGGGCGGGCTGTAAATTGCCAACAGCCACTCTGGAGAAGTGTACGGTGTGTCCTGAAACATCTAAAAAACTCAGCTTAGAGAGCATAGGGCACTTCCACTCATGGGCGTATAAATTGGGAAAACTAAAAATCAGCAAGACACAGGCACCCCAAAGTTTAGGGCTGCTCTGTTGACAAGAACCTCCACTTCGTTACACCTTAAACATCCCAGGAAAGAGAAGAATGGATAAAGAAGTTGTGGTCCTTATGTACAATGGAATATCACTCAGCCATGAAATCAACGTCATAAGGCTAGGAGCAGCATGATGAGTGGATTTAGGTACGATGATTCTAAGTGAAATAAGTCACACAGAAAAAGACACTTATCATAAGATATCACTTACAGAGGGAATGTAAAAACCGCTACCCTTGAACTGAATTACAAAACAGAACAGAGTCGCACGTTTAGAAAACACACTATGGCTGCTTAACGGGAAAGGTGAGGTGGGGTGATGCATAAAACAAGGGTTTCAAATTAGCTCAGATACCGTTCCATAAACCCAATATGTAATAGACAAGACCTACTCCTTGCTCAGTGAACTGGACTCAACGCCCCCTATTCACCGCCCAAGAATATATCTGACTAGTAAGAATCTTAAAACCTATGTATTGATATCTCCCTGTAAGTGAGTCAAGTGGGTGTAAAGCGGCATAAACACAGCAGTGCAAAGCAGCTAAACCCTATTATAAAAATCAATTACTTTTAAAAACCCGTGAAACAAAGACAGTGAAAGAGAGAGAAATTCTTACAAAATTCGTTCAGGGGCTGCGATGCCACCTGGATTGACCATATCTAGACCCACAGCTGATTGAGACATAAGGGTGGACACTCTTGGGGCTGAGAGGTTTGGTGAGGTTGGGTGAACTAACGCAGACCCTTTAAAGTAATACGGCGTGGTACCCATCCCATGGGTCCCAAATCTCCAGGTTCAAGGGCATCTTCCTACGTCGAAAACATGCACGAGCAACCCAGAAGATGGTACACCGTGTGACCGGGAAAGGTTTCTAAAACGCACCTCATTTCTCATCTCCTTGTGCTCCGGTTCGCCATTCCAGCCGCTTTACTAGCAATCTCCCTCCTTGGAGAATCAGCACCTTTAACCTCCTGTTCCGAACACGTTGCAATTTGTCCTGAGGATGAACGGGAAGAGGGGGAACCAATGAGAGACTAGCTCTAGGTGTTGGGACAGGCACAGGTCACTCTATTTTCCCATCAGGAAGCAGAATTAACCACAGGCTCAGCCTGCCGCCCGGAGCCAGAATAGGGCCTGAAGCAATCCTGCGCTTTTGCGGCCAGCTCCCAAGAAAGCGAGTTGAAAAATGGAGCTCAGGGGCACTGCAATTCACAAACCTGCAGAGTTAGAAATGATAACTCTCGTCCACAAATATATGGAGGGAAGGCTACGAAGAGGATTTGAAAGCAAGGCAGAATTGCAGGAATCCAATTTCAGGAGGTAGATTCGAATCGCCTTTAAAGCACAGGAAAAGCGGCAAAACCTCGACAATGATGCCCTTGGCCAAAAAGGGCGTATGCGTTTTTTCCTGAATATATTCAGGAAAAAACGCATACGCCCTTTTTGGCCAACCAAGCAACCTGGAAAGGCAAATCAGCGCTACAAAGAAGTCTCGCTTCCCATCGGTGAAAAGGGCCATGCTGAATAAAGTGTCAAAACCAGAAATGCAGGACAGGCCATGGAGAAATGGGAGCCTTGCTACGCTGATGGGCGGGCTGTAAATTGCCAACAGCCACTCTGGAGAAGTGTACGGTGTGTCCTGAAACATCTAAAAAACTCAGCTTAGAGAGCATAGGGCACTTCCACTCATGGGCGTATAAATTGGGAAAACTAAAAATCAGCAAGACACAGGCACCCCAAAGTTTAGGGCTGCTCTGTTGACAAGAACCTCCACTTCGTTACACCTTAAACATCCCAGGAAAGAGAAGAATGGATAAAGAAGTTGTGGTCCTTATGTACAATGGAATATCACTCAGCCATGAAATCAACGTCATAAGGCTAGGAGCAGCATGATGAGTGGATTTAGGTACGACGATTCTAAGTGAAATAAGTCACACAGAAACAGACGCTTATCATAAGATATCACTTACAGAGAGAATGTAAAAACCGCTACCCTTGAACTGAATTACAAAACAGAACAGAGTCGCACGTTTAGAAAACACACTATGCCTGCTTAACGGGAAAGGTGAGGTGGGGTGATGCATAAAACAAGGGTTTCAAATTAGCTCAGATACCGTTCCATAAACCCAATATGTAATAGACAAGACCTACTCCTTGCTCAGTGAACTGGACTCAACAACCCCTATTCACCGCCCAAGAATATATCTGACTAGTAAGAATCTTAAAACCTATGTAGTGATATCTCTCTGTAAGTGAGTCAAGTAGGTGTAAAGCGGCATAAACACAGCAGTGCAAAGCAGCTAAACCCCATTATACAAATCAATTACTTTTAAAAACCCGTGAAACAAAGACAGTGAAAGAGAGAGAAATTCTTACAAAATTCGTTCAGGTGCTGCGATGCCAGCTGGATTGACCATATCTAGACCCACAGATGACTGAGACATAAGGGTGGACACTCTTGGGGCTGAGAGGTTTGGTGAGGTTGGGTGAGCAAACGCAGACCCTTTAAAGTAATACGGCGTGGTACCCATCCCATGGGTCCCAAATCTCCAGGGTCAAGGGCATCTTCCTACGTCGAAAACATGCACGAGAAACCCAGAAGATGGTACACCGTGTGACCGGGAAAGGTTTCTAAAACGCACCTCATTTCTCATCTCCTTGTGCTCCGGTTCGCCATTCCAGCCGCTTTACTAGCAATCTCCCTCCTTGGAGAATCAGCACCTTTAACCTCCTGTTCCGTACACGTTGCAATTTGTCCTGAGGATGAACGGGAAGAGGGGGAACCAATGAGAGACTAGCTCTAGGTGTTGGGACAGGCACAGGTCACTCTATTTTCCCATCAGGTAGCAGAATTAACCACAGGCTCAGCCTGCCGCCCGGAGCCAGAATAGGGCCTGAAGCAATCCTGCGCTTTTGCGGCCAGCTCCCAAGAAAGCGAGTTGAAAAATGGAGCTCAGGGGCACTGCAATTCACAAACCTGCAGACTTAGAAATGATAACTCTCGTCCACAAATATATGGAGGGAAGGCAACGAAGAGGATTTGAAAGCAAGGCAGAATTGCAGGAAACCGATTTCAGGAGGTAGATTCGAATCGCCTTTAAAGCACAGGAAAAGAGGCAAAACCTCGACAATGATGCCCTTGGCCAAAAAGGGCGTATGCGTTTTTTCCTGAATATATTCAGGAAAAAACGCATACGCCCTTTTTGGCCAACCAAGCAACCTGGAAAGGCAAATCAGCGCTACAAAGAAGTCTCGCTTCCCATCGGTCAAAAGGGCCATGCTGAATAAAGTGTCAAAACCAGAAATGCAGGACAGGCCATGGAGAAATGGGAGCCTTGCTACGCTGATGGGCGGGCTGTAAATTGCCAACAGCCACTCTGGAGAAGTGTACGGTGTGTCCTGAAACATCTAAAATACTCAGCTTAGAGAGCATAGGGCACTTCCACTCATGGGCGTATAAATTGGGAAAACTAAAAATCAGCAAGACACAGGCACCCCAAAGTTTAGGGCTGCTCTGTTGACAAGAACCTCCACTTCGTTACACCTTAAACATCCCAGGAAAGAGAAGAATGGATAAAGAAGTTGTGGTCCTTATGTACAATGGAATATCACTCAGCCATGAAATCAACGTCATAAGGCTAGGAGCAGCATTATGAGTGGATTTAGGTACGACGATTCTAAGTGAAATAAGTCACACAGAAAGACACTTATCATAAGATATCACTTACAGAGAGAATGTAAAAACCGCTACCCTTGAACTGAATTACAAAACAGAACAGAGTCGCACGTTTAGAAAACACACTATGGCTGCTTAACGGGAAAGGTGAGGTGGGGTGATGCATAAAACAAGGGTTTCAAATTAGCTCAGATACCGTTCCATAAACCCAATATGTAATAGACAAGACCTACTCCTTGCTCAGTGAACTGGACTCAACGCCCCCTATTCACCGCCCAAGAATATATCTGACTAGTAAGAATCTTAAAACCTATGTATTGATATCTCTCTGTAAGTGAGTCAAGTGGGTGAAAAGCGGCATAAACACAGCAGTGCAAAGCAGCTAAACCCTATTATAAAAATCAATTACTTTTAAAAACCCGTGAAACAAAGACAGTGAAAGAGAGAGAAATTCTTACAAAATTCGTTCAGGGGCTGCGATGCCACCTGGATTGACCATATCTAGACCCACAGATGACTGAGACATAAGGGTGGACACTCTTGGGGCTGAGAGGTTTGGTGAGGTTGGGTGAGCAAACGCAGACCCTGTAAAGTAATACGGCGTGGTACCCATCCCATGGGTCCCAAATCTCCAGGTTCAAGGGCATCTTCCTACGTCGAAAACATGCACGAGCAACCCAGAAGATGGTACACCGTGTGACCGGGAAAGGTTTCTAAAACGCACCTCATTTCTCATCTCCTTGTGCTCCGGTTCGCCATTCCAGCCGCTTTACTAGCAATCTCCCTCCTTGGAGAATCAGCACCTTTAACCTCCTGTTCCGTACATGTTGCAATTTGTCCTGAGGATGAACGGGAAGAGGGGGAACCAATGAGAGACTAGCTCTAGGTGTTGGGACAGGCACAGGTCACTCTATTTTCCCATCAGGAAGAAGAATTAACCACAGGCTCAGCCTGCCGCCCGGAGCCAGAATAGGGCCTGAAGCAATCCTGCGCTTTTGCGGCCAGCTCCCAAGAAAGCGAGTTGAAAAATGGAGCTCAGGGGCACTGCAATTCACAAACCTGCAGACTTAGAAATGATAACTCTCGTCCACAAATATATGGAGGGAAGGCAACGAAGAGGATTTGAAAGCAAGGCAGAATTGCAGGAAACCGATTTCAGGAGGTAGATTCGAATCGCCTTTAAAGCACAGGAAAAGCGGCAAAACCTCGACAATGATGCCCTTGGCCAAAAAGGGCGTATGCGTTTTTTCCTCAATATATTCAGGAAAAAACGCATACGCCCTTTTTGGCCAACCAAGCAACCTGGAAAGGCAAATCAGCGCTACAAAGAAGTCTCGCTTCCCATCGGTCAAAAGGGCCATGCTGAATAAAGTGTCAAAACCAGAAATGCAGGACAGGCCATGGAGAAATGGGAGCCTTGCTACGCTGATGGGCGGGCTGTAAATTGCCAACAGCCACTCTGGAGAAGTGTACGGTGTGTCCTGAAACATCTAAAATACTCAGCTTAGAGAGCATAGGGCACTTCCACTCATGGGCGTATAAATTGGGAAAACTAAAAATCAGCAAGACACAGGCACCCCAAAGTTTAGGGCTGCTCTGTTGACAAGAACCTCCACTTCGTTACACCTTAAACATCCCAGGAAAGAGAAGAATGGATAAAGAAGTTGTGGTCCTTATGTACAATGGAATATCACTCAGCCATGAAATCAACGTCATAAGGCTAGGAGCAGCATGATGAGTGGATTTAGGTACGACGATTCTAAGTGAAATAAGTCACACAGAAAGACACTTATCATAAGATATCACTTACAGAGAGAATGTAAAAACCGCTACCCTTGAACTGAATTACAAAACAGAACAGAGTCGCACGTTTAGAAAACACACTATGGCTGCTTAACGGGAAAGGTGAGGTGGGGTGATGCATAAAACAAGGGTTTCAAATTAGCTCAGATACCGTTCCATAAACCCAATATGTAATAGACAAGACCTACTCCTTGCTCAGTGAACTGGACTCAACGCCCCCTATTCACCGCCCAAGAATATATCTGACTAGTAAGAATCTTAAAACCTATGTATTGATATCTCTCTGTAAGTGAGTCAAGTGGGTGAAAAGCGGCATAAACACAGCAGTGCAAAGCAGCTAAACCCTATTATAAAAATCAATTACTTTTAAAAACCCGTGAAACAAAGACAGTGAAAGAGAGAGAAATTCTTACAAAATTCGTTCAGGGGCTGCGATGCCACCTGGATTGACCATATCTAGACCCACAGATGACTGAGACATAAGGGTGGACACTCTTGGGGCTGAGAGGTTTGGTGAGGTTGGGTGAGCAAACGCAGACCCTGTAAAGTAATACGGCGTGGTACCCATCCCATGGGTCCCAAATCTCCAGGTTCAAGGGCATCTTCCTACGTCGAAAACATGCACGAGCAACCCAGAAGATGGTACACCGTGTGACCGGGAAAGGTTTCTAAAACGCACCTCATTTCTCATCTCCTTGTGCTCCGGTTCGCCATTCCAGCCGCTTTACTAGCAATCTCCCTCCTTGGAGAATCAGCACCTTTAACCTCCTGTTCCGTACATGTTGCAATTTGTCCTGAGGATGAACGGGAAGAGGGGGAACCAATGAGAGACTAGCTCTAGGTGTTGGGACAGGCACAGGTCACTCTATTTTCCCATCAGGAAGAAGAATTAACCACAGGCTCAGCCTGCCGCCCGGAGCCAGAATAGGGCCTGAAGCAATCCTGTGCTTTTGCGGCCAGCTCCCAAGAAAGCGAGTTGAAAAATGGAGCTCAGGGGCACTGCAATTCACAAACCTGCAGACTTAGAAATGATAACTCTCGTCCACAAATATATGGAGGGAAGGCAACGAAGAGGATTTGAAAGCAAGGCAGAATTGCAGGAAACCGATTTCAGGAGGTAGATTCGAATCGCCTTTAAAGCACAGGAAAAGCGGCAAAACCTCGACAATGATGCCCTTGGCCAAAAAGGGCGTATGCGTTTTTTCCTGAATATATTCAGGAAAAAACGCATACGCCCTTTTTGGCCAACCAAGCAACCTGGAAAGGCAAATCAGCGCTACAAAGAAGTCTCGCTTCCCATCGGTCAAAAGGGCCATGCTGAATAAAGTGTCAAAACCAGAAATGCAGGACAGGCCATGGAGAAATGGGAGCCTTGCTACGCTGATGGGCGGGCTGTAAATTGCCAACAGCCACTCTGGAGAAGTGTACGGTGTGTCCTGAAACATCTAAAATACTCAGCTTAGAGAGCATAGGGCACTTCCACTCATGGGCGTATAAATTGGGAAAACTAAAAATCAGCAAGACACAGGCACCCCAAAGTTTAGGGCTGCTCTGTTGACAAGAACCTCCACTTCGTTACACCTTAAACATCCCAGGAAAGAGAAGAATGGATAAAGAAGTTGTGGTCCTTATGTACAATGGAATATCACTCAGCCATGAAATCAACGTCATAAGGCTAGGAGCAGCATGATGAGTGGATTTAGGTACGACGATTCTAAGTGAAATAAGTCACACAGAAAGACACTTATCATAAGATATCACTTACAGAGAGAATGTAAAAACCGCTACCCTTGAACTGAATTACAAAACAGAACAGAGTCGCACGTTTAGAAAACACACTATGGCTGCTTAACGGGAAAGGTGAGGTGGGGTGATGCATAAAACAAGGGTTTCAAATTAGCTCAGATACCGTTCCATAAACCCAATATGTAATAGACAAGACCTACTCCTTGCTCAGTGAACTGGACTCAACGCCCCCTATTCACCGCCCAAGAATATATCTGACTAGTAAGAATCTTAAAACCTATGTATTGATATCTCTCTGTAAGTGAGTCAAGTGGGTGAAAAGCGGCATAAACACAGCAGTGCAAAGCAGCTAAACCCTATTATAAAAATCAATTACTTTTAAAAACCCGTGAAACAAAGACAGTGAAAGAGAGAGAAATTCTTACAAAATTCGTTCAGGGGCTGCGATGCCACCTGGATTGACCATATCTAGACCCACAGATGACTGAGACATAAGGGTGGACACTCTTGGGGCTGAGAGGTTTGGTGAGGTTGGGTGAGCAAACGCAGACCCTTTAAAGTAATACGGCGTGGTACCCATCCCATGGGTCCCAAATCTCCAGGTTCAAGGGCATCTTCCTACGTCGAAAACATGCACGAGCAACCCAGAAGATGGTACACCGTGTGACCGGGAAAGGTTTCTAAAACGCACCTCATTTCTCATCTCCTTGTGCTCCGGTTCGCCATTCCAGCCGCTTTACTAGCAATCTCCCTCCTTGGAGAATCAGCACCTTTAACCTCCTGTTCCGTACACGTTGCAATTTGTCCTGAGGATGAACGGGAAGAGGGGGAACCAATGAGAGACTAGCTCTAGGTGTTGGGACAGGCACAGGTCACTCTATTTTCCCATCAGGAAGAAGAATTAACCACAGGCTCAGCCTGCCGCCCAGAGCCAGAATAGGGCCTGAAGCAATCCTGCGCTTTTGCGGCCAGCTCCCAAGAAAGCGAGTTGAAAAATGGAGCTCAGGGGCACTGCAATTCACAAACCTGCAGAGTTAGAAATGATAACTCTCGTCCACAAATATATGGAGGGAAGGCAACGTAGAGGATTTGAAAGCAAGGCAGAATTGCAGGAAACCGATTTCAGGAGGTAGATTCGAATCGCCTTTAAAGCACAGGAAAAGCGGCAAAACCTCGACAATGATGCCCTTGGACAAAAAGGGCATATGCGTTTTTTCCTGAATATATTCAGGAAAAAACGCATACGCCCTTTTTGGCCAACCAAGCAACCTGGAAAGGCAAATCAGCGCTACAAAGAAGTCTCGCTTCCCATCGGTCAAAAGGGCCATGCTGAATAAAGTGTCAAAACCAGAAATGCAGGACAGGCCATGGAGAAATGGGAGCCTTGCTACGCTGATGGGCGGGCTGTAAATTGCCAACAGCCACTCTGGAGAAGTGTACGGTGTGTCCTGAAACATCTAAAAAACTCAGCTTAGAGAGCATAGGGCACTTCCACTCATGGGCGTATAAATTGGGAAAACTAAAAATCAGCAAGACACAGGCACCCCAAAGTTTAGGGCTGCTCTGTTGACAAGAACCTCCACTTCGTTACACCTTAAACATCCCAGGAAAGAGAAGAATGGATAAAGAAGTTGTGGTCCTTATGTACAATGGAATATCACTCAGCCATGAAATCAACGTCATAAGGCTAGGAGCAGCATGATGAGTGGATTTAGGTACGACGATTCTAAGTGAAATAAGTCACACAGAAAAAGACACTTATCATAAGATATCACTTACAGAGGGAATGTAAAAACCGCTACCCTTGAACTGAATTACAAAACAGAACAGAGTAGCACGTTTAGAAAACACACTATGGCTGCTTAACGGGAAAGGTGAGGTGGGGTGATGCATAAAACAAGGGTTTCAAATTAGCTCAGATACCGTTCCATAAACCCAATATGTAATAGACAAGACCTACTCCTTGCTCAGTGAACTGGACTCAACAACCCCTATTCACCGCCCAAGAATATATCTGACTAGTAAGAATCTTAAAACCTATGTAGTGATATCTCTCTGTAAGTGAGTCAAGTAGGTGTAAAGCGGCATAAACACAGCAGTGCAAAGCAGCTAAACCCCATTATACAAATCAATTACTTTTAAAAACCCGTGAAACAAAGACAGTGAAAGAGAGAGAAATTCTTACAAAATTCGTTCAGGGGCTGCGATGCCACCTGGATTGACCATATCTAGACCCACAGATGACTGAGACATACGGGTGGACACTCTTGGGGCTGAGAGGTTTGGTGAGGTTGGGTGAGCAAACGCAGACCCTTTAAAGTAATACGGCGTGGTACCCATCCCATGGGTCCCAAATCTCCAGGTTCAAGGGCATCTTCCTACGTCGAAAACATGCATGAGAAACCCAGAAGATGGTACACCGTGTGACCGGGAAAGGTTTCTAAAACGCACCTCATTTCTCATCTCCTTGTGCTCCGGTTCGCCATTCCAGCCGCTTTACTAGCAATCTCCCTCCTTGGAGAATCAGCACCTTTAACCTCCTGTTCCGTACACGTTGCAATTTGTCCTGAGGATGAACGGGAAGAGGGGGAACCAATGAGAGACTAGCTCTAGGTGTTGGGACAGGCGCAGGTCACTCTATTTTCCCATCAGGAAGAAGAATTAACCACAGGCTCAGCCTGCCGCCCGGAGCGAAAATAGGGCCTGAAGCAATCCTGCGCTTTTGCGGCCAGCTCCCAAGAAAGCGAGTTGAAAAATGGAGCTCAGGGGCACTGCAATTCACAAACCTGCAGAGTTAGAAATGATAACTCTCGTCCACAAATATATGGAGGGAAGGCAACGAAGAGGATTTGAAAGCAAGGCAGAATTGCAGGAAACCGATTTCAGGAGGTAGATTCGAATCGCCTTTAAAGCACAGGAAAAGCGGCAAAACCTCGACAATGATGCCCTTGGCCAAAAAGGGCGTATGCGTTTTTTCCTGAATATATTCAGGAAAAAACGCATACGCCCTTTTTGGCCAACCAAGCAACCTGGAAAGGCAAATCAGCGCTACAAAGAAGTCTCGCTTCCCATCGGTCAAAAGGGCCATGCTGAATAAAGTGTCAAAACCAGAAATGCAGGACAGGCCATGGAGAAATGGGAGCCTTGCTACGCTGATGGGCGGGCTGTAAATTGCCAACAGCCACTCTGGAGAAGTGTACGGTGTGTCCTGAAACATCTAAAAAACTCAGCTTAGAGAGCATAGGGCACTTCCACTCATGGGCGTATAAATTGGGAAAACTAAAAATCAGCAAGACACAGGCACCCCAAAGTTTAGGGCTGCTCTGTTGACAAGAACCTCCACTTCGTTACACCTTAAACATCCCAGGAAAGAGAAGAATGGATAAAGAAGTTGTGGTCCTTATGTACAATGGAATATCACTCAGCCATGAAATCAACGTCATAAGGCTAGGAGCAGCATGATGAGTGGATTTAGGTACGACGATTCTAAGTGAAATAAGTCACACAGAAAGACACTTATCATAAGATATCACTTACAGAGAGAATGTAAAAACCGCTACCCTTGAACTGAATTACAAAACAGAACAGAGTCGCACGTTTAGAAAACACACTATGGCTGCTTAACGGGAAAGGTGAGGTGGGGTGATGCATAAAACAAGGGTTTCAAATTAGCTCAGATACCGTTCCATAAACCCAATATGTAATAGACAAGACCTACTCCTTGCTCAGTGAACTGGACTCAACGCCCCCTATTCACCGCCCAAGAATATATCTGACTAGTAAGAATCTTAAAACCTATGTATTGATATCTCTCTGTAAGTGAGTCAAGTGGGTGAAAAGCGGCATAAACACAGCAGTGCAAAGCAGCTAAACCCTATTATAAAAATCAATTACTTTTAAAAACCCGTGAAACAAAGACAGTGAAAGAGAGAGAAATTCTTACAAAATTCGTTCAGGGGCTGCGATGCCACCTGGATTGACCATATCTAGACCCACAGATGACTGAGACATAAGGGTGGACACTCTTGGGGCTGAGAGGTTTGGTGAGGTTGGGTGAGCAAACGCAGACCCTGTAAAGTAATACGGCGTGGTACCCATCCCATGGGTCCCAAATCTCCAGGTTCAAGGGCATCTTCCTACGTCGAAAACATGCACGAGCAACCCAGAAGATGGTACACCGTGTGACCGGGAAAGCTTTCTAAAACGCACCTCATTTCTCATCTCCTTGTGCTCCGGTTCGCCATTCCAGCCGCTTTACTAGCAATCTCCCTCCTTGGAGAATCAGCACCTTTAACCTCCTGTTCCGTACACGTTGCAATTTGTCCTGAGGATGAACGGGAAGAGGGGGAACCAATGAGAGACTAGCTCTAGGTGTTGGGACAGGCACAGGTCACTCTATTTTCCCATCAGGAAGCAGAATTAACCACAGGCTCAGCCTGCCGCCCGGAGCCAGAATAGGGCCTGAAGCAATCCTGCGCTTTTGCGGCCAGCTCCCAAGAAAGCGAGTTGAAAAATGGAGCTCAGGGGCACTGCAATTCACAAACCTGCAGACTTAGAAATGATAACTCTCGTCCACAAATATATGGAGGGAAGGCAACGAAGAGGATTTGAAAGCAAGGCAGAATTGCAGGAAACCGATTTCAGGAGGTAGATTCGAATCGCCTTTAAAGCACAGGAAAAGCGGCAAAACCTCAACAATGATGCCCTTGGCCAAAAAGGGCGTATGCGTTTTTTCCTGAATATATTCAGGAAAAAACGCATACGCCCTTTTTGGCCAACCAAGCAACCTGGAAAGGCAAATCAGCGCTACAAAGAAGTCTCGCTTCCCATCGGTCAAAAGGGCCATGCTGAATAAAGTGTCAAAACCAGAAATGCAGGACAGGCCATGGAGAAATGGGAGCCTTGCTACGCTGATGGGCGGGCTGTAAATTGCCAACAGCCACTCTGGAGAAGTGTACGGTGTGTCCTGAAACATCTAAAATACTCAGCTTAGAGAGCATAGGGCACTTCCACTCATGGGCGTATAAATTGGGAAAACTAAAAATCAGCAAGACACAGGCACCCCAAAGTTTAGGGCTGCTCTGTTGACAAGAACCTCCACTTCGTTACACCTTAAACATCCCAGGAAAGAGAAGAATGGATAAAGAAGTTGTGGTCCTTATGTACAATGGAATATCACTCAGCCATGAAATCAACGTCATAAGGCTAGGAGCAGCATTATGAGTGGATTTAGGTACGACGATTCTAAGTGAAATAAGTCACACAGAAAGACACTTATCATAAGATATCACTTACAGAGAGAATGTAAAAACCGCTACCCTTGAACTGAATTACAAAACAGAACAGAGTCGCACGTTTAGAAAACACACTATGGCTGCTTAACGGGAAAGGTGAGGTGGGGTGATGCATAAAACAAGGGTTTCAAATTAGCTCAGATACCGTTCCATAAACCCAATATGTAATAGACAAGACCTACTCCTTGCTCAGTGAACTGGACTCAACGCCCCCTATTCACCGCCCAAGAATATATCTGACTAGTAAGAATCTTAAAACCTATGTATTGATATCTCTCTGTAAGTGAGTCAAGTGGGTGAAAAGTGGCATAAACACAGCAGTGCAAAGCAGCTAAACCCTATTATAAAAATCAATTACTTTTAAAAACCCGTGAAACAAAGACAGTGAAAGAGAGAGAAATTCTTACAAAATTCGTTCAGGGGCTGCGATGCCACCTGGATTGACCATATCTAGACCCACAGATGACTGAGACATAAGGGTGGACACTCTTGGGGCTGAGAGGTTTGGTGAGGTTGGGTGAGCAAACGCAGACCCTGTAAAGTAATACGGCGTGGTACCCATCCCATGGGTCCCAAATCTCCAGGTTCAAGGGCATCTTCCTACGTCGAAAACATGCACGAGCAACCCAGAAGATGGTACACCGTGTGACCGGGAAAGCTTTCTAAACCGCACCTCATTTCTCATCTCCTTGTGCTCCGGTTCGCCATTCCAGCCGCTTTACTAGCAATCTCCCTCCTTGGAGAATCAGCACCTTTAACCTCCTGTTCCGTACACGTTGCAATTTGTCCTGAGGATGAACGGGAAGAGGGGGAACCAATGAGAGACTAGCTCTAGGTGTTGGGACAGGCACAGGTCACTCTATTTTCCCATCAGGAAGAAGAATTAACCACAGGCTCAGCCTGCCGCCCGGAGCCAGAATAGGGCCTGAAGCAATCCTGCGCTTTTGCGGCCAGCTCCCAAGAAAGCGAGTTGAAAAATGGAGCTCAGGGGCACTGCAATTCACAAACCTGCAGACTTAGAAATGATAACTCTCGTCCACAAATATATGGAGGGAAGGCAACGAAGAGGATTTGAAAGCAAGGCAGAATTGCAGGAAACCGATTTCAGGAGGTAGATTCGAATCGCCTTTAAAGCACAGGAAAAGCGGCAAAACCTCGACAATGATGCCCTTGGCCAAAAAGGGCGTATGCGTTTTTTCCTGAATATATTCAGGAAAAAACGCATACGCCCTTTTTAGCCAACCAAGCAACCTGGAAAGGCAAATCAGCGCTACAAAGAAGTCTCGCTTCCCATCGGTCAAAAGGGCCATGCTGAATAAAGTGTCAAAACCAGAAATGCAGGACAGGCCATGGAGAAATGGGAGCCTTGCTACGCTGATGGGCGGGCTGTAAATTGCCAACAGCCACTCTGGAGAAGTGTACGGTGTGTCCTGAAACATCTAAAATACTCAGCTTAGAGAGCATAGGGCACTTCCACTCATGGGCGTATAAATTGGGAAAACTAAAAATCAGCAAGACACAGGCACCCCAAAGTTTAGGGCTGCTCTGTTGACAAGAACCTCCACTTCGTTACACCTTAAACATCCCAGGAAAGAGAAGAATGGATAAAGAAGTTGTGGTCCTTATGTACAATGGAATATCACTCAGCCATGAAATCAACGTCATAAGGCTAGGAGCAGCATTATGAGTGGATTTAGGTACGACGATTCTAAGTGAAATAAGTCACACAGAAAGACACTTATCATAAGATATCACTTACAGAGAGAATGTAAAAACCGCTACCCTTGAACTGAATTACAAAACAGAACAGAGTCGCACGTTTAGAAAACACACTATGGCTGCTTAACGGGAAAGGTGAGGTGGGGTGATGCATAAAACAAGGGTTTCAAATTAGCTCAGATACCGTTCCATAAACCCAATATGTAATAGACAAGACCTACTCCTTGCTCAGTGAACTGGACTCAACGCCCCCTATTCACCGCCCAAGAATATATCTGACTAGTAAGAATCTTAAAACCTATGTATTGATATCTCTCTGTAAGTGAGTCAAGTGGGTGAAAAGCGGCATAAACACAGCAGTGCAAAGCAGCTAAACCCTATTATAAAAATCAATTACTTTTAAAAACCCGTGAAACAAAGACAGTGAAAGAGAGAGAAATTCTTACAAAATTCGTTCAGGGGCTGCGATGCCACCTGGATTGACCATATCTAGACCCACAGATGACTGAGACATAAGGGTGGACACTCTTGGGGCTGAGAGGTTTGGTGAGGTTGGGTGAGCAAACGCAGACCCTTTAAAGTAATACGGCGTGGTACCCATCCCATGGGTCCCAAATCTCCAGGTTCAAGGGCATCTTCCTACGTCGAAAACATGCACGAGCAACCCAGAAGATGGTACACCGTGTGACCGGGAAAGGTTTCTAAAACGCACCTCATTTCTCATCTCCTTGTGCTCCGGTTCGCCATTCCAGCTGCTTTACTAGCAATCTCCCTCCTTGGAGAATCAGCACCTTTAACCTCCTGTTCCGTACACGTTGCAATTTGTCCTGAGGATGAACGGGAAGAGGGGGAACCAATGAGAGACTAGCTCTAGGTGTTGGGACAGGCACAGGTCACTCTATTTTCCCATCAGGAAGAAGAATTAACCACAGGCTCAGCCTGCCGCCCAGAGCCAGAATAGGGCCTGAAGCAATCCTGCGCTTTTGCGGCCAGCTCCCAAGAAAGCGAGTTGAAAAATGGAGCTCAGGGGCACTGCAATTCACAAACCTGCAGTGTTAGAAATGATAACTCTCGTCCACAAATATATGGAGGGAAGGCAACGTAGAGGATTTGAAAGCAAGGCAGAATTGCAGGAAACCGATTTCAGGAGGTAGATTCGAATCGCCTTTAAAGCACAGGAAAAGCGGCAAAACCTCGACAATGATGCCCTTGGCCAAAAAGGGCGTATGCGTTTTTTCCTGAATATATTCAGGAAAAAACGCATACGCCCTTTTTGGCCAACCAAGCAACCTGGAAAGGCAAATCAGCGCTACAAAGAAGTCTCGCTTCCCATCGGTCAAAAGGGCCATGCTGAATAAAGTGTCAAAACCAGAAATGCAGGACAGGCCATGGAGAAATGGGAGCCTTGCTACGCTGATGGGCGGGCTGTAAATTGCCAACAGCCACTCTGGAGAAGTGTACGGTGTGTCCTGAAACATCTAAAATACTCAGCTTAGAGAGCATAGGGCACTTCCACTCATGGGCGTATAAATTGGGAAAACTAAAAATCAGCAAGACACAGGCACCCCAAAGTTTAGGGCTGCTCTGTTGACAAGAACCTCCACTTCGTTACACCTTAAACATCCCAGGAAAGAGAAGAATGGATAAAGAAGTTGTGGTCCTTATGTACAATGGAATATCACTCAGCCATGAAATCAACGTCATAAGGCTAGGAGCAGCATGATGAGTGGATTTAGGTACGACGATTCTAAGTGAAATAAGTCACACAGAAAGACACTTATCATAAGATATCACTTACAGAGAGAATGTAAAAACCGCTACCCTTGAACTGAATTACAAAACAGAACAGAGTCGCACGTTTAGAAAACACACTATGGCTGCTTAACGGGAAAGGTGAGGTGGGGTGATGCATAAAACAAGGGTTTCAAATTAGCTCAGATACCGTTCCATAAACCCAATATGTAATAGACAAGACCTACTCCTTGCTCAGTGAACTGGACTCAACGCCCCCTATTCACCGCCCAAGAATATATCTGACTAGTAAGAATCTTAAAACCTATGTATTGATATCTCTCTGTAAGTGAGTCAAGTGGGTGAAAAGCGGCATAAACACAGCAGTGCAAAGCAGCTAAACCCTATTATAAAAATCAATTACTTTTAAAAACCCGTGAAACAAAGACAGTGAAAGAGAGAGAAATTCTTACAAAATTCGTTCAGGGGCTGCGATGCCACCTGGATTGACCATATCTAGACCCACAGATGACTGAGACATAAGGGTGGACACTCTTGGGGCTGAGAGGTTTGGTGAGGTTGGGTGAGCAAACGCAGACCCTTTAAAGTAATACGGCGTGGTACCCATCCCATGGGTCCCAAATCTCCAGGTTCAAGGGCATCTTCCTACGTCGAAAACATGCACGAGCAACCCAGAAGATGGTACACCGTGTGACCGGGAAAGGTTTCTAAAACGCACCTCATTTCTCATCTCCTTGTGCTCCGGTTCGCCATTCCAGCCGCTTTACTAGCAATCTCCCTCCTTGGAGAATCAGCACCTTTAACCTCCTGTTCCGTACACGTTGCAATTTGTCCTGAGGATGAACGGGAAGAGGGGGAACCAATGAGAGACTAGCTCTAGGTGTTGGGACAGGCACAGGTCACTCTATTTTCCCATCAGGAAGAAGAATTAACCACAGGCTCAGCCTGCCGCCCAGAGCCAGAATAGGGCCTGAAGCAATCCTGCGCTTTTGCGGCCAGCTCCCAAGAAAGCGAGTTGAAAAATGGAGCTCAGGGGCACTGCAATTCACAAACCTGCAGAGTTAGAAATGATAACTCTCGTCCACAAATATATGGAGGGAAGGCAACGTAGAGGATTTGAAAGCAAGGCAGAATTGCAGGAAACCGATTTCAGGAGGTAGATTCGAATCGCCTTTAAAGCACAGGAAAAGCGGCAAAACCTCGACAATGATGCCCTTGGCCAAAAAGGGCGTATGCGTTTTTTCCTGAATATATTCAGGAAAAAACGCATACGCCCTTTTTGGCCAACCAAGCAACCTGGAAAGGCAAATCAGCGCTACAAAGAAGTCTCGCTTCCCATCGGTCAAAAGGGCCATGCTGAATAAAGTGTCAAAACCAGAAATGCAGGACAGGCCATGGAGAAATGGGAGCCTTGCTACGCTGATGGGCGGGCTGTAAATTGCCAACAGCCACTCTGGAGAAGTGTACGGTGTGTCCTGAAACATCTAAAATACTCAGCTTAGAGAGCATAGGGCACTTCCACTCATGGGCGTATAAATTGGGAAAACTAAAAATCAGCAAGACACAGGCACCCCAAAGTTTAGGGCTGCTCTGTTGACAAGAACCTCCACTTCGTTACACCTTAAACATCCCAGGAAAGAGAAGAATGGATAAAGAAGTTGTGGTCCTTATGTACAATGGAATATCACTCAGCCATGAAATCAACGTCATAAGGCTAGGAGCAGCATGATGAGTGGATTTAGGTACGACGATTCTAAGTGAAATAAGTCACACAGAAAGACACTTATCATAAGATATCACTTACAGAGAGAATGTAAAAACCGCTACCCTTGAACTGAATTACAAAACAGAACAGAGTCGCACGTTTAGAAAACACACTATGGCTGCTTAACGGGAAAGGTGAGGTGGGGTGATGCATAAAACAAGGGTTTCAAATTAGCTCAGATACCGTTCCATAAACCCAATATGTAATAGACAAGACCTACTCCTTGCTCAGTGAACTGGACTCAACGCCCCCTATTCACCGCCCAAGAATATATCTGACTAGTAAGAATCTTAAAACCTATGTATTGATATCTCTCTGTAAGTGAGTCAAGTGGGTGAAAAGCGGCATAAACACAGCAGTGCAAAGCAGCTAAACCCTATTATAAAAATCAATTACTTTTAAAAACCCGTGAAACAAAGACAGTGAAAGAGAGAGAAATTCTTACAAAATTCGTTCAGGGGCTGCGATGCCACCTGGATTGACCATATCTAGACCCACAGATGACTGAGACATAAGGGTGGACACTCTTGGGGCTGAGAGGTTTGGTGAGGTTGGGTGAGCAAACGCAGACCCTTTAAAGTAATACGGCGTGGTACCCATCCCATGGGTCCCAAATCTCCAGGTTCAAGGGCATCTTCCTACGTCGAAAACATGCACGAGCAACCCAGAAGATGGTACACCGTGTGACCGGGAAAGGTTTCTAAAACGCACCTCATTTCTCATCTCCTTGTGCTCCGGTTCGCCATTCCAGCCGCTTTACTAGCAATCTCCCTCCTTGGAGAATCAGCACCTTTAACCTCCTGTTCCATACACGTTGCAATTTGTCCTGAGGATGAACGGGAAGAGGGGGAACCAATGAGAGACTAGCTCTAGGTGTTGGGACAGGCACAGGTCACTCTATTTTCCCATCAGGAAGAAGAATTAACCACAGGCTCAGCCTGCCGCCCAGAGCCAGAATAGGGCCTGAAGCAATCCTGCGCTTTTGCGGCCAGCTCCCAAGAAAGCGAGTTGAAAAATGGAGCTCAGGGGCACTGCAATTCACAAACCTGCAGAGTTAGAAATGATAACTCTCGTCCACAAATATATGGAGGGAAGGCAACGTAGAGGATTTGAAAGCAAGGCAGAATTGCAGGAAACCGATTTCAGGAGGTAGATTCGAATCGCCTTTAAAGCACAGGAAAAGCGGCAAAACCTCGACAATGATGCCCTTGGCCAAAAAGGGCGTATGCGTTTTTTCCTGAATATATTCAGGAAAAAACGCATACGCCCTTTTTGGCCAACCAAGCAACCTGGAAAGGCAAATCAGCGCTACAAAGAAGTCTCGCTTCCCATCGGTCAAAAGGGCCATGCTGAATAAAGTGTCAAAACCAGAAATGCAGGACAGGCCATGGAGAAATGGGAGCCTTGCTACGCTGATGGGCGGGCTGTAAATTGCCAACAGCCACTCTGGAGAAGTGTACGGTGTGTCCTGAAACATCTAAAATACTCAGCTTAGAGAGCATAGGGCACTTCCACTCATGGGCGTATAAATTGGGAAAACTAAAAATCAGCAAGACACAGGCACCCCAAAGTTTAGGGCTGCTCTGTTGACAAGAACCTCCACTTCGTTACACCTTAAACATCCCAGGAAAGAGAAGAATGGATAAAGAAGTTGTGGTCCTTATGTACAATGGAATATCACTCAGCCATGAAATCAACGTCATAAGGCTAGGAGCAGCATGATGAGTGGATTTAGGTACGACGATTCTAAGTGAAATAAGTCACACAGAAAGACACTTATCATAAGATATCACTTACAGAGAGAATGTAAAAACCGCTACCCTTGAACTGAATTACAAAACAGAACAGAGTCGCACGTTTAGAAAACACACTATGGCTGCTTAACGGGAAAGGTGAGGTGGGGTGATGCATAAAACAAGGGTTTCAAATTAGCTCAGATACCGTTCCATAAACCCAATATGTAATAGACAAGACCTACTCCTTGCTCAGTGAACTGGACTCAACGCCCCCTATTCACCGCCCAAGAATATATCTGACTAGTAAGAATCTTAAAACCTATGTATTGATATCTCTCTGTAAGTGAGTCAAGTGGGTGAAAAGCGGCATAAACACAGCAGTGCAAAGCAGCTAAACCCTATTATAAAAATCAATTACTTTTAAAAACCCGTGAAACAAAGACAGTGAAAGAGAGAGAAATTCTTACAAAATTCGTTCAGGGGCTGCGATGCCACCTGGATTGACCATATCTAGACCCACAGATGACTGAGACATAAGGGTGGACACTCTTGGGGCTGAGAGGTTTGGTGAGGTTGGGTGAGCAAACGCAGACCCTTTAAAGTAATACGGCGTGGTACCCATCCCATGGGTCCCAAATCTCCAGGTTCAAGGGCATCTTCCTACGTCGAAAACATGCACGAGCAACCCAGAAGATGGTACACCGTGTGACCGGGAAAGGTTTCTAAAACGCACCTCATTTCTCATCTCCTTGTGCTCCGGTTCGCCATTCCAGCCGCTTTACTAGCAATCTCCCTCCTTGGAGAATCAGCACCTTTAACCTCCTGTTCCATACACGTTGCAATTTGTCCTGAGGATGAACGGGAAGAGGGGGAACCAATGAGAGACTAGCTCTAGGTGTTGGGACAGGCACAGGTCACTCTATTTTCCCATCAGGAAGAAGAATTAACCACAGGCTCAGCCTGCCGCCCGGAGCCAGAATAGGGCCTGAAGCAATCCTGCGCTTTTGCGGCCAGCTCCCAAGAAAGCGAGTTGAAAAATGGAGCTCAGGGGCACTGCAATTCACAAACCTGCAGAGTTAGAAATGATAACTCTCGTCCACAAATATATGGAGGGAAGGCAACGTAGAGGATTTGAAAGCAAGGCAGAATTGCAGGAAACCGATTTCAGGAGGTAGATTCGAATCGCCTTTAAAGCACAGGAAAAGCGGCAAAACCTCGACAATGATGCCCTTGGCCAAAAAGGGCGTATGCGTTTTTTCCTGAATATATTCAGGAAAAAACGCATACGCCCTTTTTGGCCAACCAAGCAACCTGGAAAGGCAAATCAGCGCTACAAAGAAGTCTCGCTTCCCATCGGTCAAAAGGGCCATGCTGAATAAAGTGTCAAAACCAGAAATGCAGGACAGGCCATGGAGAAATGGGAGCCTTGCTACGCTGATGGGCGGGCTGTAAATTGCCAACAGCCACTCTGGAGAAGTGTACGGTGTGTCCTGAAACATCTAAAATACTCAGCTTAGAGAGCATAGGGCACTTCCACTCATGGGCGTATAAATTGGGAAAACTAAAAATCAGCAAGACACAGGCACCCCAAAGTTTAGGGCTGCTCTGTTGACAAGAACCTCCACTTCGTTACACCTTAAACATCCCAGGAAAGAGAAGAATGGATAAAGAAGTTGTGGTCCTTATGTACAATGGAATATCACTCAGCCATGAAATCAACGTCATAAGGCTAGGAGCAGCATTATGAGTGGATTTAGGTACGACGATTCTAAGTGAAATAAGTCACACAGAAAGACACTTATCATAAGATATCACTTACAGAGAGAATGTAAAAACCGCTACCCTTGAACTGAATTACAAAACAGAACAGAGTCGCACGTTTAGAAAACACACTATGGCTGCTTAACGGGAAAGGTGAGGTGGGGTGATGCATAAAACAAGGGTTTCAAATTAGCTCAGATACCGTTCCATAAACCCAATATGTAATAGACAAGACCTACTCCTTGCTCAGTGAACTGGACTCAACGCCCCCTATTCACCGCCCAAGAATATATCTGACTAGTAAGAATCTTAAAACCTATGTATTGATATCTCTCTGTAAGTGAGTCAAGTGGGTGAAAAGCGGCATAAACACAGCAGTGCAAAGCAGCTAAACCCTATTATAAAAATCAATTACTTTTAAAAACCCGTGAAACAAAGACAGTGAAAGAGAGAGAAATTCTTACAAAATTCGTTCAGGGGCTGCGATGCCACCTGGATTGACCATATCTAGACCCACAGATGACTTAGACATAAGGGTGGACACTCTTGGGGCTGAGAGGATTGGTGAGGTTGGGTGAGCAAACGCAGACCCTTTAAAGTAATACGGCGTGGTACCCATCCCATGGGTCCCAAATCTCCAGGTTCAAGGGCATCTTCCTACGTCGAAAACATGCACGAGCAACCCAGAAGATGGTACACCGTGTGACCGGGAAAGCTTTCTAAAACGCACCTCATTTCTCATCTCCTTGTGCTCCGGTTCGCCATTCCAGCCGCTTTACTAGCAATCTCCCTCCTTGGAGAATCAGCACCTTTAACCTCCTGTTCCATACACGTTGCAATTTGTCCTGAGGATGAACGGGAAGAGGGGGAACCAATGAGAGACTAGCTCTAGGTGTTGGGACAGGCACAGGTCACTCTATTTTCCCATCAGGAAGAAGAATTAACCACAGGCTCAGCCTGCCGCCCGGAGCCAGAATAGGGCCTGAAGCAATCCTGCGCTTTTGCGGCCAGCTCCCAAGAAAGCGAGTTGAAAAATGGAGCTCAGGGACACTGCAATTCACAAACCTGCAGAGTTAGAAATGATAACTCTCGTCCACAAATATATGGAGGGAAGGCAACGTAGAGGATTTGAAAGCAAGGCAGAATTGCAGGAAACCGATTTCAGGAGGTAGATTCGAATCGCCTTTAAAGCACAGGAAAAGCGGCAAAACCTCGACAATGATGCCCTTGGCCAAAAAGGGCGTATGCGTTTTTTCCTGAATATATTCAGGAAAAAACGCATACGCCCTTTTTGGCCAACCAAGCAACCTGGAAAGGCAAATCAGCGCTACAAAGAAGTCTCGCTTCCCATCGGTCAAAAGGGCCATGCTGAATAAAGTGTCAAAACCAGAAATGCAGGACAGGCCATGGAGAAATGGGAGCCTTGCTACGCTGATGGGCGGGCTGTAAATTGCCAACAGCCACTCTGGAGAAGTGTACGGTGTGTCCTGAAACATCTAAAAAACTCAGCTTAGAGAGCATAGGGCACTTCCACTCATGGGCGTATAAATTGGGAAAACTAAAAATCAGCAAGACACAGGCACCCCAAAGTTTAGGGCTGCTCTGTTGACAAGAACCTCCACTTCGTTACACCTTAAACATCCCAGGAAAGAGAAGAATGGATAAAGAAGTTGTGGTCCTTATGTACAATGGAATATCACTCAGCCATGAAATCAACGTCATAAAGCTAGGAGCAGCATTATGAGTGGATTTAGGTACGACGATTCTAAGTGAAATAAGTCACACAGAAAGACACTTATCATAAGATATCACTTACAGAGAGAATGTAAAAACCGCTACCCTTGAACTGAATTACAAAACAGAACAGAGTCGCACGTTTAGAAAACACACTATGGCTGCTTAACGGGAAAGGTGAGGTGGGGTGATGCATAAAACAAGGGTTTCAAATTAGCTCAGATACCGTTCCATAAACCCAATATGTAATAGACAAGACCTACTCCTTGCTCAGTGAACTGGACTCAACGCCCCCTATTCACTGCCCAAGAATATATCTGACTAGTAAGAATCTTAAAACCTATGTATTGATATCTCTCTGTAAGTGAGTCAAGTGGGTGAAAAGCGGCATAAACACAGCAGTGCAAAGCAGCTAAACCCTATTATAAAAATCAATTACTTTTAAAAACCCGTGAAACAAAGACAGTGAAAGAGAGAGAAATTCTTACAAAATTCGTTCAGGGGCTGCGATGCCACCTGGATTGACCATATCTAGACCCACAGCTGATTGAGACATAAGGGTGGACACTCTTGTGGCTGAGAGGTTTGGTGAGGTTGGGTGAGCTAACGCAGACCCTGTAAAGTAATACAGCGTGGTACCCATCCCATGGGTCCCAAATCTCCAGGTTCAAGGGCATCTTCCTACGTCGAAAACATGCACGAGAAACCCAGAAGATGGTACACCGTGTGACCGGGAAAGGTTTCTAAAACGCACCTCATTTCTCATCTCCTTGTGCTCCGGTTCGCCATTCCAGCCGCTTTACTAGCAATCTCCCTCCTTGGAGAATCAGCACCTTTAACCTCCTGTTCCGTACACGTTGCAATTTGTCCTGAGGATGAACGGGAAGAGGGGGAACCAATGAGAGACTAGCTCTAGGTTTTGGGACAGGCACAGGTCACTCTATTTTCCCATCAGGTAGCAGAATTAACCACAGGCTCAGCCTGCCGCCCGGAGCCAGAATAGGGCCTGAAGCAATCCTGCGCTTTTGCGGCCAGCTCCCAAGAAAGCGAGCTGAAAAATGGAGCTCAGGGGCACTGCAATTCACAAACCTGCAGACTTAGAAATGATAACTCTCGTCCACAAATATATGGAGGGAAGGCTATGAAGAGGATTTGAAAGCAAGGCAGAATTGCAGGAAACCGATTTCAGGAGGTAGATTCGAATCGCCTTTAAAGCACAGGAAAAGCGGCAAAACCTCGACAATGATGCCCTTGGACAAAAAGGGCGTATGCGTTTTTTCCTGAATATATTCAGGAAAAAACGCATACGCCCATTTTGGCCAACCAAGCAACCTGGAAAGGCAAATCAGCGCTACAAAGAAGTCTCGCTTCCCATCGGTCAAAAGGGCCATGCTGAATAAAGTGTCAAAACCAGAAATGCAGGACAGGCCATGGAGAAATGGGAGCCTTGCTACGCTGATGGGCGGGCTGTAAATTGCCAACAGCCACTCTGGAGAAGTGTACGGTGTGTCCTGAAACATCTAAAAAACTCAGCTTAGAGAGCATAGGGCACTTCCACTCATGGGCGTATAAATTGGGAAAACTAAAAATCAGCAAGACACAGGCACCCCAAAGTTTAGGGCTGCTCTGTTGACAAGAACCTCCACTTCGTTACACCTTAAACATCCCAGGAAAGAGAAGAATGGATAAAGAAGTTGTGGTCCTTATGTACAATGGAATATCACTCAGCCATGAAATCAACGTCTTAAGGCTAGGAGCAGCATGATGAGTGGATTTAGGTACGACGATTCTAAGTGAAATAAGTCACACAGAAAAAGACACTTATCATAAGATATCACTTACAGAGGGAATGTAAAAACCGCTACCCTTGAACTGAATTACAAAACAGAACAGAGTAGCACGTTTAGAAAACACACTATGGCTGCTTAACGGGAAAGGTGAGGTGGGGTGATGCATAAAACAAGGGTTTCAAATTAGCTCAGATACCGTTCCATAAACCCAATATGTAATAGACAAGACCTACTCCTTGCTCAGTGAACTGGACTCAACGCCCCCTATTCACCGCCCAAGAATATATCTGACTAGTAAGAATCTTAAAACCTATGTATTGATATCTCTCTGTAAGTGAGTCAAGTGGGTGAAAAGCGGCATAAACACAGCAGTGCAAAGCAGCTAAACCCTATTATAAAAATCAATTACTTTTAAAAACCCGTGAAACAAAGACAGTGAAAGAGAGAGAAATTCTTACAAAATTCGTTCAGGGGCTGCGATGCCACCTGGATTGACCATATCTAGACCCACAGATGACTGAGACATAAGGGTGGACACTCTTGGGGCTGAGAGGTTTGGTGAGGTTGGGTGAGCAAATGCAGACCCTTTAAAGTAATACGGCGTGGTACCCATCCCATGGGTCCCAAATCTCCAGGTTCAAGGGCATCTTCCTACGTCGAAAACATGCATGAGAAACCCAGAAGATGGTACACCGTGTGACCGGGAAAGGTTTCTAATACGCACCTCATTTCTCATCTCCTTGTGCTCCGGTTCGCCATTCCAGCCGCTTTACTAGCAATCTCCCTCCTTGGAGAATCAGCACCTTTAACCTCCTGTTCCGTACACGTTGCAATTTGTCCTGAGGATGAACGGGAAGAGGGGGAACCAATGAGAGACTAGCTCTAGGTGTTGGGACAGGCACAGGTCACTCTATTTTCCCATCAGGAAGAAGAATTAACCACAGGCTCAGCCTGCCGCCCGGAGCCAAAATAGGGCCTGAAGCAATCCTGCGCTTTTGCGGCCAGCTCCCAAGAAAGCGAGTTGAAAAATGGAGCTCAGGGGCACTGTAATTCACAAACCTGCAGAGTTAGAAATGATAACTCTCGTCCACAAATATATGGAGGGAAGGCAACGAAGAGGATTTGAAAGCAAGGCAGAATTGCAGGAAACCGATTTCAGGAGGTAGATTCGAATCGCCTTTAAAGCACAGGAAAAGCGGCAAAACCTCGACAATGATGCCCTTGGCCAAAAAGGGCGTATGCGTTTTTTCCTGAATATATTCAGGAAAAAACGCATACGCCCTTTTTGGCCAACCAAGCAACCTGGAAAGGCAAATCAGCGCTACAAAGAAGTCTCGCTTCCCATCGGTCAAAAGGGCCATGCTGAATAAAGTGTCAAAACCAGAAATGCAGGACAGGCCATGGAGAAATGGGAGCCTTGCTACGCTGATGGGCGGGCTGTAAATTGCCAACAGCCACTCTGGAGAAGTGTACGGTGTGTCCTGAAACATCTAAAATACTCAGCTTAGAGAGCATAGGGCACTTCCACTCATGGGCGTATAAATTGGGAAAACTAAAAATCAGCAAGACACAGGCACCCCAAAGTTTAGGGCTGCTCTGTTGACAAGAACCTCCACTTCGTTACACCTTAAACATCCCAGGAAAGAGAAGAATGGATAAAGAAGTTGTGGTCCTTATGTACAATGGAATATCACTCAGCCATGAAATCAACGTCATAAGGCTAGGAGCAGCATGATGAGTGGATTTAGGTACGACGATTCTAAGTGAAATAAGTCACACAGAAAGACACTTATCATAAGATATCACTTACAGAGAGAATGTAAAAACCGCTACCCTTGAACTGAATTACAAAACAGAACAGAGTCGCACGTTTAGAAAACACACTATGGCTGCTTAACGGGAAAGGTGAGGTGGGGTGATGCATAAAACAAGGGTTTCAAATTAGCTCAGATACCGTTCCATAAACCCAATATGTAATAGACAAGACCTACTCCTTGCTCAGTGAACTGGACTCAACGCCCCCTATTCACCGCCCAAGAATATATCTGACTAGTAAGAATCTTAAAACCTATGTATTGATATCTCTCTGTAAGTGAGTCAAGTGGGTGAAAAGCGGCATAAACACAGCAGTGCAAAGCAGCTAAACCCTATTATAAAAATCAATTACTTTCAAAAACCCGTGAAACAAAGACAGTGAAAGAGAGAGAAATTCTTACAAAATTCGTTCAGGGGCTGCGATGCCACCTGGATTGACCATATCTAGACCCACAGATGACTGAGACATAAGGGTGGACACTCTTGGGGCTGAGAGGTTTGGTGAGGTTGGGTGAGCAAACGCAGACCCTTTAAAGTAATACGGCGTGGTACCCATCCCATGGGTCCCAAATCTGCAGGTTCAAGGGCATCTTCCTACGTCGAAAACATGCACGAGAAACCCAGAAGATGGTACACCGTGTGACCGGGAAAGGTTTCTAAAACGCACCTCATTTCTCATCTCCTTGTGCTCCGGTTCGCCATTCCAGCCGCTTTACTAGCAATCTCCCTCCTGGGAGAATCAGCACCTTTAACCTCCTGTTCCGAACACGTTGCAATTTGTCCTGAGGATGAACGGGAAGAGGGGGAACCAATGAGAGACTAGCTCTAGGTGTTGGGACAGGCACAGGTCACTCTATTTTCCCATCAGGAAGCAGAATTAACCACAGGCTCAGCCTGCCGCCCGGAGCCAGAATAGGGCCTGAAGCAATCCTGCGCTTTTGCGGCCAGCTCCCAAGAAAGCGAGTTGAAAAATGGAGCTCAGGGGCACTGCAATTCACAAACCTGCAGAGTTAGAAATGATAACTCTCGTCCACAAATATATGGAGGGAAGGCAACGAAGAGGACTTGAAAGCAAGGCAGAATTGCAGGAAACAGATTTCAGGAGGTAGATTCGAATCGCCTTTAAAGCACAGGAAAAGCGGCAAAACCTCGACAATGATGCCCTTGGCCAAAAAGGGCGTATGCGTTTTTTCCTGAATATATTCAGGAAAAAACGCATACGCCCTTTTTGGCCAACCAAGCAACCTGGAAAGGCAAATCAGCGCTACAAAGAAGTCTCGCTTCCCATCGGTCAAAAGGGCCATGCTGAATAAAGTGTCAAAACCAGAAATGCAGGACAGGCCATGGAGAAATGGGAGCCTTGCTACGCTGATGGGCGGGCTGTAAATTGCCAACAGCCACTCTGGAGAAGTGTACGGTGTGTCCTGAAACATCTAAAAAACTCAGCTTAGAGAGCATAGGGCACTTCCACTCATGGGCGTATAAATTGGGAAAACTAAAAATCAGCAAGACACAGGCACCCCAAAGTTTAGGGCTGCTCTGTTGACAAGAACCTCCACTTCGTTACACCTTAAACATCCCAGGAAAGAGAAGAATGGATAAAGAAGTTGTGGTCCTTATGTACAATGGAATATCACTCAGCCATGAAATCAACGTCATAAGGCTAGGAGCAGCATGATGAGTGGATTTAGGTATGACGATTCTAAGTGAAATAAGTCACACAGAAAGACACTTATCATAAGATATCACTTACAGAGAGAATGTAAAAACCGCTACCCTTGAACTGAATTACAAAACAGAACAGAGTCGCACGTTTAGAAAACACACTATGGCTGCTTAACGGGAAAGGTGAGGTGGGGTGATGCATAAAACAAGGGTTTCAAATTAGCTCAGATACCGTTCCATAAACCCAATATGTAATAGACAAGACCTACTCCTTGCTCAGTGAACTGGACTCAACGCCCCCTATTCACCACCCAAGAATATATCTGACTAGTAAGAATCTTAAAACCTATGTATTGATATCTCTCTGTAAGTGAGTCAAGTGGGTGTAAAGCGGCATAAACACAGCAGTGCAAAGCAGCTAAACCCTATTATAAAAATCAATTACTTTTAAAAACCCGTGAAACAAAGACAGTGAAAGAGAGAGAAATTCTTACAAAATTCGTTCAGGGGCTGCGATGCCACCTGGATTGACCATATCTAGACCCACAGCTGATTGAGACATAAGGGTGGAGACTCTTGGGGCTGAGAGGTTTGGTGAGGTTGGGTGAGCTAACACAGACCCTGTTAAGTAATACGGCGTGGTACCCATCCCATGGGTCCCAAATCTCCAGGGTCAAGGGCATCTTCCTACGTCGAAAACATGCACGAGAAACCCAGAAGATGGTACACCGTGTGACCGGGAAAGGTTTCTAAAACGCACCTCATTTCTCATCTCCTTGTGCTCCGGTTCGCCATTCCAGCCGCTTTACTAGCAATCTCCCTCCTTGGAGAATCAGCACCTTTAACCTCCTGTTCCGAACACGTTGCAATTTGTCCTGAGGATGAACGGGAAGAGGGGGAACCAATGAGAGACTAGCTCTAGGTGTTGGGACAGGCACAGGTCACTCTATTTTCCCATCAGGAAGCAGAATTAACCACAGGCTCAGCCTGCCGCCCGGAGCCAGAATAGGGCCTGAAGCAATCCTGCGCTTTTGCGGCCAGCTCCCAAGAAAGCGAGTTGAAAAATGGAGCTCAGGGGCACTGCAATTCACAAACCTGCAGAGTTAGAAATGATAACTCTCGTCCACAAATATATGGAGGGAAGGCAACGAAGAGGATTTGAAAGCAAGGCAGAATTGCAGGAAACCGATTCCAGGAGGTAGATTCGAATCGCCTTTAAAGCACAGGAAAAGCGGCAAAACCTCGACAATGATGCCCTTGGCCAAAAAGGGCGTATGCGTTTTTTCCTGAATATATTCAGGAAAAAACGCATACGCCCTTTTTGGCCAACCAAGCAACCTGGAAAGGCAAATCAGCGCTACAAAGAAGTCTCGCTTCCCATCGGTCAAAAGGGCCATGCTGAATAAAGTGTCAAAACCAGAAATGCAGGACAGGCCATGGAGAAATGGGAGCCTTGCTACGCTGATGGGCGGGCTGTAAATTGCCAACAGCCACTCTGGAGAAGTGTACGGTGTGTCCTGAAACATCTAAAATACTCAGCTTAGAGAGCATAGGGCACTTCCACTCATGGGCGTATAAATTGGGAAAACTAAAAATCAGCAAGACACAGGCACCCCAAAGTTTAGGGCTGCTCTGTTGACAAGAACCTCCACTTCGTTACACCTTAAACATCCCAGGAAAGAGAAGAATGGATAAAGAAGTTGTGGTCCTTATGTACAATGGAATATCACTCAGCCATGAAATCAACGTCATAAGGCTAGGAGCAGCATGATGAGTGGATTTAGGTATGACGATTCTAAGTGAAATAAGTCACACAGAAAGACACTTATCATAAGATATCACTTACAGAGAGAATGTAAAAACCGCTACCCTTGAACTGAATTACAAAACAGAACAGAGTCGCACGTTTAGAAAACACACTATGGCTGCTTAACGGGAAAGGTGAGGTGGGGTGATGCATAAAACAAGGGTTTCAAATTAGCTCAGATACCGTTCCATAAACCCAATATGTAATAGACAAGACCTACTCCTTGCTCAGTGAACTGGACTCAACGCCCCCTATTCACCGCCCAAGAATATATCTGACTAGTAAGAATCTTAAAACCTATGTATTGATATCTCTCTGTAAGTGAGTCAAGTGGGTGAAAAGCGGCATAAACACAGCAGTGCAAAGCAGCTAAACCCTATTATAAAAATCAATTACTTTCAAAAACCCGTGAAACAAAGACAGTGAAAGAGAGAGAAATTCTTACAAAATTCGTTCAGGGGCTGCGATGCCACCTGGATTGACCATATCTAGACCCACAGATGACTGAGACATAAGGGTGGACACTCTTGGGGCTGAGAGGTTTGGTGAGGTTGGGTGAGCAAACGCAGACCCTTTAAAGTAATACGGCGTGGTACCCATCCCATGGGTCCCAAATCTGCAGGTTCAAGGGCATCTTCCTACGTCGAAAACATGCACGAGAAACCCAGAAGATGGTACACCGTGTGACCGGGAAAGGTTTCTAAAACGCACCTCATTTCTCATCTCCTTGTGCTCCGGTTCGCCATTCCAGCCGCTTTACTAGCAATCTCCCTCCTGGGAGAATCAGCACCTTTAACCTCCTGTTCCGAACACGTTGCAATTTGTCCTGAGGATGAACGGGAAGAGGGGGAACCAATGAGAGACTAGCTCTAGGTGTTGGGACAGGCACAGGTCACTCTATTTTCCCATCAGGAAGCAGAATTAACCACAGGCTCAGCCTGCCGCCCGGAGCCAGAATAGGGCCTGAAGCAATCCTGCGCTTTTGCGGCCAGCTCCCAAGAAAGCGAGTTGAAAAATGGAGCTCAGGGGCACTGCAATTCACAAACCTGCAGAGTTAGAAATGATAACTCTCGTCCACAAATATATGGAGGGAAGGCAACGAAGAGGATTTGAAAGCAAGGCAGAATTGCAGGAAACCGATTTCAGGAGGTAGATTCGAATCGCCTTTAAAGCACAGGAAAAGCGGCAAAACCTCGACAATGATGCCCTTGGCCAAAAAGGGCGTATGCGTTTTTTCCTGAATATATTCAGGAAAAAACGCATACGCCCTTTTTGGCCAACCAAGCAACCTGGAAAGGCAAATCAGCGCTACAAAGAAGTCTCGCTTCCCATCGGTCAAAAGGGCCATGCTGAATAAAGTGTCAAAACCAGAAATGCAGGACAGGCCATGGAGAAATGGGAGCCTTGCTACGCTGATGGGCGGGCTGTAAATTGCCAACAGCCACTCTGGAGAAGTGTACGGTGTGTCCTGAAACATCTAAAATACTCAGCTTAGAGAGCATAGGGCACTTCCACTCATGGGCGTATAAATTGGGAAAACTAAAAATCAGCAAGACACAGGCACCCCAAAGTTTAGGGCTGCTCTGTTGACAAGAACCTCCACTTCGTTACACCTTAAACATCCCAGGAAAGAGAAGAATGGATAAAGAAGTTGTGGTCCTTATGTACAATGGAATATCACTGAGCCATGAAATCAACGTCATAAGGCTAGGAGCAGCATGATGAGTGGATTTAGGTACGACGATTCTAAGTGAAATAAGTCACACAGAAAAAGACACTTATCATAAGATATCACTTACAGAGGGAATGTAAAAACCGCTACCCTTGAACTGAATTACAAAACAGAACAGAGTCGCACGTTTAGAAAACACACTATGGCTGCTTAACGGGAAAGGTGAGGTGGGGTGATGCATAAAACAAGGGTTTCAAATTAGCTCAGATACCGTTCCATAAACCCAATATGTAATAGACCAGACCTACTCCTTGCTCAGTGAACTGGACTCAACGCCCCCTATTCACCGCCCAAGAATATATCTGACTAGTAAGAATCTTAAAACCTATGTATTGATATCTCTCTGTAAGTGAGTCAAGTGGGTGTAAAGCGGCATAAACACAGCAGTGCAAAGCAGCTAAACCCTATTATAAAAATCAATTACTTTTAAAAACCCGTGAAACAAAGACAGTGAAAGAGAGAGAAATTCTTACAAAATTCGTTCAGGGGCTGCGATGCCACCTGGATTGACCATATCTAGACCCACAGCTGATTGAGACATAAGGGTGGACACTCTTGGGGCTGAGAGGTTTGGTGAGGTTGGGTGAGCTAACGCAGACCCTGTAAAGTAATACGGCGTGGTACCCATCCCATGGGTCCCAAATCTCCAGGTTCAAGGGCATCTTCCTACGTCGAAAACATGCACGAGAAACCCAGAAGATGGTACACCGTGTGACCGGGAAAGGTTTCTAAAACGCACCTCATTTCTCATCTCCTTGTGCTCCGGTTCGCCATTCCAGCCGCTTTACTAACAATCTCCCTCCTTGGAGAATCAGCACCTTTAACCTCCTGTTCCGAACACGTTGCAATTTGTCCTGAGGATGAACGGGAAGAGGGGGAACCAATGAGAGACTAGCTCTAGGTGTTGGGACAGGCACAGGTCACTCTATTTTCCCATCAGGAAGCAGAATTAACCACAGGCTCAGCCTGCCGCCCGGAGCCAGAATAGGGCCTGAAGCAATCCTGCGCTTTTGCGGCCAGCTCCCAAGAAAGCGAGTTGAAAAATGGAGCTCAGGGGCACTGCAATTCACAAACCTGCAGAGTTAGAAATGATAACTCTCGTCCACAAATATATGGAGGGAAGGCAACGAAGAGGATTTGAAAGCAAGGCAGAATTGCAGGAAACCGATTTCAGGAGGTAGATTCGAATCGCCTTTAAAGCACAGGAAAAGCGGCAAAACCTCGACAATGATGCCCTTGGCCAAAAAGGGCGTATGCGTTTTTTCCTGAATATATTCAGGAAAAAACGCATACGCCCTTTTTGGCCAACCAAGCAACCTGGAAAGGCAAATCAGCGCTACAAAGAAGTCTCGCTTCCCATCGGTCAAAAGGGCCATGCTGAATAAAGTGTCAAAACCAGAAATGCAGGACAGGCCATGGAGAAATGGGAGCCTTGCTACGCTGATGGGCGGGCTGTAAATTGCCAACAGCCACTCTGGAGAAGTGTACGGTGTGTCCTGAAACATCTAAAAAACTCAGCTTAGAGAGCATAGGGCACTTCCACTCATGGGCGTATAAATTGGGAAAACTAAAAATCAGCAAGACACAGGCACCCCAAAGTTTAGGGCTGCTCTGTTGACAAGAACCTCCACTTCGTTACACCTTAAACATCCCAGGAAAGAGAAGAATGGATAAAGAAGTTGTGGTCCTTATGTACAATGGAATATCACTCAGCCATGAAATCAACGTCATAAGGCTAGGAGCAGCATTATGAGTGGATTTAGGTACGACGATTCTAAGTGAAATAAGTCACACAGAAAGACACTTATCATAAGATATCACTTACAGAGAGAATGTAAAAACCGCTACCCTTGAACTGAATTACAAAACAGAACAGAGTCGCACGTTTAGAAAACACACTATGGCTGCTTAACGGGAAAGGTGAGGTGGGGTGATGCATAAAACAAGGGTTTCAAATTAGCTCAGATACCGTTCCATAAACCCAATATGTAATAGACCAGACCTACTCCTTGCTCAGTGAACTGGACTCAACGGCCCCTATTCACCGCCCAAGAATATATCTGACTAGTAAGAATCTTAAAACCTATGTATTGATATCTCTCTGTAAGTGAGTCAAGTGGGTGAAAAGCGGCATAAACACAGCAGTGCAAAGCAGCTAAACCCTATTATAAAAATCAATTACTTTTAAAAACCCGTGAAACAAAGACAGTGAAAGAGAGAGAAATTCTTACAAAATTCGTTCAGGGGCTGCGATGCCACCTGGATTGACCATATCTAGACCCACAGATGACTGAGACATAAGGGTGGACACTCTTGGGGCTGAGAGGTTTGGTGAGGTTGGGTGAGCAAACGCAGACCCTGTAAAGTAATACGGCGTGGTACCCATCCCATGGGTCCCAAATCTCCAGGTTCAAGGGCATCTTCCTACGTCGAAAACATGCACGAGCAACCCAGAAGATGGTACACCGTGTGACCGGGAAAGCTTTCTAAAACGCACCTCATTTCTCATCTCCTTGTGCTCCGGTTCGCCATTCCAGCCGCTTTACTAGCAATCTCCCTCCTTGGAGAATCAGCACCTTTAACCTCCTGTTCCGTACACGTTGCAATTTGTCCTGAGGATGAACGGGAAGAGGGGGAACCAATGAGAGACTAGCTCTAGGTGTTGGGACAGGCACAGGTCACTCTATTTTCCCATCAGGAAGAAGAATTAACCACAGGCTCAGCCTGCCGCCCGGAGCCAGAATAGGGCCTGAAGCAATCCTGCGCTTTTGCGGCCAGCTCCCAAGAAAGCGAGTTGAAAAATGGAGCTCAGGGGCACTGCAATTCACAAACCTGCAGACTTAGAAATGATAACTCTCGTCCACAAATATATGGAGGGAAGGCAACGAAGAGGATTTGAAAGCAAGGCAGAATTGCAGGAAACCGATTTCAGGAGGTAGATTCGAATCGCCTTTAAAGCACAGGAAAAGCGACAAAACCTCGACAATGATGCCCTTGGCCAAAAAGGGCGTATGCGTTTTTTCCTGAATATATTCAGGAAAAAACGCATACGCCCTTTTTGGCCAACCAAGCAACCTGGAAAGGCAAATCAGCGCTACAAAGAAGTCTCGCTTCCCATCGGTCAAAAGGGCCATGCTGAATAAAGTGTCAAAACCAGAAATGCAGGACAGGCCATGGAGAAATGGGAGCCTTGCTACGCTGATGGGCGGGCTGTAAATTGCCAACAGCCACTCTGGAGAAGTGTACGGTGTGTCCTGAAACATCTAAAATACTCAGCTTAGAGAGCATAGGGCACTTCCACTCATGGGCGTATAAATTGGGAAAACTAAAAATCAGCAAGACACAGGCACCCCAAAGTTTAGGGCTGCTCTGTTGACAAGAACCTCCACTTCGTTACACCTTAAACATCCCAGGAAAGAGAAGAATGGATAAAGAAGTTGTGGTCCTTATGTACAATGGAATATCACTCAGCCATGAAATCAACGTCATAAGGCTAGGAGCAGCATGATGAGTGGATTTAGGTATGACGATTCTAAGTGAAATAAGTCACACAGAAAGACACTTATCATAAGATATCACTTACAGAGAGAATGTAAAAACCGCTACCCTTGAACTGAATTACAAAACAGAACAGAGTCGCACGTTTAGAAAACACACTATGGCTGCTTAACGGGAAAGGTGAGGTGGGGTGATGCATAAAACAAGGGTTTCAAATTAGCTCAGATACCGTTCCATAAACCCAATATGTAATAGACAAGACCTACTCCTTGCTCAGTGAACTGGACTCAACGCCCCCTATTCACCGCCCAAGAATATATCTGACTAGTAAGAATCTTAAAACCTATGTATTGATATCTCTCTGTAAGTGAGTCAAGTGGGTGAAAAGCGGCATAAACACAGCAGTGCAAAGCAGCTAAACCCTATTATAAAAATCAATTACTTTCAAAAACCCGTGAAACAAAGACAGTGAAAGAGAGAGAAATTCTTACAAAATTCGTTCAGGGGCTGCGATGCCACCTGGATTGACCATATCTAGACCCACAGATGACTGAGACATAAGGGTGGACACTCTTGGGGCTGAGAGGTTTGGTGAGGTTGGGTGAGCAAACGCAGACCCTTTAAAGTAATACGGCGTGGTACCCATCCCATGGGTCCCAAATCTGCAGGTTCAAGGGCATCTTCCTACGTCGAAAACATGCACGAGAAACCCAGAAGATGGTACACCGTGTGACCGGGAAAGGTTTCTAAAACGCACCTCATTTCTCATCTCCTTGTGCTCCGGTTCGCCATTCCAGCCGCTTTACTAGCAATCTCCCTCCTGGGAGAATCAGCACCTTTAACCTCCTGTTCCGAACACGTTGCAATTTGTCCTGAGGATGAACGGGAAGAGGGGGAACCAATGAGAGACTAGCTCTAGGTGTTGGGACAGGCACAGGTCACTCTATTTTCCCATCAGGAAGCAGAATTAACCACAGGCTCAGCCTGCCGCCCGGAGCCAGAATAGGGCCTGAAGCAATCCTGCGCTTTTGCGGCCAGCTCCCAAGAAAGCGAGTTGAAAAATGGAGCTCAGGGGCACTGCAATTCACAAACCTGCAGAGTTAGAAATGATAACTCTCGTCCACAAATATATGGAGGGAAGGCAACGAAGAGGATTTGAAAGCAAGGCAGAATTGCAGGAAACCGATTTCAGGAGGTAGATTCGAATCGCCTTTAAAGCACAGGAAAAGCGGCAAAACCTCGACAATGATGCCCTTGGCCAAAAAGGGCGTATGCGTTTTTTCCTGAATATATTCAGGAAAAAACGCATACGCCCTTTTTGGCCAACCAAGCAACCTGGAAAGGCAAATCAGCGCTACAAAGAAGTCTCGCTTCCCATCGGTCAAAAGGGCCATGCTGAATAAAGTGTCAAAACCAGAAATGCAGGACAGGCCATGGAGAAATGGGAGCCTTGCTACGCTGATGGGCGGGCTGTAAATTGCCAACAGCCACTCTGGAGAAGTGTACGGTGTGTCCTGAAACATCTAAAATACTCAGCTTAGAGAGCATAGGGCACTTCCACTCATGGGCGTATAAATTGGGAAAACTAAAAATCAGCAAGACACAGGCACCCCAAAGTTTAGGGCTGCTCTGTTGACAAGAACCTCCACTTCGTTACACCTTAAACATCCCAGGAAAGAGAAGAATGGATAAAGAAGTTGTGGTCCTTATGTACAATGGAATATCACTGAGCCATGAAATCAACGTCATAAGGCTAGGAGCAGCATGATGAGTGGATTTAGGTACGACGATTCTAAGTGAAATAAGTCACACAGAAAAAGACACTTATCATAAGATATCACTTACAGAGGGAATGTAAAAACCGCTACCCTTGAACTGAATTACAAAACAGAACAGAGTCGCACGTTTAGAAAACACACTATGGCTGCTTAACGGGAAAGGTGAGGTGGGGTGATGCATAAAACAAGGGTTTCAAATTAGCTCAGATACCGTTCCATAAACCCAATATGTAATAGACCAGACCTACTCCTTGCTCAGTGAACTGGACTCAACGCCCCCTATTCACCGCCCAAGAATATATCTGACTAGTAAGAATCTTAAAACCTATGTATTGATATCTCTCTGTAAGTGAGTCAAGTGGGTGTAAAGCGGCATAAACACAGCAGTGCAAAGCAGCTAAACCCTATTATAAAAATCAATTACTTTTAAAAACCCGTGAAACAAAGACAGTGAAAGAGAGAGAAATTCTTACAAAATTCGTTCAGGGGCTGCGATGCCACCTGGATTGACCATATCTAGACCCACAGCTGATTGAGACATAAGGGTGGACACTCTTGGGGCTGAGAGGTTTGGTGAGGTTGGGTGAGCTAACGCAGACCCTGTAAAGTAATACGGCGTGGTACCCATCCCATGGGTCCCAAATCTCCAGGTTCAAGGGCATCTTCCTACGTCGAAAACATGCACGAGAAACCCAGAAGATGGTACACCGTGTGACCGGGAAAGGTTTCTAAAACGCACCTCATTTCTCATCTCCTTGTGCTCCGGTTCGCCATTCCAGCCGCTTTACTAACAATCTCCCTCCTTGGAGAATCAGCACCTTTAACCTCCTGTTCCGAACACGTTGCAATTTGTCCTGAGGATGAACGGGAAGAGGGGGAACCAATGAGAGACTAGCTCTAGGTGTTGGGACAGGCACAGGTCACTCTATTTTCCCATCAGGAAGCAGAATTAACCACAGGCTCAGCCTGCCGCCCGGAGCCAGAATAGGGCCTGAAGCAATCCTGCGCTTTTGCGGCCAGCTCCCAAGAAAGCGAGTTGAAAAATGGAGCTCAGGGGCACTGCAATTCACAAACCTGCAGAGTTAGAAATGATAACTCTCGTCCACAAATATATGGAGGGAAGGCAACGAAGAGGATTTGAAAGCAAGGCAGAATTGCAGGAAACCGATTTCAGGAGGTAGATTCGAATCGCCTTTAAAGCACAGGAAAAGCGGCAAAACCTCGACAATGATGCCCTTGGCCAAAAAGGGCGTATGCGTTTTTTCCTGAATATATTCAGGAAAAAACGCATACGCCCTTTTTGGCCAACCAAGCAACCTGGAAAGGCAAATCAGCGCTACAAAGAAGTCTCGCTTCCCATCGGTCAAAAGGGCCATGCTGAATAAAGTGTCAAAACCAGAAATGCAGGACAGGCCATGGAGAAATGGGAGCCTTGCTACGCTGATGGGCGGGCTGTAAATTGCCAACAGCCACTCTGGAGAAGTGTACGGTGTGTCCTGAAACATCTAAAAAACTCAGCTTAGAGAGCATAGGGCACTTCCACTCATGGGCGTATAAATTGGGAAAACTAAAAATCAGCAAGACACAGGCACCCCAAAGTTTAGGGCTGCTCTGTTGACAAGAACCTCCACTTCGTTACACCTTAAACATCCCAGGAAAGAGAAGAATGGATAAAGAAGTTGTGGTCCTTATGTACAATGGAATATCACTCAGCCATGAAATCAACGTCATAAGGCTAGGAGCAGCATTATGAGTGGATTTAGGTACGACGATTCTAAGTGAAATAAGTCACACAGAAAGACACTTATCATAAGATATCACTTACAGAGAGAATGTAAAAACCGCTACCCTTGAACTGAATTACAAAACAGAACAGAGTCGCACGTTTAGAAAACACACTATGGCTGCTTAACGGGAAAGGTGAGGTGGGGTGATGCATAAAACAAGGGTTTCAAATTAGCTCAGATACCGTTCCATAAACCCAATATGTAATAGACAAGACCTACTCCTTGCTCAGTGAACTGGACTCAACGCCCCCTATTCACCGCCCAAGAATATATCTGACTAGTAAGAATCTTAAAACCTATGTATTGATATCTCTCTGTAAGTGAGTCAAGTGGGTGAAAAGCGGCATAAACACAGCAGTGCAAAGCAGCTAAACCCTATTATAAAAATCAATTACTTTTAAAAACCCGTGAAACAAAGACAGTGAAAGAGAGAGAAATTCTTACAAAATTCGTTCAGGGGCTGCGATGCCACCTGGATTGACCATATCTAGACCCACAGATGACTGAGACATAAGGGTGGACACTCTTGGGGCTGAGAGGTTTGGTGAGGTTGGGTGAGCAAACGCAGACCCTGTAAAGTAATACGGCGTGGTACCCATCCCATGGGTCCCAAATCTCCAGGTTCAAGGGCATCTTCCTACGTCGAAAACATGCACGAGCAACCCAGAAGATGGTACACCGTGTGACCGGGAAAGCTTTCTAAAACGCACCTCATTTCTCATCTCCTTGTGCTCCGGTTCGCCATTCCAGCCGCTTTACTAGCAATCTCCCTCCTTGGAGAATCAGCACCTTTAACCTCCTGTTCCGTACACGTTGCAATTTGTCCTGAGGATGAACGGGAAGAGGGGGAACCAATGAGAGACTAGCTCTAGGTGTTGGGACAGGCACAGGTCACTCTATTTTCCCATCAGGAAGAAGAATTAACCACAGGCTCAGCCTGCCGCCCGGAGCCAGAATAGGGCCTGAAGCAATCCTGCGCTTTTGCGGCCAGCTCCCAAGAAAGCGAGTTGAAAAATGGAGCTCAGGGGCACTGCAATTCACAAACCTGCAGACTTAGAAATGATAACTCTCGTCCACAAATATATGGAGGGAAGGCAACGAAGAGGATTTGAAAGCAAGGCAGAATTGCAGGAAACCGATTTCAGGAGGTAGATTCGAATCGCCTTTAAAGCACAGGAAAAGCGGCAAAACCTCGACAATGATGCCCTTGGCCAAAAAGGGCGTATGCGTTTTTTCCTGAATATATTCAGGAAAAAACGCATACGCCCTTTTTGGCCAACCAAGCAACCTGGAAAGGCAAATCAGCGCTACAAAGAAGTCTCGCTTCCCATCGGTCAAAAGGGCCATGCTGAATAAAGTGTCAAAACCAGAAATGCAGGACAGGCCATGGAGAAATGGGAGCCTTGCTACGCTGATGGGCGGGCTGTAAATTGCCAACAGCCACTCTGGAGAAGTGTACGGTGTGTCCTGAAACATCTAAAATACTCAGCTTAGAGAGCATAGGGCACTTCCACTCATGGGCGTATAAATTGGGAAAACTAAAAATCAGCAAGACACAGGCACCCCAAAGTTTAGGGCTGCTCTGTTGACAAGAACCTCCACTTCGTTACACCTTAAACATCCCAGGAAAGAGAAGAATGGATAAAGAAGTTGTGGTCCTTATGTACAATGGAATATCACTCAGCCATGAAATCAACGTCATAAGGCTAGGAGCAGCATGATGAGTGGATTTAGGTACGACGATTCTAAGTGAAATAAGTCACACAGAAAGACACTTATCATAAGATATCACTTACAGAGAGAATGTAAAAACCGCTACCCTTGAACTGAATTACAAAACAGAACAGAGTCGCACGTTTAGAAAACACACTATGGCTGCTTAACGGGAAAGGTGAGGTGGGGTGATGCATAAAACAAGGGTTTCAAATTAGCTCAGATACCGTTCCATAAACCCAATATGTAATAGACAAGACCTACTCCTTGCTCAGTGAACTGGACTCAACGCCCCCTATTCACCGCCCAAGAATATATCTGACTAGTAAGAATCTTAAAACCTATGTATTGATATCTCTCTGTAAGTGAGTCAAGTGGGTGAAAAGCGGCATAAACACAGCAGTGCAAAGCAGCTAAACCCTATTATAAAAATCAATTACTTTTAAAAACCCGTGAAACAAAGACAGTGAAAGAGAGAGAAATTCTTACAAAATTCGTTCAGGGGCTGCGATGCCACCTGGATTGACCATATCTAGACCCACAGATGACTGAGACATAAGGGTGGACACTCTTGGGGCTGAGAGGTTTGGTGAGGTTGGGTGAGCAAACGCAGACCCTTTAAAGTAATACGGCGTGGTACCCATCCCATGGGTCCCAAATCTCCAGGTTCAAGGGCATCTTCCTACGTCGAAAACATGCACGAGCAACCCAGAAGATGGTACACCGTGTGACCGGGAAAGGTTTCTAAAACGCACCTCATTTCTCATCTCCTTGTGCTCCGGTTCGCCATTCCAGCCGCTTTACTAGCAATCTCCCTCCTTGGAGAATCAGCACCTTTAACCTCCTGTTCCGTACACGTTGCAATTTGTCCTGAGGATGAACGGGAAGAGGGGGAACCAATGAGAGACTAGCTCTAGGTGTTGGGACAGGCACAGGTCACTCTATTTTCCCATCAGGAAGAAGAATTAACCACAGGCTCAGCCTGCCGCCCAGAGCCAGAATAGGGCCTGAAGCAATCCTGCGCATTTGCGGCCAGCTCCCAAGAAAGCGAGTTGAAAAATGGAGCTCAGGGGCACTGCAATTCACAAACCTGCAGAGTTAGAAATGATAACTCTCGTCCACAAATATATGGAGGGAAGGCAACGTAGAGGATTTGAAAGCAAGGCAGAATTGCAGGAAACCGATTTCAGGAGGTAGATTCGAATCGCCTTTAAAGCACAGGAAAAGCGGCAAAACCTCGACAATGATGCCCTTGGCCAAAAAGGGCGTATGCGTTTTTTCCTGAATATATTCAGGAAAAAACGCATACGCCCTTTTTGGCCAACCAAGCAACCTGGAAAGGCAAATCAGCGCTACAAAGAAGTCTCGCTTCCCATCGGTCAAAAGGGCCATGCTGAATAAAGTGTCAAAACCAGAAATGCAGGACAGGCCATGGAGAAATGGGAGCCTTGCTACGCTGATGGGCGGGCTGTAAATTGCCAACAGCCACTCTGGAGAAGTGTACGGTGTGTCCTGAAACATCTAAAATACTCAGCTTAGAGAGCATAGGGCACTTCCACTCATGGGCGTATAAATTGGGAAAACTAAAAATCAGCAAGACACAGGCACCCCAAAGTTTAGGGCTGCTCTGTTGACAAGAACCTCCACTTCGTTACACCTTAAACATCCCAGGAAAGAGAAGAATGGATAAAGAAGTTGTGGTCCTTATGTACAATGGAATATCACTCAGCCATGAAATCAACGTCATAAGGCTAGGAGCAGCATGATGAGTGGATTTAGGTACGACGATTCTAAGTGAAATAAGTCACACAGAAAGACACTTATCATAAGATATCACTTACAGAGAGAATGTAAAAACCGCTACCCTTGAACTGAATTACAAAACAGAACAGAGTCGCACGTTTAGAAAACACACTATGGCTGCTTAACGGGAAAGGTGAGGTGGGGTGATGCATAAAACAAGGGTTTCAAATTAGCTCAGATACCGTTCCATAAACCCAATATGTAATAGACAAGACCTACTCCTTGCTCAGTGAACTGGACTCAACGCCCCCTATTCACCGCCCAAGAATATATCTGACTAGTAAGAATCTTAAAACCTATGTATTGATATCTCTCTGTAAGTGAGTCAAGTGGGTGAAAAGCGGCATAAACACAGCAGTGCAAAGCAGCTAAACCCTATTATAAAAATCAATTACTTTTAAAAACCCGTGAAACAAAGACAGTGAAAGAGAGAGAAATTCTTACAAAATTCGTTCAGGGGCTGCGATGCCACCTGGATTGACCATATCTAGACCCACAGATGACTGAGACATAAGGGTGGACACTCTTGGGGCTGAGAGGTTTGGTGAGGTTGGGTGAGCAAACGCAGACCCTTTAAAGTAATACGGCGTGGTACCCATCCCATGGGTCCCAAATCTCCAGGTTCAAGGGCATCTTCCTACGTCGAAAACATGCACGAGCAACCCAGAAGATGGTACACCGTGTGACCGGGAAAGGTTTCTAAAACGCACCTCATTTCTCATCTCCTTGTGCTCCGGTTCGCCATTCCAGCCGCTTTACTAGCAATCTCCCTCCTTGGAGAATCAGCACCTTTAACCTCCTGTTCCATACACGTTGCAATTTGTCCTGAGGATGAACGGGAAGAGGGGGAACCAATGAGAGACTAGCTCTAGGTGTTGGGACAGGCACAGGTCACTCTATTTTCCCATCAGGAAGAAGAATTAACCACAGGCTCAGCCTGCCGCCCAGAGCCAGAATAGGGCCTGAAGCAATCCTGCGCTTTTGCGGCCAGCTCCCAAGAAAGCGAGTTGAAAAATGGAGCTCAGGGGCACTGCAATTCACAAACCTGCAGAGTTAGAAATGATAACTCTCGTCCACAAATATATGGAGGGAAGGCAACGTAGAGGATTTGAAAGCAAGGCAGAATTGCAGGAAACCGATTTCAGGAGGTAGATTCGAATCGCCTTTAAAGCACAGGAAAAGCGGCAAAACCTCGACAATGATGCCCTTGGCCAAAAAGGGCGTATGCGTTTTTTCCTGAATATATTCAGGAAAAAACGCATACGCCCTTTTTGGCCAACCAAGCAACCTGGAAAGGCAAATCAGCGCTACAAAGAAGTCTCGCTTCCCATCGGTCAAAAGGGCCATGCTGAATAAAGTGTCAAAACCAGAAATGCAGGACAGGCCATGGAGAAATGGGAGCCTTGCTACGCTGATGGGCGGGCTGTAAATTGCCAACAGCCACTCTGGAGAAGTGTACGGTGTGTCCTGAAACATCTAAAATACTCAGCTTAGAGAGCATAGGGCACTTCCACTCATGGGCGTATAAATTGGGAAAACTAAAAATCAGCAAGACACAGGCACCCCAAAGTTTAGGGCTGCTCTGTTGACAAGAACCTCCACTTCGTTACACCTTAAACATCCCAGGAAAGAGAAGAATGGATAAAGAAGTTGTGGTCCTTATGTACAATGGAATATCACTCAGCCATGAAATCAACGTCATAAGGCTAGGAGCAGCATGATGAGTGGATTTAGGTACGACGATTCTAAGTGAAATAAGTCACACAGAAAGACACTTATCATAAGATATCACTTACAGAGAGAATGTAAAAACCGCTACCCTTGAACTGAATTACAAAACAGAACAGAGTCGCACGTTTAGAAAACACACTATGGCTGCTTAACGGGAAAGGTGAGGTGGGGTGATGCATAAAACAAGGGTTTCAAATTAGCTCAGATACCGTTCCATAAACCCAATATGTAATAGACCAGACCTACTCCTTGCTCAGTGAACTGGACTCAACGCCCCCTATTCACCGCCCAAGAATATATCTGACTAGTAAGAATCTTAAAACCTATGTATTGATATCTCTCTGTAAGTGAGTCAAGTGGGTGAAAAGCGGCATAAACACAGCAGTGCAAAGCAGCTAAACCCTATTATAAAAATCAATTACTTTTAAAAACCCGTGAAACAAAGACAGTGAAAGAGAGAGAAATTCTTACAAAATTCGTTCAGGGGCTGCGATGCCACCTGGATTGACCATATCTAGACCCACAGATGACTGAGACATAAGGGTGGACACTCTTGGGGCTGAGAGGTTTGGTGAGGTTGGGTGAGCAAACGCAGACCCTGTAAAGTAATACGGCGTGGTACCCATCCCATGGGTCCCAAATCTCCAGGTTCAAGGGCATCTTCCTACGTCGAAAACATGCACGAGCAACCCAGAAGATGGTACACCGTGTGACCGGGAAAGCTTTCTAAAACGCACCTCATTTCTCATCTCCTTGTGCTCCGGTTCGCCATTCCAGCCGCTTTACTAGCAATCTCCCTCCTTGGAGAATCAGCACCTTTAACCTCCTGTTCCGTACACGTTGCAATTTGTCCTGAGGATGAACGGGAAGAGGGGGAACCAATGAGAGACTAGCTCTAGGTGTTGGGACAGGCACAGGTCACTCTATTTTCCCATCAGGAAGAAGAATTAACCACAGGCTCAGCCTGCCGCCCGGAGTCAGAATAGGGCCTGAAGCAATCCTGCGCTTTTGCGGCCAGCTCCCAAGAAAGCGAGTTGAAAAATGGAGCTCAGGGGCACTGCAATTCACAAACCTGCAGACTTAGAAATGATAACTCTCGTCCACAAATATATGGAGGGAAGGCAACGTAGAGGATTTGAAAGCAAGGCAGAATTGCAGGAAACCGATTTCAGGAGGTAGATTCGAATCGCCTTTAAGGCACAGGAAAAGCGGCAAAACCTCGACAATGATGCCCTTGGCCAAAAAGGGCGTATGCGTTTTTTCCTGAATATATTCAGGAAAAAACGCATACGCCCTTTTTGGCCAACCAAGCAACCTGGAAAGGCAAATCAGCGCTACAAAGAAGTCTCGCTTCCCATCGGTCAAAAGGGCCATGCTGAATAAAGTGTCAAAACCAGAAATGCAGGACAGGCCATGGAGAAATGGGAGCCTTGCTACGCTGATGGGCGGGCTGTAAATTGCCAACAGCCACTCTGGAGAAGTGTACGGTGTGTCCTGAAACATCTAAAAAACTCAGCTTAGAGAGCATAGGGCACTTCCACTCATGGGCGTATAAATTGGGAAAACTAAAAATCAGCAAGACACAGGCACCCCAAAGTTTAGGGCTGCTCTTTTGACAAGAACCTCCACTTCGTTACACCTTAAACATCCCAGGAAAGAGAAGAATGGATAAAGAAGTTGTGGTCCTTATGTACAATGGAATATCACTCAGCCATGAAATCAACGTCATAAGGCTAGGAGCAGCATGATGAGTGGATTTAGGTACGACGATTCTAAGTGAAATAAGTCACACAGAAAAAGACACTTATCATAAGATATCACTTACAGAGGGAATGTAAAAACCGCTACCCTTGAACTGAATTACAAAACAGAACAGAGTCGCACGTTTAGAAAACACACTATGGCTGCTTAACGGGAAAGGTGAGGTGGGGTGATGCATAAAACAAGGGTTTCAAATTAGCTCAGATACCGTTCCATAAACCCAATATGTAATAGACAAGACCTACTCCTTGCTCAGTGAACTGGACTCAACAACCCCTATTCACCGCCCAAGAATATATCTGACTAGTAAGAATCTTAAAACCTATGTAGTGATATCTCTCTGTAAGTGAGTCAAGTGGGTGTAAAGCGGCATAAACACAGCAGTGCAAAGCAGCTAAACCCTATTATAAAAATCAATTACTTTTAAAAACCCGTGAAACAAAGACAGTGAAAGAGAGAGAAATTCTTACAAAATTCGTTCAGGGGCTGCGATGCCACCTGGATTGACCATATCTAGACCCACAGCTGATTGAGACATAAGGGTGGACACTCTTGGGGCTGAGAGGTTTGGTGAGGTTGGGTGAGCTAACGCAGACCCTTTAAAGTAATACGGCGTGGTACCCATCCCATGGGTCCCAAATCTCCAGGTTCCAGGGCATCTTCCTACGTAGAAAACATGCACAAGCAACCCAGAAGATGGTACACCGTGTGACCGGGAAAGGTTTCTAAAACGCACCTCATTTCTCATCTCCTTGTGCTCCGGTTCGCCATTCCAGCCGCTTTACTAGCAATCTCCCTCCTTGGAGAATCAGCACCTTTAACCTCCTGTTCCGTACACGTTGCAATTTGTCCTGAGGATGAACGGGAAGAGGGGGAACCAATGAGAGACTAGCTCTAGGTGTTGGGACAGGCAGAGGTCACTCTATTTTCCCATCAGGAAGCAGAATTAACCACAGGCTCAGCCTGCCGCCCGGAGCCAGAATAGGGCCTGAAGCAATCCTGCGCTTTTGCGGCCAGCTCCCAAGAAAGCGAGTTGAAAAATGGAGCTCAGGGGCACTGCAATTCACAAACCTGCAGAGTTAGAAATGATAACTCTCGTCCACAAATATATGGAGGGAAGGCTACGAAGAGGATTTGAAAGCAAGGCAGAATTGCAGGAAACCGATTTCAGGAGGTAGATTCGAATCGCCTTTAAAGCACAGGAAAAGCGGCAAAACCTCGACAATGATGCCCTTGGCCAAAAAGGGCGTATGCGTTTTTTCCTGAATAGATTCAGGAAAAAACGCATACGCCCTTTTTGGCCAACCAAGCAACCTGGAAAGGCAAATCAGCGCTACAAAGAAGTCTCGCTTCCCATCGGTCAAAAGGGCCATGCTGAATAAAGTGTCAAAACCAGAAATGCAGGACAGGCCATGGAGAAATGGGAGCCTTGCTACGCTGATGGGCGGGCTGTAAATTGCCAACAGCCACTCTGGAGAAGTGTACGGTGTGTCCTGAAACATCTAAAAAACTCAGCTTAGAGAGCATAGGGCACTTCCACTCATGGGCGTATAAATTGGGAAAACTAAAAATCAGCAAGACACAGGCACCCCAAAGTTTAGGGCTGCTCTGTTGACAAGAACCTCCACTTCGTTACACCTTAAACATCCCAGGAAAGAGAAGAATGGATAAAGAAGTTGTGGTCCTTATGTACAATGGAATATCACTCAGCCATGAAATCAACGTCATAAGGCTAGGAGCAGCATGATGAGTGGATTTAGGTACGACGATTCTAAGTGAAATAACTCACACAGAAAAAGACACTTATCATAAGATATCACTTACAGAGGGAATGTAAAAACCGCTACCCTTGAACTGAATTACAAAACAGAACAGAGTCGCACGTTTAGAAAACACACTATGGTTGCTTAACGGGAAAGGTGAGGTGGGGTGATGCATAAAACAAGGGTTTCAAATTAGCTCAGATACCGTTCCATAAACCCAATATGTAATAGACCAGACCTACTCCTTGCTCAGTGAACTGGACTCAACGCCCCCTATTCACCGCCCAAGAATATATCTGACTAGTAAGAATCTTAAAACCTATGTATTGATATCTCTCTGTAAGTGAGTCAAGTGGGTGTAAAGCGGCATAAACACAGCAGTGCAAAGCAGCTAAACCCTATTATAAAAATCAATTACTTTTAAAAACCCGTGAAACAAAGACAGTGAAAGAGAGAGAAATTCTTACAAAATTCGTTCAGGGGCTGCGATGCCACCTGGATTGACCATATCTAGACCCACAGCTGATTGAGACATAAGGGTGGACACTCTTGGGGCTGAGAGGTTTGGTGAGGTTGGGTGAGCTAACGCAGACCCTTTAAAGTAATTTGGCGTGGTACCCATCCCATGGGTCCCAAATCTCCAGGTTCAAGGGCATCTTCCTACGTCGAAAACATGCACGAGAAACCCAGAAGATGGTACACCGTGTGACCGGGAAAGGTTTCTAAAACGCACCTCATTTCTCATCTCCTTGTGCTCCGGTTCGCCATTCCAGCCGCTTTACTAGCAATCTCCCTCCTAGGAGAATCAGCACCTTTAACCTCCTGTTCCGTACACGTTGCAATTTGTCCTGAGGATGAACGGGAAGAGGGGGAACCAATGAGAGACTAGCTCTAGGTGTTGGGACAGGCACAGGTCACTCTATTTTCCCATCAGGAAGCAGAATTAACCACAGGCTCAGCCTACCGCCCGGAGCCAGAATAGGGCCTGAAGCAATCCTGCGCTTTTGCGGCCAGCTCCCAAGAAAGCGAGTTGAAAAATGGAGCTCAGGGGCACTGCAATTCACAAACCTGCAGAGTTAGAAATGATAACTCTCGTCCACAAATATATGGAGGGAAGGCAACGAAGAGGATTTGAAAGCAAGGCAGAATTGCAGGAAACCGATTTCAGGAGGTAGATTCGAATCGCATTTAAAGCACAGGAAAAGCGGCAAAACCTCGACAATGATGCCCTTGGCCAAAAAGGGCGTATGCGTTTTTTCGTGAATATATTCAGGAAAAAACGCATACGCCCTTTTTGGCCAACCAAGCAACCTGGAAAGGCAAATCAGCGCTACAAAGAAGTCTCGCTTCCCATCGGTCAAAAGGGCCATGCTGAATAAAGTGTCAAAACCAGAAATGCAGGACAGGCCATGGAGAAATGGGAGCCTTGCTACGCTGATGGGCGGGCTGTAAATTGCCAACAGCCACTCTGGAGAAGTGTACGGTGTGTCCTGAAACATCTAAAAAACTCAGCTTAGAGAGCATAGGGCACTTCCACTCATGGGCGTATAAATTGGGAAAACTAAAAATCAGCAAGACACAGGCACCCCAAAGTTTAGGGCTGCTCTGTTGACAAGAACCTCCACTTCGTTACACCTTAAACATCCCAGGAAAGATAAGAATGGATAAAGAAGTTGTGGTCCTTATGTACAATGGAATATCACTCAGCCATGAAATCAACGTCATAAGGCTAGGAGCAGCATGATGAGTGGATTTAGGTACGACGATTCTAAGTGAAATAAGTCACACAGAAAAAGACACTTATCATAAGATATCACTTACAGAGAGAATGTAAAAACCGCTACCCTTGAACTGAATTACAAAACAGAACAGAGTCGCACGTTTAGAAAACACACTATGGCTGCTTAACGGGAAAGGTGAGGTGGGGTGATGCATAAAACAAGGGTTTCAAATTAGCTCAGATACCGTTCCATAAACCCAATATGTAATAGACAAGACCTACTCCTTGCTCAGTGAACTGGACTCAACGCCCCCTATTCACCGCCCAAGAATATATCTGACTAGTAAGAATCTTAAAACCTATGTATTGATATCTCTCTGTAAGTGAGTCAAGTGGGTGTAAAGCGGCATAAACACAGCAGTGCAAAGCAGCTAAACCCTATTATAAAAATCAATTACTTTTAAAAACCCGTGAAACAAAGACAGTGAAAGAGAGAGAAATTCTTACAAAATTCGTTCAGGGGCTGCGATGCCACCTGGATTGACCATATCTAGACCCACAGCTGATTGAGACATAAGGGTGGACACTCTTGGGGCTGAGAGGTTTGGTGAGGTTGGGTGAGCTAACGCAGACCCTGTAATGTAATACGGCGTGGTACCCATCCCATGGGTCCCAAATCTCCAGGTTCAAGGGCATCTTCCTACGTCGAAAACATGCACGAGAAACCCAGAAGATGGTACACCGTGTGACCGGGAAAGGTTTCTAAAACGCACCTCATTTCTCATCTCCTTGTGCTCCGGTTCGCCATTCCAGCCGCTTTACTAGCAATCTCCCTCCTTGGAGAATCAGCACCTTTAACCTCCTGTTCCGAACACGTTGCAATTTGTCCTGAGGATGAACGGGAAGAGGGGGAACCAATGAGAGACTAGCTCTAGGTGTTGGGACAGGCACAGGTCACTCTATTTTCCCATCAGGAAGCAGAATTAACCACAGGCTCAGCCTGCCGCCCGGAGCCAGAATAGGGCCTGAAGCAATCCTGCGCTTTTGCGGCCAGCTCCCAAGAAAGCGAGTTGAAAAATGGAGCTCAGGGGCACTGCAATTCACAAACCTGCAGAGTTAGAAATGATAACTCTCGTCCACAAATATATGGAGGGAAGGCAACGAAGAGGATTTGAAAGCAAGGCAGAATTGCAGGAAACCGATTTCAGGAGGTAGATTCGAATCGCCTTTAAAGCACAGGAAAAGCGGCAAAACCTCGACAATGATGCCCTTGGCCAAAAAGGGCGTATGCGTTTTTTCCTGAATATATTCAGGAAAAAACGCATACGCCCTTTTTGGCCAACCAAGCAACCTGGAAAGGCAAATCAGCGCTACAAAGAAGTCTCGCTTCCCATCGGTCAAAAGGGCCATGCTGAATAAAGTGTCAAAACCAGAAATGCAGGACAGGCCATGGAGAAATGGGAGCCTTGCTACGCTGATGGGCGGGCTGTAAATTGCCAACAGCCACTCTGGAGAAGTGTACGGTGTGTCCTGAAACATCTAAAAAACTCAGCTTAGAGAGCATAGGGCACTTCCACTCATGGGCGTATAAATTGGGAAAACTAAAAATCAGCAAGACACAGGCACCCCAAAGTTTAGGGCTGCTCCGTTGACAAGAACCTCCACTTCGTTACACCTTAAACATCCCAGGAAAGAGAAGAATGGATAAAGAAGTTGTGGTCCTTATGTACAATGGAATATCACTCAGCCATGAAATCAACGTCATAAGGCTAGGAGCAGCATGATGAGTGGATTTAGGTACGACGATTCTAAGTGAAATAAGTCACACAGAAAAAGACACTTATCATAAGATATCACTTACAGAGGGAATGTAAAAACCGCTACCCTTGAACTGAATTACAAAACAGAACAGAGTCGCACGTTTAGAAAACACACTATGGCTGCTTAACGGGAAAGGTGAGGTGGGGTGATGCATAAAACAAGGGTTTCAAATTAGCTCAGATACCGTTCCATAAACCCAATATGTAATAGACAAGACCTACTCCTTGCTCAGTGAACTGGACTCAACGCCCCCTATTCACCGCCCAAGAATATATCTGACTAGTAAGAATCTTAAAACCTATGTAGTGATATCTCTCTGTAAGTGAGTCAAGTGGGTGTAAAGCGGCATAAACACAGCAGTGCAAAGCAGCTAAACCCTATTATAAAAATCAATTACTTTTAAAAACCCGTGAAACAAAGACAGTGAAAGAGAGAGAAATTCTTACAAAATTCGTTCAGGGGCTGCGATGCCACCTGGATTGACCATATCTAGACCCACAGCTGATTGAGACATAAGGGTGGACACTCTTGGGGCTGAGAGGTTTGGTGAGGTTGGGTGAGCTAACGCAGACCCTGTAAAGTAATACGGCGTGGTACCCATCCCATGGGTCCCAAATCTCCAGGTTCAAGGGCATCTTCCTACGTCGAAAACATGCACGAGAAACCCAGAAGATGGTACACCGTGTGACCGGGAAAGGTTTCTAAAACGCACCTCATTTCTCATCTCCTTGTGCTCTGGTTCGCCATTCCAGCCGCTTTACTAGCAATCTCCCTCATAGGAGAATCAGCACCTTTAACCTCCTGTTCCGTACACGTTGCAATTTGTCCTGAGGATGAACGGGAAGAGGGGGAACCAATGAGAGACTAGCTCTAGGTGTTGGGACAGGCACAGGTCACTCTATTTTCCCATCAGGAAGCAGAATTAACCACAGGCTCAGCCTGCCGCCCGGAGCCAGAATAGGGCCTGAAGCAATCCTGCGCTTTTGCGGCCAGCTCCCAAGAAAGCGAGTTGAAAAATGGAGCTCAGGGGCACTGCAATTCACAAACCTGCAGAGTTAGAAATGATAACTCTCGTCCACAAATATATGGAGGGAAGGCAACGAAGAGGATTTGAAAGCAAGGCAGAATTGCAGGAAACCGATTTCAGGAGGTAGATTCGAATCGCCTTTAAAGCACAGGAAAAGCGGCAAAACCTCGACAATGATGCCCTTGGCCAAAAAGGGCGTTTGCGTTTTTTCCTGAATATATTCAGGAAAAAACGCATACGCCCTTTTTGGCCAACCAAGCAACCTGGAAAGGCAAATCAGCGCTACAAAGAAGTCTCGCTTCCCATCGGTCAAAAGGGCCATGCTGAATAAAGTGTCAAAACCAGAAATGCAGGACAGGCCATGGAGAAATGGGAGCCTTGCTACGCTGATGGGCGGGCTGTAAATTGCCAACAGCCACTCTGGAGAAGTGTACGGTGTGTCCTGAAACATCTAAAAAACTCAGCTTAGAGAGCATAGGGCACTTCCACTCATGGGCGTATAAATTGGGAAAACTAAAAATCAGCAAGACACAGGCACCCCAAAGTTTAGGGCTGCTCTGTTGACAAGAACCTCCACTTCGTTACACCTTAAACATCCCAGGAAAGAGAAGAATGGATAAAGAAGTTGTGGTCCTTATGTACAATGGAATATCACTCAGCCATGAAATCAACGTCATAAGGCTAGGAGCAGCATGATGAGTGGATTTAGGTACGACGATTCTAAGTGAAATAACTCACACAGAAAAAGACACTTATCATAAGATATCACTTACAGAGGGAATGTAAAAACCGCTACCCTTGAACTGAATTACAAAACAGAACAGAGTCGCACGTTTAGAAAACACACTATGGTTGCTTAACGGGAAAGGTGAGGTGGGGTGATGCATAAAACAAGGGTTTCAAATTAGCTCAGATACCGTTCCATAAACCCAATATGTAATAGACCAGACCTACTCCTTGCTCAGTGAACTGGACTCAACGCCCCCTATTCACCGCCCAAGAATATATCTGACTAGTAAGAATCTTAAAACCTATGTAGTGATATCTCTCTGTAAGTGAGTCAAGTGGGTGTAAAGCGGCATAAACACAGCAGTGCAAAGCAGCTAAACCCTATTATAAAAATCAATTACTTTTAAAAACCCGTGAAACAAAGACAGTGAAAGAGAGAGAAATTCTTACAAAATTCGTTCAGGGGCTGCGATGCCACCTGGATTGACCATATCTAGACCCACAGCTGATTGAGACATAAGGGTGGACACTCTTGGGGCTGAGAGGTTTGGTGAGGTTGGGTGAGCTAACGCAGACCCTTTAAAGTAATTTGGCGTGGTACCCATCCCATGGGTCCCAAATCTCCAGGTTCAAGGGCATCTTCCTACGTCGAAAACATGCACGAGAAACCCAGAAGATGGTACACCGTGTGACCGGGAAAGGTTTCTAAAACGCACCTCATTTCTCATCTCCTTGTGCTCCGGTTCGCCATTCCAGCCGCTTTACTAGCAATCTCCCTCCTAGGAGAATCAGCACCTTTAACCTCCTGTTCCGTACACGTTGCAATTTGTCCTGAGGATGAACGGGAAGAGGGGGAACCAATGAGAGACTAGCTCTAGGTGTTGGGACAGGCACAGGTCACTCTATTTTCCCATCAGGAAGCAGAATTAACCACAGGCTCAGCCTGCCGCCCGGAGCCAGAATAGGGCCTGAAGCAATCCTGCGCTTTTGCGGCCAGCTCCCAAGAAAGCGAGTTGAAAAATGGAGCTCAGGGGCACTGCAATTCACAAACCTGCAGAGTTAGAAATGATAACTCTCGTCCACAAATATATGGAGGGAAGGCAACGAAGAGGATTTGAAAGCAAGGCAGAATTGCAGGAAACCGATTTCAGGAGGTAGATTCGAATCGCCTTTAAAGCACAGGAAAAGCGGCAAAACCTCGACAATGATGCCCTTGGCCAAAAAGGGCGTTTGCGTTTTTTCCTGAATATATTCAGGAAAAAACGCATACGCCCTTTTTGGCCAACCAAGCAACCTGGAAAGGCAAATCAGCGCTACAAAGAAGTCTCGCTTCCCATCGGTCAAAAGGGCCATGCTGAATAAAGTGTCAAAACCAGAAATGCAGGACAGGCCATGGAGAAATGGGAGCCTTGCTACGCTGATGGGCGGGCTGTAAATTGCCAACAGCCACTCTGGAGAAGTGTACGGTGTGTCCTGAAACATCTAAAAAACTCAGCTTAGAGAGCATAGGGCACTTCCACTCATGGGCGTATAAATTGGGAAAACTAAAAATCAGCAAGACACAGGCACCCCAAAGTTTAGGGCTGCTCTGTTGACAAGAACCTCCACTTCGTTACACCTTAAACATCCCAGGAAAGAGAAGAATGGATAAAGAAGTTGTGGTCCTTATGTACAATGGAATATCACTCAGCCATGAAATCAACGTCATAAGGCTAGGAGCAGCATGATGAGTGGATTTAGGTACGACGATTCTAAGTGAAATAACTCACACAGAAAAAGACACTTATCATAAGATATCACTTACAGAGGGAATGTAAAAACCGCTACCCTTGAACTGAATTACAAAACAGAACAGAGTCGCACGTTTAGAAAACACACTATGGTTGCTTAACGGGAAAGGTGAGGTGGGGTGATGCATAAAACAAGGGTTTCAAATTAGCTCAGATACCGTTCCATAAACCCAATATGTAATAGACCAGACCTACTCCTTGCTCAGTGAACTGGACTCAACGCCCCCTATTCACCGCCCAAGAATATATCTGACTAGTAAGAATCTTAAAACCTATGTATTGATATCTCTCTGTAAGTGAGTCAAGTGGGTGTAAAGCGGCATAAACACAGCAGTGCAAAGCAGCTAAACCCTATTATAAAAATCAATTACTTTTAAAAACCCGTGAAACAAAGACAGTGAAAGAGAGAGAAATTCTTACAAAATTCGTTCAGGGGCTGCGATGCCACCTGGATTGACCATATCTAGACCCACAGCTGATTGAGACATAAGGGTGGACACTCTTGGGGCTGAGAGGTTTGGTGAGGTTGGGTGAGCTAACGCAGACCCTTTAAAGTAATTTGGCGTGGTACCCATCCCATGGGTCCCAAATCTCCAGGTTCAAGGGCATCTTCCTACGTCGAAAACATGCACGAGAAACCCAGAAGATGGTACACCGTGTGACCGGGAAAGGTTTCTAAAACGCACCTCATTTCTCATCTCCTTGTGCTCCGGTTCGCCATTCCAGCCGCTTTACTAGCAATCTCCCTCCTAGGAGAATCAGCACCTTTAACCTCCTGTTCCGTACACGTTGCAATTTGTCCTGAGGATGAACGGGAAGAGGGGGAACCAATGAGAGACTAGCTCTAGGTGTTGGGACAGGCACAGGTCACTCTATTTTCCCATCAGGAAGCAGAATTAACCACAGGCTCAGCCTACCGCCCGGAGCCAGAATAGGGCCTGAAGCAATCCTGCGCTTTTGCGGCCAGCTCCCAAGAAAGCGAGTTGAAAAATGGAGCTCAGGGGCACTGCAATTCACAAACCTGCAGAGTTAGAAATGATAACTCTCGTCCACAAATATATGGAGGGAAGGCAACGAAGAGGATTTGAAAGCAAGGCAGAATTGCAGGAAACCGATTTCAGGAGGTAGATTCGAATCGCATTTAAAGCACAGGAAAAGCGGCAAAACCTCGACAATGATGCCCTTGGCCAAAAAGGGCGTATGCGTTTTTTCGTGAATATATTCAGGAAAAAACGCATACGCCCTTTTTGGCCAACCAAGCAACCTGGAAAGGCAAATCAGCGCTACAAAGAAGTCTCGCTTCCCATCGGTCAAAAGGGCCATGCTGAATAAAGTGTCAAAACCAGAAATGCAGGACAGGCCATGGAGAAATGGGAGCCTTGCTACGCTGATGGGCGGGCTGTAAATTGCCAACAGCCACTCTGGAGAAGTGTACGGTGTGTCCTGAAACATCTAAAAAACTCAGCTTAGAGAGCATAGGGCACTTCCACTCATGGGCGTATAAATTGGGAAAACTAAAAATCAGCAAGACACAGGCACCCCAAAGTTTAGGGCTGCTCTGTTGACAAGAACCTCCACTTCGTTACACCTTAAACATCCCAGGAAAGATAAGAATGGATAAAGAAGTTGTGGTCCTTATGTACAATGGAATATCACTCAGCCATGAAATCAACGTCATAAGGCTAGGAGCAGCATGATGAGTGGATTTAGGTACGACGATTCTAAGTGAAATAAGTCACACAGAAAAAGACACTTATCATAAGATATCACTTACAGAGAGAATGTAAAAACCGCTACCCTTGAACTGAATTACAAAACAGAACAGAGTCGCACGTTTAGAAAACACACTATGGCTGCTTAACGGGAAAGGTGAGGTGGGGTGATGCATAAAACAAGGGTTTCAAATTAGCTCAGATACCGTTCCATAAACCCAATATGTAATAGACAAGACCTACTCCTTGCTCAGTGAACTGGACTCAACGCCCCCTATTCACCGCCCAAGAATATATCTGACTAGTAAGAATCTTAAAACCTATGTATTGATATCTCTCTGTAAGTGAGTCAAGTGGGTGTAAAGCGGCATAAACACAGCAGTGCAAAGCAGCTAAACCCTATTATAAAAATCAATTACTTTTAAAAACCCGTGAAACAAAGACAGTGAAAGAGAGAGAAATTCTTACAAAATTCGTTCAGGGGCTGCGATGCCACCTGGATTGACCATATCTAGACCCACAGCTGATTGAGACATAAGGGTGGACACTCTTGGGGCTGAGAGGTTTGGTGAGGTTGGGTGAGCTAACGCAGACCCTGTAATGTAATACGGCGTGGTACCCATCCCATGGGTCCCAAATCTCCAGGTTCAAGGGCATCTTCCTACGTCGAAAACATGCACGAGAAACCCAGAAGATGGTACACCGTGTGACCGGGAAAGGTTTCTAAAACGCACCTCATTTCTCATCTCCTTGTGCTCCGGTTCGCCATTCCAGCCGCTTTACTAGCAATCTCCCTCCTTGGAGAATCAGCACCTTTAACCTCCTGTTCCGAACACGTTGCAATTTGTCCTGAGGATGAACGGGAAGAGGGGGAACCAATGAGAGACTAGCTCTAGGTGTTGGGACAGGCACAGGTCACTCTATTTTCCCATCAGGAAGCAGAATTAACCACAGGCTCAGCCTGCCGCCCGGAGCCAGAATAGGGCCTGAAGCAATCCTGCGCTTTTGCGGCCAGCTCCCAAGAAAGCGAGTTGAAAAATGGAGCTCAGGGGCACTGCAATTCACAAACCTGCAGAGTTAGAAATGATAACTCTCGTCCACAAATATATGGAGGGAAGGCAACGAAGAGGATTTGAAAGCAAGGCAGAATTGCAGGAAACCGATTTCAGGAGGTAGATTCGAATCGCCTTTAAAGCACAGGAAAAGCGGCAAAACCTCGACAATGATGCCCTTGGCCAAAAAGGGCGTATGCGTTTTTTCCTGAATATATTCAGGAAAAAACGCATACGCCCTTTTTGGCCAACCAAGCAACCTGGAAAGGCAAATCAGCGCTACAAAGAAGTCTCGCTTCCCATCGGTCAAAAGGGCCATGCTGAATAAAGTGTCAAAACCAGAAATGCAGGACAGGCCATGGAGAAATGGGAGCCTTGCTACGCTGATGGGCGGGCTGTAAATTGCCAACAGCCACTCTGGAGAAGTGTACGGTGTGTCCTGAAACATCTAAAAAACTCAGCTTAGAGAGCATAGGGCACTTCCACTCATGGGCGTATAAATTGGGAAAACTAAAAATCAGCAAGACACAGGCACCCCAAAGTTTAGGGCTGCTCCGTTGACAAGAACCTCCACTTCGTTACACCTTAAACATCCCAGGAAAGAGAAGAATGGATAAAGAAGTTGTGGTCCTTATGTACAATGGAATATCACTCAGCCATGAAATCAACGTCATAAGGCTAGGAGCAGCATGATGAGTGGATTTAGGTACGACGATTCTAAGTGAAATAAGTCACACAGAAAAAGACACTTATCATAAGATATCACTTACAGAGGGAATGTAAAAACCGCTACCCTTGAACTGAATTACAAAACAGAACAGAGTCGCACGTTTAGAAAACACACTATGGCTGCTTAACGGGAAAGGTGAGGTGGGGTGATGCATAAAACAAGGGTTTCAAATTAGCTCAGATACCGTTCCATAAACCCAATATGTAATAGACAAGACCTACTCCTTGCTCAGTGAACTGGACTCAACGCCCCCTATTCACCGCCCAAGAATATATCTGACTAGTAAGAATCTTAAAACGTATGTAGTGATATCTCTCTGTAAGTGAGTCAAGTGGGTGTAAAGCGGCATAAACACAGCAGTGCAAAGCAGCTAAACCCTATTATAAAAATCAATTACTTTTAAAAACCCGTGAAACAAAGACAGTGAAAGAGAGAGAAATTCTTACAAAATTCGTTCAGGGGCTGCGATGCCACCTGGATTGACCATATCTAGACCCACAGCTGATTGAGACATAAGGGTGGACACTCTTGGGGCTGAGAGGTTTGGTGAGGTTGGGTGAGCTAACGCAGACCCTGTAAAGTAATACGGCGTGGTACCCATCCCATGGGTCCCAAATCTCCAGGTTCAAGGGCATCTTCCTACGTCGAAAACATGCACGAGAAACCCAGAAGATGGTACACCGTGTGACCGGGAAAGGTTTCTAAAACGCACCTCATTTCTCATCTCCTTGTGCTCCGGTTCGCCATTCCAGCCGCTTTACTAGCAATCTCCCTCCTAGGAGAATCAGCACCTTTAACCTCCTGTTCCGTACACGTTGCAATTTGTCCTGAGGATGAACGGGAAGAGGGGGAACCAATGAGAGACTAGCTCTAGGTGTTGGGACAGGCACAGGTCACTCTATTTTCCCATCAGGAAGCAGAATTAACCACAGGCTCAGCCTGCCGCCCGGAGCCAGAATAGGGCCTGAAGCAATCCTGCGCTTTTGCGGCCAGCTCCCAAGAAAGCGAGTTGAAAAATGGAGCTCAGGGGCACTGCAATTCACAAACCTGCAGAGTTAGAAATGATAACTCTCGTCCACAAATATATGGAGGGAAGGCAACGAAGAGGATTTGAAAGCAAGGCAGAATTGCAGGAAACCGATTTCAGGAGGTAGATTCGAATCGCCTTTAAAGCACAGGAAAAGCGGCAAAACCTCGACAATGATGCCCTTGGCCAAAAAGGGCGTATGCGTTTTTTCCTGAATATATTCAGGAAAAAACGCATACGCCCTTTTTGGCCAACCAAGCAACCTGGAAAGGCAAATCAGCGCTACAAAGAAGTCTCGCTTCCCATCGGTCAAAAGGGCCATGCTGAATAAAGTGTCAAAACCAGAAATGCAGGACAGGCCATGGAGAAATGGGAGCCTTGCTACGCTGATGGGCGGGCTGTAAATTGCCAACAGCCACTCTGGAGAAGTGTACGGTGTGTCCTGAAACATCTAAAAAACTCAGCTTAGAGAGCATAGGGCACTTCCACTCATGGGCGTATAAATTGGGAAAACTAAAAATCAGCAAGACACAGGCACCCCAAAGTTTAGGGCTGCTCTGTTGACAAGAACCTCCACTTCGTTACACCTTAAACATCCCAGGAAAGAGAAGAATGGATAAAGAAGTTGTGGTCCTTATGTACAATGGAATATCACTCAGCCATGAAATCAACGTCATAAGGCTAGGAGCAGCATGATGAGTGGATTTAGGTACGACGATTCTAAGTGAAATAACTCACACAGAAAAAGACACTTATCATAAGATATCACTTACAGAGGGAATGTAAAAACCGCTACCCTTGAACTGAATTACAAAACAGAACAGAGTCGCACGTTTAGAAAACACACTATGGTTGCTTAACGGGAAAGGTGAGGTGGGGTGATGCATAAAACAAGGGTTTCAAATTAGCTCAGATACCGTTCCATAAACCCAATATGTAATAGACCAGACCTACTCCTTGCTCAGTGAACTGGACTCAACGCCCCCTATTCACCGCCCAAGAATATATCTGACTAGTAAGAATCTTAAAACCTATGTATTGATATCTCTCTGTAAGTGAGTCAAGTGGGTGTAAAGCGGCATAAACACAGCAGTGCAAAGCAGCTAAACCCTATTATAAAAATCAATTACTTTTAAAAACCCGTGAAACAAAGACAGTGAAAGAGAGAGAAATTCTTACAAAATTCGTTCAGGGGCTGCGATGCCACCTGGATTGACCATATCTAGACCCACAGCTGATTGAGACATAAGGGTGGACACTCTTGGGGCTGAGAGGTTTGGTGAGGTTGGGTGAGCTAACGCAGACCCTTTAAAGTAATTTGGCGTGGTACCCATCCCATGGGTCCCAAATCTCCAGGTTCAAGGGCATCTTCCTATGTCGAAAACATGCACGAGAAACCCAGAAGATGGTACACCGTGTGACCGGGAAAGGTTTCTAAAACGCACCTCATTTCTCATCTCCTTGTGCTCCGGTTCGCCATTCCAGCCGCTTTACTAGCAATCTCCCTCCTTGGAGAATCAGCACCTTTAACCTCCTGTTCCGTACACGTTGCAATTTGTCCTGAGGATGAACGGGAAGAGGGGGAACCAATGAGAGACTAGCTCTAGGTGTTGGGACAGGCACAGGTCACTCTATTTTCCCATCAGGAAGCAGAATTAACCACAGGCTCAGCCTACCGCCCGGAGCCAGAATAGGGCCTGAAGCAATCCTGCGCTTTTGCGGCCAGCTCCCAAGAAAGCGAGTTGAAAAATGGAGCTCAGGGGCACTGCAATTCACAAACCTGCAGAGTTAGAAATGATAACTCTCGTCCACAAATATATGGAGGGAAGGCAACGAAGAGGATTTGAAAGCAAGGCAGAATTGCAGGAAACCGATTTCAGGAGGTAGATTCGAATCGCATTTAAAGCACAGGAAAAGCGGCAAAACCTCGACAATGATGCCCTTGGCCAAAAAGGGCGTATGCGTTTTTTCCTGAATATATTCAGGAAAAAACGCATACGCCCTTTTTGGCCAACCAAGCAACCTGGAAAGGCAAATCAGCGCTACAAAGAAGTCTCGCTTCCCATCGGTCAAAAGGGCCATGCTGAATAAAGTGTCAAAACCAGAAATGCAGGACAGGCCATGGAGAAATGGGAGCCTTGCTACGCTGATGGGCGGGCTGTAAATTGCCAACAGCCACTCTGGAGAAGTGTACGGTGTGTCCTGAAACATCTAAAAAACTCAGCTTAGAGAGCATAGGGCACTTCCACTCATGGGCGTATAAATTGGGAAAACTAAAAATCAGCAAGACACAGGCACCCCAAAGTTTAGGGCTGCTCTGTTGACAAGAACCTCCACTTCGTTACACCTTAAACATCCCAGGAAAGAGAAGAATGGATAAAGAAGTTGTGGTCCTTATGTACAATGGAATATCACTCAGCCATGAAATCAACGTCATAAGGCTAGGAGCAGCATGATGAGTGGATTTAGGTACGACGATTCTAAGTGAAATAAGTCACACAGAAAAAGACACTTATCATAAGATATCACTTACAGAGAGAATGTAAAAACCGCTACCCTTGAACTGAATTACAAAACAGAACAGAGTCGCACGTTTAGAAAACACACTATGGCTGCTTAACGGGAAAGGTGAGGTGGGGTGATGCATAAAACAAGGGTTTCAAATTAGCTCAGATACCGTTCCATAAACCCAATATGTAATAGACAAGACCTACTCCTTGCTCAGTGAACTGGACTCAACGCCCCCTATTCACCGCCCAAGAATATATCTGACTAGTAAGAATCTTAAAACCTATGTATTGATATCTCTCTGTAAGTGAGTCAAGTGGGTGTAAAGCGGCATAAACACAGCAGTGCAAAGCAGCTAAACCCTATTATAAAAATCAATTACTTTTAAAAACCCGTGAAACAAAGACAGTGAAAGAGAGAGAAATTCTTACAAAATTCGTTCAGGGGCTGCGATGCCACCTGGATTGACCATATCTAGACCCACAGCTGATTGAGACATAAGGGTGGACACTCTTGGGGCTGAGAGGTTTGGTGAGGTTGGGTGAGCTAACGCAGACCCTGTAATGTAATACGGCGTGGTACCCATCCCATGGGTCCCAAATCTCCAGGTTCAAGGGCATCTTCCTACGTCGAAAACATGCACGAGAAACCCAGAAGATGGTACACCGTGTGACCGGGAAAGGTTTCTAAAACGCACCTCATTTCTCATCTCCTTGTGCTCCGGTTCGCCATTCCAGCCGCTTTACTAGCAATCTCCCTCCTTGGAGAATCAGCACCTTTAACCTCCTGTTCCGAACACGTTGCAATTTGTCCTGAGGATGAACGGGAAGAGGGGGAACCAATGAGAGACTAGCTCTAGGTGTTGGGACAGGCACAGGTCACTCTATTTTCCCATCAGGAAGCAGAATTAACCACAGGCTCAGCCTGCCGCCCGGAGCCAGAATAGGGCCTGAAGCAATCCTGCGCTTTTGCGGCCAGCTCCCAAGAAAGCGAGTTGAAAAATGGAGCTCAGGGGCACTGCAATTCACAAACCTGCAGAGTTAGAAATGATAACTCTCGTCCACAAATATATGGAGGGAAGGCAACGAAGAGGATTTGAAAGCAAGGCAGAATTGCAGGAAACCGATTTCAGGAGGTAGATTCGAATCGCCTTTAAAGCACAGGAAAAGCGGCAAAACCTCGACAATGATGCCCTTGGCCAAAAAGGGCGTATGCGTTTTTTCCTGAATATATTCAGGAAAAAACGCATACGCCCTTTTTGGCCAACCAAGCAACCTGGAAAGGCAAATCAGCGCTACAAAGAAGTCTCGCTTCCCATCGGTCAAAAGGGCCATGCTGAATAAAGTGTCAAAACCAGAAATGCAGGACAGGCCATGGAGAAATGGGAGCCTTGCTACGCTGATGGGCGGGCTGTAAATTGCCAACAGCCACTCTGGAGAAGTGTACGGTGTGTCCTGAAACATCTAAAAAACTCAGCTTAGAGAGCATAGGGCACTTCCACTCATGGGCGTATAAATTGGGAAAACTAAAAATCAGCAAGACACAGGCACCCCAAAGTTTAGGGCTGCTCTGTTGACAAGAACCTCCACTTCGTTACACCTTAAACATCCCAGGAAAGAGAAGAATGGATAAAGAAGTTGTGGTCCTTATGTACAATGGAATATCACTCAGCCATGAAATCAACGTCATAAGGCTAGGAGCAGCATGATGAGTGGATTTAGGTACGACGATTCTAAGTGAAATAAGTCACACAGAAAAAGACACTTATCATAAGATATCACTTACAGAGGGAATGTAAAAACCGCTACCCTTGAACTGAATTACAAAACAGAACAGAGTCGCACGTTTACAAAACACACTATGGCTGCTTAACGGGAAAGGTGAGGTGGGGTGATGCATAAAACAAGGGTTTCAAATTAGCTCAGATACCGTTCCATAAACCCAATATGTAATAGACAAGACCTACTCCTTGCTCAGTGAACTGGACTCAACGCCCCCTATTCACCGCCCAAGAATATATCTGACTAGTAAGAATCTTAAAACCTATGTAGTGATATCTCTCTGTAAGTGAGTCAAGTGGGTGTAAAGCGGCATAAACACAGCAGTGCAAAGCAGCTAAACCCTATTATAAAAATCAATTACTTTTAAAAACCCGTGAAACAAAGACAGTGAAAGAGAGAGAAATTCTTACAAAATTCGTTCAGGGGCTGCGATGCCACCTGGATTGACCATATCTAGACCCACAGCTGATTGAGACATAAGGGTGGACACTCTTGGGGCTGAGAGGTTTGGTGAGGTTGGGTGAGCTAACGCAGACCCTGTAAAGTAATACGGCGTGGTACCCATCCCATGGGTCCCAAATCTCCAGGTTCAAGGGCATCTTCCTACGTCGTAAACATGCACGAGAAACCCAGAAGATGGTACACCGTGTGACCGGGAAAGGTTTCTAAAACGCACCTCATTTCTCATCTCCTTGTGCTCTGGTTCGCCATTCCAGCCGCTTTACTAGCAATCTCCCTCATAGGAGAATCAGCACCTTTAACCTCCTGTTCCGTACACGTTGCAATTTGTCCTGAGGATGAACGGGAAGAGGGGGAACCAATGAGAGACTAGCTCTAGGTGTTGGGACAGGCACAGGTCACTCTATTTTCCCATCAGGAAGCAGAATTAACCACAGGCTCAGCCTGCCGCCCGGAGCCAGAATAGGGCCTGAAGCAATCCTGCGCTTTTGCGGCCAGCTCCCAAGAAAGCGAGTTGAAAAATGGAGCTCAGGGGCACTGCAATTCACAAACCTGCAGAGTTAGAAATGATAACTCTCGTCCACAAATATATGGAGGGAAGGCTACGAAGAGGATTTGAAAGCAAGGCAGAATTGCAGGAAACCGATTTCAGGAGGTAGATTCGAATCGCCTTTAAAGCACAGGAAAAGCGGCAAAACCTCGACAATGATGCCCTTGGCCAAAAAGGGCGTATGCGTTTTTTCCTGAATATATTCAGGAAAAAACGCATACGCCCTTTTTGGCCAACCAAGCAACCTGGAAAGGCAAATCAGCACTACAAAGAAGTCTCGCTTCCCATCGGTCAAAAGGGCCATGCTGAATAAAGTGTCAAAACCAGAAATGCAGGACAGGCCATGGAGAAATGGGAGCCTTGCTACGCTGATGGGCGGGCTGTAAATTGCCAACAGCCACTCTGGAGAAGTGTACGGTGTGTCCTGAAACATCTAAAAAACTCAGCTTAGAGAGCATAGGGCACTTCCACTCATGGGCGTATAAATTGGGAAAACTAAAAATCAGCAAGACACAGGCACCCCAAAGTTTAGGGCTGCTCTGTTGACAAGAACCTCCACTTCGTTACACCTTAAACATCCCAGGAAAGAGAAGAATGGATAAAGAAGTTGTGGTCCTTATGTACAATGGAATATCACTCAGCCATGAAATCAACGTCATAAGGCTAGGAGCAGCATGATGAGTGGATTTAGGTACGACGATTCTAAGTGAAATAAGTCACACAGAAAAAGACACTTATCATAAGATATCACTTACAGAGGGAATGTAAAAACCGCTACCCTTGAACTGAATTACAAAACAGAACAGAGTCGCACGTTTAGAAAACACACTATGGCTGCTTAACGGGAAAGGTGAGGTGGGGTGATGCATAAAACAAGGGTTTCAAATTAGCTCAGATACCGTTCCATAAACCCAATATGTAATAGACAAGACCTACTCCTTGCTCAGTGAACTGGACTCAACAACCCCTATTCACCGCCCAAGAATATATCTGACTAGTAAGAATCTTAAAACCTATGTATTGATATCTCTCTGTAAGTGAGTCAAGTAGGTGTAAAGCGGCATAAACACAGCAGTGCAAAGCAGCTAAACCCCATTATAAAAATCAATTACTTTTAAAAACCCGTGAAACAAAGACAGTGAAAGAGAGAGAAATTCTTACAAAATTCGTTCAGGTGCTGCGATGCCAGCTGGATTGACCATATCTAGACCCACAGATGACTGAGACATAAGGGTGGACACTCTTGGGGCTGAGAGGTTTGGTGAGGTTGGGTGAGCAAACGCAGACCCTTTAAAGTAATACGGCGTGGTACCCATCCCATGGGTCCCAAATCTCCAGGGTCAAGGGCATCTTCCTACGTCGAACACATGCACGAGCAACCCAGAAGATGGAACACCGTGTGACCGGGAAAGGTTTCTAAAACGCACCTCATTTCTCATCTCCTTGTGCTCCGGTTCGCCATTCCAGCCACTTTACTAGCAATCTCCCTCCTTGGAGAATCAGCACCTTTAACCTCCTGTTCCGAACACGTTGCAATTTGTCCTGAGGATGAACGGGAAGAGGGGGAACCAATGAGAGACTAGCTCTAGGTGTTGGGACAGGCACAGGTCACTCTATTTTCCCATCAGGAAGCAGAATTAACCACAGGCTCAGCCTGCCGCCCGGAGCCAGAATAGGGCCTGAAGCAATCCTGCGCTTTTGCGGCCAGCTCCCAAGAAAGCGAGTTGAAAAATGGAGCTCAGGGGCACTGCAATTCACAAACCTGCAGAGTTAGAAATGATAACTCTCGTCCACAAATATATGGAGGGAAGGCAACGAAGAGGATTTGAAAGCAAGGCAGAATTGCAGGAAACCGATTTCAGGAGGTAGATTCGAATCGCCTTTAAAGCACAGGAAAAGCGGCAAAACCTCGACAATGATGCCCTTGGCCAAAAAGGGCGTATGCGTTTTTTCCTGAATATATTCAGGAAAAAACGCATACGCCCTTTTTGGCCAACCAAGCAACCTGGAAAGGCAAATCAGCGCTACAAAGAAGTCTCGCTTCCCATCGGTCAAAAGGGCCATGCTGAATAAAGTGTCAAAACCAGAAATGCAGGACAGGCCATGGAGAAATGGGAGCCTTGCTACGCTGATGGGCGGGCTGTAAATTGCCAACAGCCACTCTGGAGAAGTGTACGGTGTGTCCTGAAACATCTAAAAAACTCAGCTTAGAGAGCATAGGGCACTTCCACTCATGGGCGTATAAATTGGGAAAACTAAAAATCAGCAAGACACAGGCACCCCAAAGTTTAGGGCTGCTCTGTTGACAAGAACCTCCACTTCGTTACACCTTAAACATCCCAGGAAAGATAAGAATGGATAAAGAAGTTGTGGTCCTTATGTACAATGGAATATCACTCAGCCATGAAATCAACGTCATAAGGCTAGGAGCAGCATGATGAGTGGATTTAGGTACGACGATTCTAAGTGAAATAAGTCACACAGAAAAAGACACTTATCATAAGATATCACTTACAGAGAGAATGTAAAAACCGCTACCCTTGAACTGAATTACAAAACAGAACAGAGTCGCACGTTTAGAAAACACACTATGGCTGCTTAACGGGAAAGGTGAGGTGGGGTGATGCATAAAACAAGGGTTTCAAATTAGCTCAGATACCGTTCCATAAACCCAATATGTAATAGAAAAGACCTACTCCTTGCTCAGTGAACTGGACTCAACGCCCCCTATTCACCGCCCAAGAATATATCTGACTAGTAAGAATCTTAAAACCTATGTATTGATATCTCTCTGTAAGTGAGTCAAGTGGGTGTAAAGCGGCATAAACACAGCAGTGCAAAGCAGCTAAACCCTATTATAAAAATCAATTACTTTTAAAAACCCGTGAAACAAAGACAGTGAAAGAGAGAGAAATTCTTACAAAATTCGTTCAGGGGCTGCGATGCCACCTGGATTGACCATATCTAGACCCACAGCTGATTGAGACATAAGGGTGGACACTCTTGGGGCTGAGAGGTTTGGTGAGGTTGGGTGAGCTAACGCAGACCCTGTAAAGTAATACGGCGTGGTACCCATCCCATGGGTCCCAAATCTCCAGGTTCAAGGGCATCTTCCTACGTCGAAAACATGCACGAGAAACCCAGAAGATGGTACACCGTGTGACCGGGAAAGGTTTCTAAAACGCACCTCATTTCTCATCTCCTTGTGCTCCGGTTCGCCATTCCAGCCGCTTTACTAGCAATCTCCCTCCTTGGAGAATCAGCACCTTTAACCTCCTGTTCCGAACACGTTGCAATTTGTCCTGAGGATGAACGGGAAGAGGGGGAACCAATGAGAGACTAGCTCTAGGTGTTGGGACAGGCACAGGTCACTCTATTTTCCCATCAGGAAGCAGAATTAACCACAGGCTCAGCCTGCCGCCCGGAGCCAGAATAGGGCCTGAAGCAATCCTGCGCTTTTGCGGCCAGCTCCCAAGAAAGCGAGTTGAAAAATGGAGCTCAGGGGCACTGCAATTCACAAACCTGCAGAGTTAGAAATGATAACTCTCGTCCACAAATATATGGAGGGAAGGCAACGAAGAGGATTTGAAAGCAAGGCAGAATTGCAGGAAACCGATTTCAGGAGGTAGATTCGAATCGCCTTTAAAGCACAGGAAAAGCGGCAAAACCTCGACAATGATGCCCTTGGCCAAAAAGGGCGTATGCGTTTTTTCCTGAATATATTCAGGAAAAAACGCATACGCCCTTTTTGGCCAACCAAGCAACCTGGAAAGGCAAATCAGCGCTACAAAGAAGTCTCGCTTCCCATCGGTCAAAAGGGCCATGCTGAATAAAGTGTCAAAACCAGAAATGCAGGACAGGCCATGGAGAAATGGGAGCCTTGCTACGCTGATGGGCGGGCTGTAAATGGCCAACAGCCACTCTGGAGAAGTGTACGGTGTGTCCTGAAACATCTAAAAAACTCAGCTTAGAGAGCATAGGGCACTTCCACTCATGGGCGTATAAATTGGGAAAACTAAAAATCAGCAAGACACAGGCACCCCAAAGTTTAGGGCTGCTCTGTTGACAAGAACCTCCACTTCGTTACACCTTAAACATCCCAGGAAAGAGAAGAATGGATAAAGAAGTTGTGGTCCTTATGTACAATGGAATATCACTCAGCCATGAAATCAACGTCATAAGGCTAGGAGCAGCATGATGAGTGGATTTAGGTACGACGATTCTAAGTGAAATAAGTCACACAGAAAAAGACACTTATCATAAGATATCACTTACAGAGGGAATGTAAAAACCGCTACCCTTGAACTGAATTACAAAACAGAACAGAGTCGCACGTTTACAAAACACACTATGGCTGCTTAACGGGAAAGGTGAGGTGGGGTGATGCATAAAACAAGGGTTTCAAATTAGCTCAGATACCGTTCCATAAACCCAATATGTAATAGACAAGACCTACTCCTTGCTCAGTGAACTGGACTCAACGCCCCCTATTCACCGCCCAAGAATATATCTGACTAGTAAGAATCTTAAAACCTATGTAGTGATATCTCTCTGTAAGTGAGTCAAGTGGGTGTAAAGCGGCATAAACACAGCAGTGCAAAGCAGCTAAACCCTATTATAAAAATCAATTACTTTTAAAAACCCGTGAAACAAAGACAGTGAAAGAGAGAGAAATTCTTACAAAATTCGTTCAGGGGCTGCGATGCCACCTGGATTGACCATATCTAGACCCACAGCTGATTGAGACATAAGGGTGGACACTCTTGGGGCTGAGAGGTTTGGTGAGGTTGGGTGAGCTAACGCAGACCCTGTAAAGTAATACGGCGTGGTACCCATCCCATGGGTCCCAAATCTCCAGGTTCAAGGGCATCTTCCTACGTCGAAAACATGCACGAGAAACCCAGAAGATGGTACACCGTGTGACCGGGAAAGGTTTCTAAAACGCACCTCATTTCTCATCTCCTTGTGCTCTGGTTCGCCATTCCAGCCGCTTTACTAGCAATCTCCCTCATAGGAGAATCAGCACCTTTAACCTCCTGTTCCGTACACGTTGCAATTTGTCCTGAGGATGAACGGGAAGAGGGGGAACCAATGAGAGACTAGCTCTAGGTGTTGGGACAGGCACAGGTCACTCTATTTTCCCATCAGGAAGCAGAATTAACCACAGGCTCAGCCTGCCGCCCGGAGCCAGAATAGGGCCTGAAGCAATCCTGCGCTTTTGCGGCCAGCTCCCAAGAAAGCGAGTTGAAAAATGGAGCTCAGGGGCACTGCAATTCACAAACCTGCAGAGTTAGAAATGATAACTCTCGTCCACAAATATATGGAGGGAAGGCAACGAAGAGGATTTGAAAGCAAGGCAGAATTGCAGGAAACCGATTTCAGGAGGTAGATTCGAATCGCCTTTAAAGCACAGGAAAAGCGGCAAAACCTCGACAATGATGCCCTTGGCCAAAAAGGGCGTTTGCGTTTTTTCCTGAATATATTCAGGAAAAAACGCATACGCCCTTTTTGGCCAACCAAGCAACCTGGAAAGGCAAATCAGCGCTACAAAGAAGTCTCGCTTCCCATCGGTCAAAAGGGCCATGCTGAATAAAGTGTCAAAACCAGAAATGCAGGACAGGCCATGGAGAAATGGGAGCCTTGCTACGCTGATGGGCGGGCTGTAAATTGCCAACAGCCACTCTGGAGAAGTGTACGGTGTGTCCTGAAACATCTAAAAAACTCAGCTTAGAGAGCATAGGGCACTTCCACTCATGGGCGTATAAATTGGGAAAACTAAAAATCAGCAAGACACAGGCACCCCAAAGTTTAGGGCTGCTCTGTTGACAAGAACCTCCACTTCGTTACACCTTAAACATCCCAGGAAAGAGAAGAATGGATAAAGAAGTTGTGGTCCTTATGTACAATGGAATATCACTCAGCCATGAAATCAACGTCATAAGGCTAGGAGCAGCATGATGAGTGGATTTAGGTACGACGATTCTAAGTGAAATAACTCACACAGAAAAAGACACTTATCATAAGATATCACTTACAGAGGGAATGTAAAAACCGCTACCCTTGAACTGAATTACAAAACAGAACAGAGTCGCACGTTTAGAAAACACACTATGGTTGCTTAACGGGAAAGGTGAGGTGGGGTGATGCATAAAACAAGGGTTTCAAATTAGCTCAGATACCGTTCCATAAACCCAATATGTAATAGACCAGACCTACTCCTTGCTCAGTGAACTGGACTCAACGCCCCCTATTCACCGCCCAAGAATATATCTGACTAGTAAGAATCTTAAAACCTATGTAGTGATATCTCTCTGTAAGTGAGTCAAGTGGGTGTAAAGCGGCATAAACACAGCAGTGCAAAGCAGCTAAACCCTATTATAAAAATCAATTACTTTTAAAAACCCGTGAAACAAAGACAGTGAAAGAGAGAGAAATTCTTACAAAATTCGTTCAGGGGCTGCGATGCCACCTGGATTGACCATATCTAGACCCACAGCTGATTGAGACATAAGGGTGGACACTCTTGGGGCTGAGAGGTTTGGTGAGGTTGGGTGAGCTAACGCAGACCCTTTAAAGTAATTTGGCGTGGTACCCATCCCATGGGTCCCAAATCTCCAGGTTCAAGGGCATCTTCCTACGTCGAAAACATGCACGAGAAACCCAGAAGATGGTACACCGTGTGACCGGGAAAGGTTTCTAAAACGCACCTCATTTCTCATCTCCTTGTGCTCCGGTTCGCCATTCCAGCCGCTTTACTAGCAATCTCCCTCCTAGGAGAATCAGCACCTTTAACCTCCTGTTCCGTACACGTTGCAATTTGTCCTGAGGATGAACGGGAAGAGGGGGAACCAATGAGAGACTAGCTCTAGGTGTTGGGACAGGCACAGGTCACTCTATTTTCCCATCAGGAAGCAGAATTAACCACAGGCTCAGCCTGCCGCCCGGAGCCAGAATAGGGCCTGAAGCAATCCTGCGCTTTTGCGGCCAGCTCCCAAGAAAGCGAGTTGAAAAATGGAGCTCAGGGGCACTGCAATTCACAAACCTGCAGAGTTAGAAATGATAACTCTCGTCCACAAATATATGGAGGGAAGGCAACGAAGAGGATTTGAAAGCAAGGCAGAATTGCAGGAAACCGATTTCAGGAGGTAGATTCGAATCGCCTTTAAAGCACAGGAAAAGCGGCAAAACCTCGACAATGATGCCCTTGGCCAAAAAGGGCGTTTGCGTTTTTTCCTGAATATATTCAGGAAAAAACGCATACGCCCTTTTTGGCCAACCAAGCAACCTGGAAAGGCAAATCAGCGCTACAAAGAAGTCTCGCTTCCCATCGGTCAAAAGGGCCATGCTGAATAAAGTGTCAAAACCAGAAATGCAGGACAGGCCATGGAGAAATGGGAGCCTTGCTACGCTGATGGGCGGGCTGTAAATTGCCAACAGCCACTCTGGAGAAGTGTACGGTGTGTCCTGAAACATCTAAAAAACTCAGCTTAGAGAGCATAGGGCACTTCCACTCATGGGCGTATAAATTGGGAAAACTAAAAATCAGCAAGACACAGGCACCCCAAAGTTTAGGGCTGCTCTGTTGACAAGAACCTCCACTTCGTTACACCTTAAACATCCCAGGAAAGAGAAGAATGGATAAAGAAGTTGTGGTCCTTATGTACAATGGAATATCACTCAGCCATGAAATCAACGTCATAAGGCTAGGAGCAGCATGATGAGTGGATTTAGGTACGACGATTCTAAGTGAAATAACTCACACAGAAAAAGACACTTATCATAAGATATCACTTACAGAGGGAATGTAAAAACCGCTACCCTTGAACTGAATTACAAAACAGAACAGAGTCGCACGTTTAGAAAACACACTATGGTTGCTTAACGGGAAAGGTGAGGTGGGGTGATGCATAAAACAAGGGTTTCAAATTAGCTCAGATACCGTTCCATAAACCCAATATGTAATAGACCAGACCTACTCCTTGCTCAGTGAACTGGACTCAACGCCCCCTATTCACCGCCCAAGAATATATCTGACTAGTAAGAATCTTAAAACCTATGTATTGATATCTCTCTGTAAGTGAGTCAAGTGGGTGTAAAGCGGCATAAACACAGCAGTGCAAAGCAGCTAAACCCTATTATAAAAATCAATTACTTTTAAAAACCCGTGAAACAAAGACAGTGAAAGAGAGAGAAATTCTTACAAAATTCGTTCAGGGGCTGCGATGCCACCTGGATTGACCATATCTAGACCCACAGCTGATTGAGACATAAGGGTGGACACTCTTGGGGCTGAGAGGTTTGGTGAGGTTGGGTGAGCTAACGCAGACCCTGTAAAGTAATACGGCGTGGTACCCATCCCATGGGTCCCAAATCTCCAGGTTCAAGGGCATCTTCCTACGTCGAAAACATGCACGAGAAACCCAGAAGATGGTACACCGTGTGACCGGGAAAGGTTTCTAAAACGCACCTCATTTCTCATCTCCTTGTGCTCCGGTTCGCCATTCCAGCCGCTTTACTAGCAATCTCCCTCCTAGGAGAATCAGCACCTTTAACCTCCTGTTCCGTACACGTTGCAATTTGTCCTGAGGATGAACGGGAAGAGGGGGAACCAATGAGAGACTAGCTCTAGGTGTTGGGACAGGCACAGGTCACTCTATTTTCCCATCAGGAAGCAGAATTAACCACAGGCTCAGCCTACCGCCCGGAGCCAGAATAGGGCCTGAAGCAATCCTGCGCTTTTGCGGCCAGCTCCCAAGAAAGCGAGTTGAAAAATGGAGCTCAGGGACACTGCAATTCACAAACCTGCAGAGTTAGAAATGATAACTCTCGTCCACAAATATATGGAGGGAAGGCAACGAAGAGGATTTGAAAGCAAGGCAGAATTGCAGGAAACCGATTTCAGGAGGTAGATTCGAATCGCATTTAAAGCACAGGAAAAGCGGCAAAACCTCGACAATGATGCCCTTGGCCAAAAAGGGCGTATGCGTTTTTTCGTGAATATATTCAGGAAAAAACGCATACGCCCTTTTTGGCCAACCAAGCAACCTGGAAAGGCAAATCAGCGCTACAAAGAAGTCTCGCTTCCCATCGGTCAAAAGGGCCATGCTGAATAAAGTGTCAAAACCAGAAATGCAGGACAGGCCATGGAGAAATGGGAGCCTTGCTACGCTGATGGGCGGGCTGTAAATTGCCAACAGCCACTCTGGAGAAGTGTACGGTGTGTCCTGAAACATCTAAAAAACTCAGCTTAGAGAGCATAGGGCACTTCCACTCATGGGCGTATAAATTGGGAAAACTAAAAATCAGCAAGACACAGGCACCCCAAAGTTTAGGGCTGCTCTGTTGACAAGAACCTCCACTTCGTTACACCTTAAACATCCCAGGAAAGATAAGAATGGATAAAGAAGTTGTGGTCCTTATGTACAATGGAATATCACTCAGCCATGAAATCAACGTCATAAGGCTAGGAGCAGCATGATGAGTGGATTTAGGTACGACGATTCTAAGTGAAATAAGTCACACAGAAAAAGACACTTATCATAAGATATCACTTACAGAGAGAATGTAAAAACCGCTACCCTTGAACTGAATTACAAAACAGAACAGAGTCGCACGTTTAGAAAACACACTATGGCTGCTTAACGGGAAAGGTGAGGTGGGGTGATGCATAAAACAAGGGTTTCAAATTAGCTCAGATACCGTTCCATAAACCCAATATGTAATAGACAAGACCTACTCCTTGCTCAGTGAACTGGACTCAACGCCCCCTATTCACCGCCCAAGAATATATCTGACTAGTAAGAATCTTAAAACCTATGTATTGATATCTCTCTGTAAGTGAGTCAAGTGGGTGTAAAGCGGCATAAACACAGCAGTGCAAAGCAGCTAAACCCTATTATAAAAATCAATTACTTTTAAAAACCCGTGAAACAAAGACAGTGAAAGAGAGAGAAATTCTTACAAAATTCGTTCAGGGGCTGCGATGCCACCTGGATTGACCATATCTAGACCCACAGCTGATTGAGACATAAGGGTGGACACTCTTGGGGCTGAGAGGTTTGGTGAGGTTGGGTGAGCTAACGCAGACCCTGTAATGTAATACGGCGTGGTACCCATCCCATGGGTCCCAAATCTCCAGGTTCAAGGGCATCTTCCTACGTCGAAAACATGCACGAGAAACCCAGAAGATGGTACACCGTGTGACCGGGAAAGGTTTCTAAAACGCACCTCATTTCTCATCTCCTTGTGCTCCGGTTCGCCATTCCAGCCGCTTTACTAGCAATCTCCCTCCTTGGAGAATCAGCACCTTTAACCTCCTGTTCCGAACACGTTGCAATTTGTCCTGAGGATGAACGGGAAGAGGGGGAACCAATGAGAGACTAGCTCTAGGTGTTGGGACAGGCACAGGTCACTCTATTTTCCCATCAGGAAGCAGAATTAACCACAGGCTCAGCCTGCCGCCCGGAGCCAGAATAGGGCCTGAAGCAATCCTGCGCTTTTGCGGCCAGCTCCCAAGAAAGCGAGTTGAAAAATGGAGCTCAGGGGCACTGCAATTCACAAACCTGCAGAGTTAGAAATGATAACTCTCGTCCACAAATATATGGAGGGAAGGCAACGAAGAGGATTTGAAAGCAAGGCAGAATTGCAGGAAACCGATTTCAGGAGGTAGATTCGAATCGCCTTTAAAGCACAGGAAAAGCGGCAAAACCTCGACAATGATGCCCTTGGCCAAAAAGGGCGTATGCGTTTTTTCCTGAATATATTCAGGAAAAAACGCATACGCCCTTTTTGGCCAACCAAGCAACCTGGAAAGGCAAATCAGCGCTACAAAGAAGTCTCGCTTCCCATCGGTCAAAAGGGCCATGCTGAATAAAGTGTCAAAACCAGAAATGCAGGACAGGCCATGGAGAAATGGGAGCCTTGCTACGCTGATGGGCGGGCTGTAAATTGCCAACAGCCACTCTGGAGAAGTGTACGGTGTGTCCTGAAACATCTAAAAAACTCAGCTTAGAGAGCATAGGGCACTTCCACTCATGGGCGTATAAATTGGGAAAACTAAAAATCAGCAAGACACAGGCACCCCAAAGTTTAGGGCTGCTCCGTTGACAAGAACCTCCACTTCGTTACACCTTAAACATCCCAGGAAAGAGAAGAATGGATAAAGAAGTTGTGGTCCTTATGTACAATGGAATATCACTCAGCCATGAAATCAACGTCATAAGGCTAGGAGCAGCATGATGAGTGGATTTAGGTACGACGATTCTAAGTGAAATAAGTCACACAGAAAAAGACACTTATCATAAGATATCACTTACAGAGGGAATGTAAAAACCGCTACCCTTGAACTGAATTACAAAACAGAACAGAGTCGCACGTTTAGAAAACACACTATGGCTGCTTAACGGGAAAGGTGAGGTGGGGTGATGCATAAAACAAGGGTTTCAAATTAGCTCAGATACCGTTCCATAAACCCAATATGTAATAGACAAGACCTACTCCTTGCTCAGTGAACTGGACTCAACGCCCCCTATTCACCGCCCAAGAATATATCTGACTAGTAAGAATCTTAAAACCTATGTAGTGATATCTCTCTGTAAGTGAGTCAAGTGGGTGTAAAGCGGCATAAACACAGCAGTGCAAAGCAGCTAAACCCTATTATAAAAATCAATTACTTTTAAAAACCCGTGAAACAAAGACAGTGAAAGAGAGAGAAATTCTTACAAAATTCGTTCAGGGGCTGCGATGCCACCTGGATTGACCATATCTAGACCCACAGCTGATTGAGACATAAGGGTGGACACTCTTGGGGCTGAGAGGTTTGGTGAGGTTGGGTGAGCTAACGCAGACCCTGTAAAGTAATACGGCGTGGTACCCATCCCATGGGTCCCAAATCTCCAGGTTCAAGGGCATCTTCCTACGTCGAAAACATGCACGAGAAACCCAGAAGATGGTACACCGTGTGACCGGGAAAGGTTTCTAAAACGCACCTCATTTCTCATCTCCTTGTGCTCCGGTTCGCCATTCCAGCCGCTTTACTAGCAATCTCCCTCCTAGGAGAATCAGCACCTTTAACCTCCTGTTCCGTACACGTTGCAATTTGTCCTGAGGATGAACGGGAAGAGGGGGAACCAATGAGAGACTAGCTCTAGGTGTTGGGACAGGCACAGGTCACTCTATTTTCCCATCAGGAAGCAGAATTAACCACAGGCTCAGCCTGCCGCCCGGAGCCAGAATAGGGCCTGAAGCAATCCTGCGCTTTTGCGGCCAGCTCCCAAGAAAGCGAGTTGAAAAATGGAGCTCAGGGGCACTGCAATTCACAAACCTGCAGAGTTAGAAATGATAACTCTCGTCCACAAATATATGGAGGGAAGGCAACGAAGAGGATTTGAAAGCAAGGCAGAATTGCAGGAAACCGATTTCAGGAGGTAGATTCGAATCGCCTTTAAAGCACAGGAAAAGCGGCAAAACCTCGACAATGATGCCCTTGGCCAAAAAGGGCGTATGCGTTTTTTCCTGAATATATTCAGGAAAAAACGCATACGCCCTTTTTGGCCAACCAAGCAACCTGGAAAGGCAAATCAGCGCTACAAAGAAGTCTCGCTTCCCATCGGTCAAAAGGGCCATGCTGAATAAAGTGTCAAAACCAGAAATGCAGGACAGGCCATGGAGAAATGGGAGCCTTGCTACGCTGATGGGCGGGCTGTAAATTGCCAACAGCCACTCTGGAGAAGTGTACGGTGTGTCCTGAAACATCTAAAAAACTCAGCTTAGAGAGCATAGGGCACTTCCACTCATGGGCGTATAAATTGGGAAAACTAAAAATCAGCAAGACACAGGCACCCCAAAGTTTAGGGCTGCTCTGTTGACAAGAACCTCCACTTCGTTACACCTTAAACATCCCAGGAAAGAGAAGAATGGATAAAGAAGTTGTGGTCCTTATGTACAATGGAATATCACTCAGCCATGAAATCAACGTCATAAGGCTAGGAGCAGCATGATGAGTGGATTTAGGTACGACGATTCTAAGTGAAATAACTCACACAGAAAAAGACACTTATCATAAGATATCACTTACAGAGGGAATGTAAAAACCGCTACCCTTGAACTGAATTACAAAACAGAACAGAGTCGCACGTTTAGAAAACACACTATGGTTGCTTAACGGGAAAGGTGAGGTGGGGTGATGCATAAAACAAGGGTTTCAAATTAGCTCAGATACCGTTCCATAAACCCAATATGTAATAGACCAGACCTACTCCTTGCTCAGTGAACTGGACTCAACGCCCCCTATTCACCGCCCAAGAATATATCTGACTAGTAAGAATCTTAAAACCTATGTATTGATATCTCTCTGTAAGTGAGTCAAGTGGGTGTAAAGCGGCATAAACACAGCAGTGCAAAGCAGCTAAACCCTATTATAAAAATCAATTACTTTTAAAAACCCGTGAAACAAAGACAGTGAAAGAGAGAGAAATTCTTACAAAATTCGTTCAGGGGCTGCGATGCCACCTGGATTGACCATATCTAGACCCACAGCTGATTGAGACATAAGGGTGGACACTCTTGGGGCTGAGAGGTTTGGTGAGGTTGGGTGAGCTAACGCAGACCCTTTAAAGTAATTTGGCGTGGTACCCATCCCATGGGTCCCAAATCTCCAGGTTCAAGGGCATCTTCCTATGTCGAAAACATGCACGAGAAACCCAGAAGATGGTACACCGTGTGACCGGGAAAGGTTTCTAAAACGCACCTCATTTCTCATCTCCTTGTGCTCCGGTTCGCCATTCCAGCCGCTTTACTAGCAATCTCCCTCCTTGGAGAATCAGCACCTTTAACCTCCTGTTCCGTACACGTTGCAATTTGTCCTGAGGATGAACGGGAAGAGGGGGAACCAATGAGAGACTAGCTCTAGGTGTTGGGACAGGCACAGGTCACTCTATTTTCCCATCAGGAAGCAGAATTAACCACAGGCTCAGCCTACCGCCCGGAGCCAGAATAGGGCCTGAAGCAATCCTGCGCTTTTGCGGCCAGCTCCCAAGAAAGCGAGTTGAAAAATGGAGCTCAGGGGCACTGCAATTCACAAACCTGCAGAGTTAGAAATGATAACTCTCGTCCACAAATATATGGAGGGAAGGCAACGAAGAGGATTTGAAAGCAAGGCAGAATTGCAGGAAACCGATTTCAGGAGGTAGATTCGAATCGCATTTAAAGCACAGGAAAAGCGGCAAAACCTCGACAATGATGCCCTTGGCCAAAAAGGGCGTATGCGTTTTTTCCTGAATATATTCAGGAAAAAACGCATACGCCCTTTTTGGCCAACCAAGCAACCTGGAAAGGCAAATCAGCGCTACAAAGAAGTCTCGCTTCCCATCGGTCAAAAGGGCCATGCTGAATAAAGTGTCAAAACCAGAAATGCAGGACAGGCCATGGAGAAATGGGAGCCTTGCTACGCTGATGGGCGGGCTGTAAATTGCCAACAGCCACTCTGGAGAAGTGTACGGTGTGTCCTGAAACATCTAAAAAACTCAGCTTAGAGAGCATAGGGCACTTCCACTCATGGGCGTATAAATTGGGAAAACTAAAAATCAGCAAGACACAGGCACCCCAAAGTTTAGGGCTGCTCTGTTGACAAGAACCTCCACTTCGTTACACCTTAAACATCCCAGGAAAGAGAAGAATGGATAAAGAAGTTGTGGTCCTTATGTACAATGGAATATCACTCAGCCATGAAATCAACGTCATAAGGCTAGGAGCAGCATGATGAGTGGATTTAGGTACGACGATTCTAAGTGAAATAAGTCACACAGAAAAAGACACTTATCATAAGATATCACTTACAGAGAGAATGTAAAAACCGCTACCCTTGAACTGAATTACAAAACAGAACAGAGTCGCACGTTTAGAAAACACACTATGGCTGCTTAACGGGAAAGGTGAGGTGGGGTGATGCATAAAACAAGGGTTTCAAATTAGCTCAGATACCGTTCCATAAACCCAATATGTAATAGACAAGACCTACTCCTTGCTCAGTGAACTGGACTCAACGCCCCCTATTCACCGCCCAAGAATATATCTGACTAGTAAGAATCTTAAAACCTATGTATTGATATCTCTCTGTAAGTGAGTCAAGTGGGTGTAAAGCGGCATAAACACAGCAGTGCAAAGCAGCTAAACCCTATTATAAAAATCAATTACTTTTAAAAACCCGTGAAACAAAGACAGTGAAAGAGAGAGAAATTCTTACAAAATTCGTTCAGGGGCTGCGATGCCACCTGGATTGACCATATCTAGACCCACAGCTGATTGAGACATAAGGGTGGACACTCTTGGGGCTGAGAGGTTTGGTGAGGTTGGGTGAGCTAACGCAGACCCTGTAATGTAATACGGCGTGGTACCCATCCCATGGGTCCCAAATCTCCAGGTTCAAGGGCATCTTCCTACGTCGAAAACATGCACGAGAAACCCAGAAGATGGTACACCGTGTGACCGGGAAAGGTTTCTAAAACGCACCTCATTTCTCATCTCCTTGTGCTCCGGTTCGCCATTCCAGCCGCTTTACTAGCAATCTCCCTCCTTGGAGAATCAGCACCTTTAACCTCCTGTTCCGAACACGTTGCAATTTGTCCTGAGGATGAACGGGAAGAGGGGGAACCAATGAGAGACTAGCTCTAGGTGTTGGGACAGGCACAGGTCACTCTATTTTCCCATCAGGAAGCAGAATTAACCACAGGCTCAGCCTGCCGCCCGGAGCCAGAATAGGGCCTGAAGCAATCCTGCGCTTTTGCGGCCAGCTCCCAAGAAAGCGAGTTGAAAAATGGAGCTCAGGGGCACTGCAATTCACAAACCTGCAGAGTTAGAAATGATAACTCTCGTCCACAAATATATGGAGGGAAGGCAACGAAGAGGATTTGAAAGCAAGGCAGAATTGCAGGAAACCGATTTCAGGAGGTAGATTCGAATCGCCTTTAAAGCACAGGAAAAGCGGCAAAACCTCGACAATGATGCCCTTGGCCAAAAAGGGCGTATGCGTTTTTTCCTGAATATATTCAGGAAAAAACGCATACGCCCTTTTTGGCCAACCAAGCAACCTGGAAAGGCAAATCAGCGCTACAAAGAAGTCTCGCTTCCCATCGGTCAAAAGGGCCATGCTGAATAAAGTGTCAAAACCAGAAATGCAGGACAGGCCATGGAGAAATGGGAGCCTTGCTACGCTGATGGGCGGGCTGTAAATTGCCAACAGCCACTCTGGAGAAGTGTACGGTGTGTCCTGAAACATCTAAAAAACTCAGCTTAGAGAGCATAGGGCACTTCCACTCATGGGCGTATAAATTGGGAAAACTAAAAATCAGCAAGACACAGGCACCCCAAAGTTTAGGGCTGCTCTGTTGACAAGAACCTCCACTTCGTTACACCTTAAACATCCCAGGAAAGAGAAGAATGGATAAAGAAGTTGTGGTCCTTATGTACAATGGAATATCACTCAGCCATGAAATCAACGTCATAAGGCTAGGAGCAGCATGATGAGTGGATTTAGGTACGACGATTCTAAGTGAAATAAGTCACACAGAAAAAGACACTTATCATAAGATATCACTTACAGAGGGAATGTAAAAACCGCTACCCTTGAACTGAATTACAAAACAGAACAGAGTCGCACGTTTACAAAACACACTATGGCTGCTTAACGGGAAAGGTGAGGTGGGGTGATGCATAAAACAAGGGTTTCAAATTAGCTCAGATACCGTTCCATAAACCCAATATGTAATAGACAAGACCTACTCCTTGCTCAGTGAACTGGACTCAACGCCCCCTATTCACCGCCCAAGAATATATCTGACTAGTAAGAATCTTAAAACCTATGTAGTGATATCTCTCTGTAAGTGAGTCAAGTGGGTGTAAAGCGGCATAAACACAGCAGTGCAAAGCAGCTAAACCCTATTATAAAAATCAATTACTTTTAAAAACCCGTGAAACAAAGACAGTGAAAGAGAGAGAAATTCTTACAAAATTCGTTCAGGGGCTGCGATGCCACCTGGATTGACCATATCTAGACCCACAGCTGATTGAGACATAAGGGTGGACACTCTTGGGGCTGAGAGGTTTGGTGAGGTTGGGTGAGCTAACGCAGACCCTGTAAAGTAATACGGCGTGGTACCCATCCCATGGGTCCCAAATCTCCAGGTTCAAGGGCATCTTCCTACGTCGTAAACATGCACGAGAAACCCAGAAGATGGTACACCGTGTGACCGGGAAAGGTTTCTAAAACGCACCTCATTTCTCATCTCCTTGTGCTCTGGTTCGCCATTCCAGCCGCTTTACTAGCAATCTCCCTCATAGGAGAATCAGCACCTTTAACCTCCTGTTCCGTACACGTTGCAATTTGTCCTGAGGATGAACGGGAAGAGGGGGAACCAATGAGAGACTAGCTCTAGGTGTTGGGACAGGCACAGGTCACTCTATTTTCCCATCAGGAAGCAGAATTAACCACAGGCTCAGCCTGCCGCCCGGAGCCAGAATAGGGCCTGAAGCAATCCTGCGCTTTTGCGGCCAGCTCCCAAGAAAGCGAGTTGAAAAATGGAGCTCAGGGGCACTGCAATTCACAAACCTGCAGAGTTAGAAATGATAACTCTCGTCCACAAATATATGGAGGGAAGGCTACGAAGAGGATTTGAAAGCAAGGCAGAATTGCAGGAAACCGATTTCAGGAGGTAGATTCGAATCGCCTTTAAAGCACAGGAAAAGCGGCAAAACCTCGACAATGATGCCCTTGGCCAAAAAGGGCGTATGCGTTTTTTCCTGAATATATTCAGGAAAAAACGCATACGCCCTTTTTGGCCAACCAAGCAACCTGGAAAGGCAAATCAGCACTACAAAGAAGTCTCGCTTCCCATCGGTCAAAAGGGCCATGCTGAATAAAGTGTCAAAACCAGAAATGCAGGACAGGCCATGGAGAAATGGGAGCCTTGCTACGCTGATGGGCGGGCTGTAAATTGCCAACAGCCACTCTGGAGAAGTGTACGGTGTGTCCTGAAACATCTAAAAAACTCAGCTTAGAGAGCATAGGGCACTTCCACTCATGGGCGTATAAATTGGGAAAACTAAAAATCAGCAAGACACAGGCACCCCAAAGTTTAGGGCTGCTCTGTTGACAAGAACCTCCACTTCGTTACACCTTAAACATCCCAGGAAAGAGAAGAATGGATAAAGAAGTTGTGGTCCTTATGTACAATGGAATATCACTCAGCCATGAAATCAACGTCATAAGGCTAGGAGCAGCATGATGAGTGGATTTAGGTACGACGATTCTAAGTGAAATAAGTCACACAGAAAAAGACACTTATCATAAGATATCACTTACAGAGGGAATGTAAAAACCGCTACCCTTGAACTGAATTACAAAACAGAACAGAGTCGCACGTTTAGAAAACACACTATGGCTGCTTAACGGGAAAGGTGAGGTGGGGTGATGCATAAAACAAGGGTTTCAAATTAGCTCAGATACCGTTCCATAAACCCAATATGTAATAGACAAGACCTACTCCTTGCTCAGTGAACTGGACTCAACAACCCCTATTCACCGCCCAAGAATATATCTGACTAGTAAGAATCTTAAAACCTATGTATTGATATCTCTCTGTAAGTGAGTCAAGTAGGTGTAAAGCGGCATAAACACAGCAGTGCAAAGCAGCTAAACCCCATTATAAAAATCAATTACTTTTAAAAACCCGTGAAACAAAGACAGTGAAAGAGAGAGAAATTCTTACAAAATTCGTTCAGGTGCTGCGATGCCAGCTGGATTGACCATATCTAGACCCACAGATGACTGAGACATAAGGGTGGACACTCTTGGGGCTGAGAGGTTTGGTGAGGTTGGGTGAGCAAACGCAGACCCTTTAAAGTAATACGGCGTGGTACCCATCCCATGGGTCCCAAATCTCCAGGGTCAAGGGCATCTTCCTACGTCGAACACATGCACGAGCAACCCAGAAGATGGAACACCGTGTGACCGGGAAAGGTTTCTAAAACGCACCTCATTTCTCATCTCCTTGTGCTCCGGTTCGCCATTCCAGCCACTTTACTAGCAATCTCCCTCCTTGGAGAATCAGCACCTTTAACCTCCTGTTCCGAACACGTTGCAATTTGTCCTGAGGATGAACGGGAAGAGGGGGAACCAATGAGAGACTAGCTCTAGGTGTTGGGACAGGCACAGGTCACTCTATTTTCCCATCAGGAAGCAGAATTAACCACAGGCTCAGCCTGCCGCCCGGAGCCAGAATAGGGCCTGAAGCAATCCTGCGCTTTTGCGGCCAGCTCCCAAGAAAGCGAGTTGAAAAATGGAGCTCAGGGGCACTGCAATTCACAAACCTGCAGAGTTAGAAATGATAACTCTCGTCCACAAATATATGGAGGGAAGGCAACGAAGAGGATTTGAAAGCAAGGCAGAATTGCAGGAAACCGATTTCAGGAGGTAGATTCGAATCGCCTTTAAAGCACAGGAAAAGCGGCAAAACCTCGACAATGATGCCCTTGGCCAAAAAGGGCGTATGCGTTTTTTCCTGAATATATTCAGGAAAAAACGCATACGCCCTTTTTGGCCAACCAAGCAACCTGGAAAGGCAAATCAGCGCTACAAAGAAGTCTCGCTTCCCATCGGTCAAAAGGGCCATGCTGAATAAAGTGTCAAAACCAGAAATGCAGGACAGGCCATGGAGAAATGGGAGCCTTGCTACGCTGATGGGCGGGCTGTAAATTGCCAACAGCCACTCTGGAGAAGTGTACGGTGTGTCCTGAAACATCTAAAAAACTCAGCTTAGAGAGCATAGGGCACTTCCACTCATGGGCGTATAAATTGGGAAAACTAAAAATCAGCAAGACACAGGCACCCCAAAGTTTAGGGCTGCTCTGTTGACAAGAACCTCCACTTCGTTACACCTTAAACATCCCAGGAAAGATAAGAATGGATAAAGAAGTTGTGGTCCTTATGTACAATGGAATATCACTCAGCCATGAAATCAACGTCATAAGGCTAGGAGCAGCATGATGAGTGGATTTAGGTACGACGATTCTAAGTGAAATAAGTCACACAGAAAAAGACACTTATCATAAGATATCACTTACAGAGAGAATGTAAAAACCGCTACCCTTGAACTGAATTACAAAACAGAACAGAGTCGCACGTTTAGAAAACACACTATGGCTGCTTAACGGGAAAGGTGAGGTGGGGTGATGCATAAAACAAGGGTTTCAAATTAGCTCAGATACCGTTCCATAAACCCAATATGTAATAGAAAAGACCTACTCCTTGCTCAGTGAACTGGACTCAACGCCCCCTATTCACCGCCCAAGAATATATCTGACTAGTAAGAATCTTAAAACCTATGTATTGATATCTCTCTGTAAGTGAGTCAAGTGGGTGTAAAGCGGCATAAACACAGCAGTGCAAAGCAGCTAAACCCTATTATAAAAATCAATTACTTTTAAAAACCCGTGAAACAAAGACAGTGAAAGAGAGAGAAATTCTTACAAAATTCGTTCAGGGGCTGCGATGCCACCTGGATTGACCATATCTAGACCCACAGCTGATTGAGACATAAGGGTGGACACTCTTGGGGCTGAGAGGTTTGGTGAGGTTGGGTGAGCTAACGCAGACCCTGTAAAGTAATACGGCGTGGTACCCATCCCATGGGTCCCAAATCTCCAGGTTCAAGGGCATCTTCCTACGTCGAAAACATGCACGAGAAACCCAGAAGATGGTACACCGTGTGACCGGGAAAGGTTTCTAAAATGCACCTCATTTCTCATCTCCTTGTGCTCCGGTTCGCCATTCCAGCCGCTTTACTAGCAATCTCCCTCCTTGGAGAATCAGCACCTTTAACCTCCTGTTCCGAACACGTTGCAATTTGTCCTGAGGATGAACGGGAAGAGGGGGAACCAATGAGAGACTAGCTCTAGGTGTTGGGACAGGCACAGGTCACTCTATTTTCCCATCAGGAAGCAGAATTAACCACAGGCTCAGCCTGCCGCCCGGAGCCAGAATAGGGCCTGAAGCAATCCTGCGCTTTTGCGGCCAGCTCCCAAGAAAGCGAGTTGAAAAATGGAGCTCAGGGGCACTGCAATTCACAAACCTGCAGAGTTAGAAATGATAACTCTCGTCCACAAATATATGGAGGGAAGGCAACGAAGAGGATTTGAAAGCAAGGCAGAATTGCAGGAAACCGATTTCAGGAGGTAGATTCGAATCGCCTTTAAAGCACAGGAAAAGCGGCAAAACCTCGACAATGATGCCCTTGGCCAAAAAGGGCGTATGCGTTTTTTCCTGAATATATTCAGGAAAAAACGCATACGCCCTTTTTGGCCAACCAAGCAACCTGGAAAGGCAAATCAGCGCTACAAAGAAGTCTCGCTTCCCATCGGTCAAAAGGGCCATGCTGAATAAAGTGTCAAAACCAGAAATGCAGGACAGGCCATGGAGAAATGGGAGCCTTGCTACGCTGATGGGCGGGCTGTAAATGGCCAACAGCCACTCTGGAGAAGTGTACGGTGTGTCCTGAAACATCTAAAAAACTCAGCTTAGAGAGCATAGGGCACTTCCACTCATGGGCGTATAAATTGGGAAAACTAAAAATCAGCAAGACACAGGCACCCCAAAGTTTAGGGCTGCTCTGTTGACAAGAACCTCCACTTCGTTACACCTTAAACATCCCAGGAAAGAGAAGAATGGATAAAGAAGTTGTGGTCCTTATGTACAATGGAATATCACTCAGCCATGAAATCAACGTCATAAGGCTAGGAGCAGCATGATGAGTGGATTTAGGTACGACGATTCTAAGTGAAATAAGTCACACAGAAAAAGACACTTATCATAAGATATCACTTACAGAGGGAATGTAAAAACCGCTACCCTTGAACTGAATTACAAAACAGAACAGAGTCGCACGTTTACAAAACACACTATGGCTGCTTAACGGGAAAGGTGAGGTGGGGTGATGCATAAAACAAGGGTTTCAAATTAGCTCAGATACCGTTCCATAAACCCAATATGTAATAGACAAGACCTACTCCTTGCTCAGTGAACTGGACTCAACGCCCCCTATTCACCGCCCAAGAATATATCTGACTAGTAAGAATCTTAAAACCTATGTAGTGATATCTCTCTGTAAGTGAGTCAAGTGGGTGTAAAGCGGCATAAACACAGCAGTGCAAAGCAGCTAAACCCTATTATAAAAATCAATTACTTTTAAAAACCCGTGAAACAAAGACAGTGAAAGAGAGAGAAATTCTTACAAAATTCGTTCAGGGGCTGCGATGCCACCTGGATTGACCATATCTAGACCCACAGCTGATTGAGACATAAGGGTGGACACTCTTGGGGCTGAGAGGTTTGGTGAGGTTGGGTGAGCTAACGCAGACCCTGTAAAGTAATACGGCGTGGTACCCATCCCATGGGTCCCAAATCTCCAGGTTCAAGGGCATCTTCCTACGTCGAAAACATGCACGAGAAACCCAGAAGATGGTACACCGTGTGACCGGGAAAGGTTTCTAAAACGCACCTCATTTCTCATCTCCTTGTGCTCTGGTTCGCCATTCCAGCCGCTTTACTAGCAATCTCCCTCATAGGAGAATCAGCACCTTTAACCTCCTGTTCCGTACACGTTGCAATTTGTCCTGAGGATGAACGGGAAGAGGGGGAACCAATGAGAGACTAGCTCTAGGTGTTGGGACAGGCACAGGTCACTCTATTTTCCCATCAGGAAGCAGAATTAACCACAGGCTCAGCCTGCCGCCCGGAGCCAGAATAGGGCCTGAAGCAATCCTGCGCTTTTGCGGCCAGCTCCCAAGAAAGCGAGTTGAAAAATGGAGCTCAGGGGCACTGCAATTCACAAACCTGCAGAGTTAGAAATGATAACTCTCGTCCACAAATATATGGAGGGAAGGCAACGAAGAGGATTTGAAAGCAAGGCAGAATTGCAGGAAACCGATTTCAGGAGGTAGATTCGAATCGCCTTTAAAGCACAGGAAAAGCGGCAAAACCTCGACAATGATGCCCTTGGCCAAAAAGGGCGTTTGCGTTTTTTCCTGAATATATTCAGGAAAAAACGCATACGCCCTTTTTGGCCAACCAAGCAACCTGGAAAGGCAAATCAGCGCTACAAAGAAGTCTCGCTTCCCATCGGTCAAAAGGGCCATGCTGAATAAAGTGTCAAAACCAGAAATGCAGGACAGGCCATGGAGAAATGGGAGCCTTGCTACGCTGATGGGCGGGCTGTAAATTGCCAACAGCCACTCTGGAGAAGTGTACGGTGTGTCCTGAAACATCTAAAAAACTCAGCTTAGAGAGCATAGGGCACTTCCACTCATGGGCGTATAAATTGGGAAAACTAAAAATCAGCAAGACACAGGCACCCCAAAGTTTAGGGCTGCTCTGTTGACAAGAACCTCCACTTCGTTACACCTTAAACATCCCAGGAAAGAGAAGAATGGATAAAGAAGTTGTGGTCCTTATGTACAATGGAATATCACTCAGCCATGAAATCAACGTCATAAGGCTAGGAGCAGCATGATGAGTGGATTTAGGTACGACGATTCTAAGTGAAATAACTCACACAGAAAAAGACACTTATCATAAGATATCACTTACAGAGGGAATGTAAAAACCGCTACCCTTGAACTGAATTACAAAACAGAACAGAGTCGCACGTTTAGAAAACACACTATGGTTGCTTAACGGGAAAGGTGAGGTGGGGTGATGCATAAAACAAGGGTTTCAAATTAGCTCAGATACCGTTCCATAAACCCAATATGTAATAGACCAGACCTACTCCTTGCTCAGTGAACTGGACTCAACGCCCCCTATTCACCGCCCAAGAATATATCTGACTAGTAAGAATCTTAAAACCTATGTAGTGATATCTCTCTGTAAGTGAGTCAAGTGGGTGTAAAGCGGCATAAACACAGCAGTGCAAAGCAGCTAAACCCTATTATAAAAATCAATTACTTTTAAAAACCCGTGAAACAAAGACAGTGAAAGAGAGAGAAATTCTTACAAAATTCGTTCAGGGGCTGCGATGCCACCTGGATTGACCATATCTAGACCCACAGCTGATTGAGACATAAGGGTGGACACTCTTGGGGCTGAGAGGTTTGGTGAGGTTGGGTGAGCTAACGCAGACCCTTTAAAGTAATTTGGCGTGGTACCCATCCCATGGGTCCCAAATCTCCAGGTTCAAGGGCATCTTCCTACGTCGAAAACATGCACGAGAAACCCAGAAGATGGTACACCGTGTGACCGGGAAAGGTTTCTAAAACGCACCTCATTTCTCATCTCCTTGTGCTCCGGTTCGCCATTCCAGCCGCTTTACTAGCAATCTCCCTCCTAGGAGAATCAGCACCTTTAACCTCCTGTTCCGTACACGTTGCAATTTGTCCTGAGGATGAACGGGAAGAGGGGGAACCAATGAGAGACTAGCTCTAGGTGTTGGGACAGGCACAGGTCACTCTATTTTCCCATCAGGAAGCAGAATTAACCACAGGCTCAGCCTGCCGCCCGGAGCCAGAATAGGGCCTGAAGCAATCCTGCGCTTTTGCGGCCAGCTCCCAAGAAAGCGAGTTGAAAAATGGAGCTCAGGGGCACTGCAATTCACAAACCTGCAGAGTTAGAAATGATAACTCTCGTCCACAAATATATGGAGGGAAGGCAACGAAGAGGATTTGAAAGCAAGGCAGAATTGCAGGAAACCGATTTCAGGAGGTAGATTCGAATCGCCTTTAAAGCACAGGAAAAGCGGCAAAACCTCGACAATGATGCCCTTGGCCAAAAAGGGCGTTTGCGTTTTTTCCTGAATATATTCAGGAAAAAACGCATACGCCCTTTTTGGCCAACCAAGCAACCTGGAAAGGCAAATCAGCGCTACAAAGAAGTCTCGCTTCCCATCGGTCAAAAGGGCCATGCTGAATAAAGTGTCAAAACCAGAAATGCAGGACAGGCCATGGAGAAATGGGAGCCTTGCTACGCTGATGGGCGGGCTGTAAATTGCCAACAGCCACTCTGGAGAAGTGTACGGTGTGTCCTGAAACATCTAAAAAACTCAGCTTAGAGAGCATAGGGCACTTCCACTCATGGGCGTATAAATTGGGAAAACTAAAAATCAGCAAGACACAGGCACCCCAAAGTTTAGGGCTGCTCTGTTGACAAGAACCTCCACTTCGTTACACCTTAAACATCCCAGGAAAGAGAAGAATGGATAAAGAAGTTGTGGTCCTTATGTACAATGGAATATCACTCAGCCATGAAATCAACGTCATAAGGCTAGGAGCAGCATGATGAGTGGATTTAGGTACGACGATTCTAAGTGAAATAACTCACACAGAAAAAGACACTTATCATAAGATATCACTTACAGAGGGAATGTAAAAACCGCTACCCTTGAACTGAATTACAAAACAGAACAGAGTCGCACGTTTAGAAAACACACTATGGTTGCTTAACGGGAAAGGTGAGGTGGGGTGATGCATAAAACAAGGGTTTCAAATTAGCTCAGATACCGTTCCATAAACCCAATATGTAATAGACCAGACCTACTCCTTGCTCAGTGAACTGGACTCAACGCCCCCTATTCACCGCCCAAGAATATATCTGACTAGTAAGAATCTTAAAACCTATGTATTGATATCTCTCTGTAAGTGAGTCAAGTGGGTGTAAAGCGGCATAAACACAGCAGTGCAAAGCAGCTAAACCCTATTATAAAAATCAATTACTTTTAAAAACCCGTGAAACAAAGACAGTGAAAGAGAGAGAAATTCTTACAAAATTCGTTCAGGGGCTGCGATGCCACCTGGATTGACCATATCTAGACCCACAGCTGATTGAGACATAAGGGTGGACACTCTTGGGGCTGAGAGGTTTGGTGAGGTTGGGTGAGCTAACGCAGACCCTTTAAAGTAATTTGGCGTGGTACCCATCCCATGGGTCCCAAATCTCCAGGTTCAAGGGCATCTTCCTACGTCGAAAACATGCACGAGAAACCCAGAAGATGGTACACCGTGTGACCGGGAAAGGTTTCTAAAACGCACCTCATTTCTCATCTCCTTGTGCTCCGGTTCGCCATTCCAGCCGCTTTACTAGCAATCTCCTTCCTAGGAGAATCAGCACCTTTAACCTCCTGTTCCGTACACGTTGCAATTTGTCCTGAGGATGAACGGGAAGAGGGGGAACCAATGAGAGACTAGCTCTAGGTGTTGGGACAGGCACAGGTCACTCTATTTTCCCATCAGGAAGCAGAATTAACCACAGGCTCAGCCTACCGCCCGGAGCCAGAATAGGGCCTGAAGCAATCCTGCGCTTTTGCGGCCAGCTCCCAAGAAAGCGAGTTGAAAAATGGAGCTCAGGGGCACTGCAATTCACAAACCTGCAGAGTTAGAAATGATAACTCTCGTCCACAAATATATGGAGGGAAGGCAACGAAGAGGATTTGAAAGCAAGGCAGAATTGCAGGAAACCGATTTCAGGAGGTAGATTCGAATCGCATTTAAAGCACAGGAAAAGCGGCAAAACCTCGACAATGATGCCCTTGGCCAAAAAGGGCGTATGCGTTTTTTCGTGAATATATTCAGGAAAAAACGCATACGCCCTTTTTGGCCAACCAAGCAACCTGGAAAGGCAAATCAGCGCTACAAAGAAGTCTCGCTTCCCATCGGTCAAAAGGGCCATGCTGAATAAAGTGTCAAAACCAGAAATGCAGGACAGGCCATGGAGAAATGGGAGCCTTGCTACGCTGATGGGCGGGCTGTAAATTGCCAACAGCCACTCTGGAGAAGTGTACGGTGTGTCCTGAAACATCTAAAAAACTCAGCTTAGAGAGCATAGGGCACTTCCACTCATGGGCGTATAAATTGGGAAAACTAAAAATCAGCAAGACACAGGCACCCCAAAGTTTAGGGCTGCTCTGTTGACAAGAACCTCCACTTCGTTACACCTTAAACATCCCAGGAAAGATAAGAATGGATAAAGAAGTTGTGGTCCTTATGTACAATGGAATATCACTCAGCCATGAAATCAACGTCATAAGGCTAGGAGCAGCATGATGAGTGGATTTAGGTACGATGATTCTAAGTGAAATAAGTCACACAGAAAAAGACACTTATCATAAGATATCACTTACAGAGAGAATGTAAAAACCGCTACCCTTGAACTGAATTACAAAACAGAACAGAGTCGCACGTTTAGAAAACACACTATGGCTGCTTAACGGGAAAGGTGAGGTGGGGTGATGCATAAAACAAGGGTTTCAAATTAGCTCAGATACCGTTCCATAAACCCAATATGTAATAGACAAGACCTACTCCTTGCTCAGTGAACTGGACTCAACGCCCCCTATTCACCGCCCAAGAATATATCTGACTAGTAAGAATCTTAAAACCTATGTATTGATATCTCTCTGTAAGTGAGTCAAGTGGGTGTAAAGCGGCATAAACACAGCAGTGCAAAGCAGCTAAACCCTATTATAAAAATCAATTACTTTTAAAAACCCGTGAAACAAAGACAGTGAAAGAGAGAGAAATTCTTACAAAATTCGTTCAGGGGCTGCGATGCCACCTGGATTGACCATATCTAGACCCACAGCTGATTGAGACATAAGGGTGGACACTCTTGGGGCTGAGAGGTTTGGTGAGGTTGGGTGAGCTAACGCAGACCCTGTAATGTAATACGGCGTGGTACCCATCCCATGGGTCCCAAATCTCCAGGTTCAAGGGCATCTTCCTACGTCGAAAACATGCACGAGAAACCCAGAAGATGGTACACCGTGTGACCGGGAAAGGTTTCTAAAACGCACCTCATTTCTCATCTCCTTGTGCTCCGGTTCGCCATTCCAGCCGCTTTACTAGCAATCTCCCTCCTTGGAGAATCAGCACCTTTAACCTCCTGTTCCGAACACGTTGCAATTTGTCCTGAGGATGAACGGGAAGAGGGGGAACCAATGAGAGACTAGCTCTAGGTGTTGGGACAGGCACAGGTCACTCTATTTTCCCATCAGGAAGCAGAATTAACCACAGGCTCAGCCTGCCGCCCGGAGCCAGAATAGGGCCTGAAGCAATCCTGCGCTTTTGCGGCCAGCTCCCAAGAAAGCGAGTTGAAAAATGGAGCTCAGGGGCACTGCAATTCACAAACCTGCAGAGTTAGAAATGATAACTCTCGTCCACAAATATATGGAGGGAAGGCAACGAAGAGGATTTGAAAGCAAGGCAGAATTGCAGGAAACCGATTTCAGGAGGTAGATTCGAATCGCCTTTAAAGCACAGGAAAAGCGGCAAAACCTCGACAATGATGCCCTTGGCCAAAAAGGGCGTATGCGTTTTTTCCTGAATATATTCAGGAAAAAACGCATACGCCCTTTTTGGCCAACCAAGCAACCTGGAAAGGCAAATCAGCGCTACAAAGAAGTCTCGCTTCCCATCGGTCAAAAGGGCCATGCTGAATAAAGTGTCAAAACCAGAAATGCAGGACAGGCCATGGAGAAATGGGAGCCTTGCTACGCTGATGGGCGGGCTGTAAATTGCCAACAGCCACTCTGGAGAAGTGTACGGTGTGTCCTGAAACATCTAAAAAACTCAGCTTAGAGAGCATAGGGCACTTCCACTCATGGGCGTATAAATTGGGAAAACTAAAAATCAGCAAGACACAGGCACCCCAAAGTTTAGGGCTGCTCCGTTGACAAGAACCTCCACTTCGTTACACCTTAAACATCCCAGGAAAGAGAAGAATGGATAAAGAAGTTGTGGTCCTTATGTACAATGGAATATCACTCAGCCATGAAATCAACGTCATAAGGCTAGGAGCAGCATGATGAGTGGATTTAGGTACGACGATTCTAAGTGAAATAAGTCACACAGAAAAAGACACTTATCATAAGATATCACTTACAGAGGGAATGTAAAAACCGCTACCCTTGAACTGAATTACAAAACAGAACAGAGTCGCACGTTTAGAAAACACACTATGGCTGCTTAACGGGAAAGGTGAGGTGGGGTGATGCATAAAACAAGGGTTTCAAATTAGCTCAGATACCGTTCCATAAACCCAATATGTAATAGACAAGACCTACTCCTTGCTCAGTGAACTGGACTCAACGCCCCCTATTCACCGCCCAAGAATATATCTGACTAGTAAGAATCTTAAAACCTATGTAGTGATATCTCTCTGTAAGTGAGTCAAGTGGGTGTAAAGCGGCATAAACACAGCAGTGCAAAGCAGCTAAACCCTATTATAAAAATCAATTACTTTTAAAAACCCGTGAAACAAAGACAGTGAAAGAGAGAGAAATTCTTACAAAATTCGTTCAGGGGCTGCGATGCCACCTGGATTGACCATATCTAGACCCACAGCTGATTGAGACATAAGGGTGGACACTCTTGGGGCTGAGAGGTTTGGTGAGGTTGGGTGAGCTAACGCAGACCCTGTAATGTAATACGGCGTGGTACCCATCCCATGGGTCCCAAATCTCCAGGTTCAAGGGCATCTTCCTACGTCGAAAACATGCACGAGAAACCCAGAAGATGGTACACCGTGTGACCGGGAAAGGTTTCTAAAACGCACCTCATTTCTCATCTCCTTGTGCTCTGGTTCGCCATTCCAGCCGCTTTACTAGCAATCTCCCTCATAGGAGAATCAGCACCTTTAACCTCCTGTTCCGTACACGTTGCAATTTGTCCTGAGGATGAACGGGAAGAGGGGGAACCAATGAGAGACTAGCTCTAGGTGTTGGGACAGGCACAGGTCACTCTATTTTCCCATCAGGAAGCAGAATTAACCACAGGCTCAGCCTGCCGCCCGGAGCCAGAATAGGGCCTGAAGCAATCCTGCGCTTTTGCGGCCAGCTCCCAAGAAAGCGAGTTGAAAAATGGAGCTCAGGGGCACTGCAATTCACAAACCTGCAGAGTTAGAAATGATAACTCTCGTCCACAAATATATGGAGGGAAGGCAACGAAGAGGATTTGAAAGCAAGGCAGAATTGCAGGAAACCGATTTCAGGAGGTAGATTCGAATCGCCTTTAAAGCACAGGAAAAGCGGCAAAACCTCGACAATGATGCCCTTGGCCAAAAAGGGCGTTTGCGTTTTTTCCTGAATATATTCAGGAAAAAACGCATACGCCCTTTTTGGCCAACCAAGCAACCTGGAAAGGCAAATCAGCGCTACAAAGAAGTCTCGCTTCCCATCGGTCAAAAGGGCCATGCTGAATAAAGTGTCAAAACCAGAAATGCAGGACAGGCCATGGAGAAATGGGAGCCTTGCTACGCTGATGGGCGGGCTGTAAATTGCCAACAGCCACTCTGGAGAAGTGTACGGTGTGTCCTGAAACATCTAAAAAACTCAGCTTAGAGAGCATAGGGCACTTCCACTCATGGGCGTATAAATTGGGAAAACTAAAAATCAGCAAGACACAGGCACCCCAAAGTTTAGGGCTGCTCTGTTGACAAGAACCTCCACTTCGTTACACCTTAAACATCCCAGGAAAGAGAAGAATGGATAAAGAAGTTGTGGTCCTTATGTACAATGGAATATCACTCAGCCATGAAATCAACGTCATAAGGCTAGGAGCAGCATGATGAGTGGATTTAGGTACGACGATTCTAAGTGAAATAACTCACACAGAAAAAGACACTTATCATAAGATATCACTTACAGAGGGAATGTAAAAACCGCTACCCTTGAACTGAATTACAAAACAGAACAGAGTCGCACGTTTAGAAAACACACTATGGTTGCTTAACGGGAAAGGTGAGGTGGGGTGATGCATAAAACAAGGGTTTCAAATTAGCTCAGATACCGTTCCATAAACCCAATATGTAATAGACCAGACCTACTCCTTGCTCAGTGAACTGGACTCAACGCCCCCTATTCACCGCCCAAGAATATATCTGACTAGTAAGAATCTTAAAACCTATGTAGTGATATCTCTCTGTAAGTGAGTCAAGTGGGTGTAAAGCGGCATAAACACAGCAGTGCAAAGCAGCTAAACCCTATTATAAAAATCAATTACTTTTAAAAACCCGTGAAACAAAGACAGTGAAAGAGAGAGAAATTCTTACAAAATTCGTTCAGGGGCTGCGATGCCACCTGGATTGACCATATCTAGACCCACAGCTGATTGAGACATAAGGGTGGACACTCTTGGGGCTGAGAGGTTTGGTGAGGTTGGGTGAGCTAACGCAGACCCTTTAAAGTAATTTGGCGTGGTACCCATCCCATGGGTCCCAAATCTCCAGGTTCAAGGGCATCTTCCTACGTCGAAAACATGCACGAGAAACCCAGAAGATGGTACACCGTGTGACCGGGAAAGGTTTCTAAAACGCACCTCATTTCTCATCTCCTTGTGCTCCGGTTCGCCATTCCAGCCGCTTTACTAGCAATCTCCCTCCTAGGAGAATCAGCACCTTTAACCTCCTGTTCCGTACACGTTGCAATTTGTCCTGAGGATGAACGGGAAGAGGGGGAACCAATGAGAGACTAGCTCTAGGTGTTGGGACAGGCACAGGTCACTCTATTTTCCCATCAGGAAGCAGAATTAACCACAGGCTCAGCCTGCCGCCCGGAGCCAGAATAGGGCCTGAAGCAATCCTGCGCTTTTGCGGCCAGCTCCCAAGAAAGCGAGTTGAAAAATGGAGCTCAGGGGCACTGCAATTCACAAACCTGCAGAGTTAGAAATGATAACTCTCGTCCACAAATATATGGAGGGAAGGCAACGAAGAGGATTTGAAAGCAAGGCAGAATTGCAGGAAACCGATTTCAGGAGGTAGATTCGAATCGCCTTTAAAGCACAGGAAAAGCGGCAAAACCTCGACAATGATGCCCTTGGCCAAAAAGGGCGTTTGCGTTTTTTCCTGAATATATTCAGGAAAAAACGCATACGCCCTTTTTGGCCAACCAAGCAACCTGGAAAGGCAAATCAGCGCTACAAAGAAGTCTCGCTTCCCATCGGTCAAAAGGGCCATGCTGAATAAAGTGTCAAAACCAGAAATGCAGGACAGGCCATGGAGAAATGGGAGCCTTGCTACGCTGATGGGCGGGCTGTAAATTGCCAACAGCCACTCTGGAGAAGTGTACGGTGTGTCCTGAAACATCTAAAAAACTCAGCTTAGAGAGCATAGGGCACTTCCACTCATGGGCGTATAAATTGGGAAAACTAAAAATCAGCAAGACACAGGCACCCCAAAGTTTAGGGCTGCTCTGTTGACAAGAACCTCCACTTCGTTACACCTTAAACATCCCAGGAAAGAGAAGAATGGATAAAGAAGTTGTGGTCCTTATGTACAATGGAATATCACTCAGCCATGAAATCAACGTCATAAGGCTAGGAGCAGCATGATGAGTGGATTTAGGTACGACGATTCTAAGTGAAATAACTCACACAGAAAAAGACACTTATCATAAGATATCACTTACAGAGGGAATGTAAAAACCGCTACCCTTGAACTGAATTACAAAACAGAACAGAGTCGCACGTTTAGAAAACACACTATGGTTGCTTAACGGGAAAGGTGAGGTGGGGTGATGCATAAAACAAGGGTTTCAAATTAGCTCAGATACCGTTCCATAAACCCAATATGTAATAGACCAGACCTACTCCTTGCTCAGTGAACTGGACTCAACGCCCCCTATTCACCGCCCAAGAATATATCTGACTAGTAAGAATCTTAAAACCTATGTATTGATATCTCTCTGTAAGTGAGTCAAGTGGGTGTAAAGCGGCATAAACACAGCAGTGCAAAGCAGCTAAACCCTATTATAAAAATCAATTACTTTTAAAAACCCGTGAAACAAAGACAGTGAAAGAGAGAGAAATTCTTACAAAATTCGTTCAGGGGCTGCGATGCCACCTGGATTGACCATATCTAGACCCACAGCTGATTGAGACATAAGGGTGGACACTCTTGGGGCTGAGAGGTTTGGTGAGGTTGGGTGAGCTAACGCAGACCCTTTAAAGTAATTTGGCGTGGTACCCATCCCATGGGTCCCAAATCTCCAGGTTCAAGGGCATCTTCCTACGTCGAAAACATGCACGAGAAAACCAGAAGATGGTACACCGTGTGACCGGGAAAGGTTTCTAAAACGCACCTCATTTCTCATCTCCTTGTGCTCCGGTTCGCCATTCCAGCCGCTTTACTAGCAATCTCCCTCCTAGGAGAATCAGCACCTTTAACCTCCTGTTCCGTACACGTTGCAATTTGTCCTGAGGATGAACGGGAAGAGGGGGAACCAATGAGAGACTAGCTCTAGGTGTTGGGACAGGCACAGGTCACTCTATTTTCCCATCAGGAAGCAGAATTAACCACAGGCTCAGCCTACCGCCCGGAGCCAGAATAGGGCCTGAAGCAATCCTGCGCTTTTGCGGCCAGCTCCCAAGAAAGCGAGTTGAAAAATGGAGCTCAGGGACACTGCAATTCACAAACCTGCAGAGTTAGAAATGATAACTCTCGTCCACAAATATATGGAGGGAAGGCAACGAAGAGGATTTGAAAGCAAGGCAGAATTGCAGGAAACCGATTTCAGGAGGTAGATTCGAATCGCATTTAAAGCACAGGAAAAGCGGCAAAACCTCGACAATGATGCCCTTGGCCAAAAAGGGCGTATGCGTTTTTTCGTGAATATATTCAGGAAAAAACGCATACGCCCTTTTTGGCCAACCAAGCAACCTGGAAAGGCAAATCAGCGCTACAAAGAAGTCTCGCTTCCCATCGGTCAAAAGGGCCATGCTGAATAAAGTGTCAAAACCAGAAATGCAGGACAGGCCATGGAGAAATGGGAGCCTTGCTACGCTGATGGGCGGGCTGTAAATTGCCAACAGCCACTCTGGAGAAGTGTACGGTGTGTCCTGAAACATCTAAAAAACTCAGCTTAGAGAGCATAGGGCACTTCCACTCATGGGCGTATAAATTGGGAAAACTAAAAATCAGCAAGACACAGGCACCCCAAAGTTTAGGGCTGCTCTGTTGACAAGAACCTCCACTTCGTTACACCTTAAACATCCCAGGAAAGATAAGAATGGATAAAGAAGTTGTGGTCCTTATGTACAATGGAATATCACTCAGCCATGAAATCAACGTCATAAGGCTAGGAGCAGCATGATGAGTGGATTTAGGTACGACGATTCTAAGTGAAATAAGTCACACAGAAAAAGACACTTATCATAAGATATCACTTACAGAGAGAATGTAAAAACCGCTACCCTTGAACTGAATTACAAAACAGAACAGAGTCGCACGTTTAGAAAACACACTATGGCTGCTTAACGGGAAAGGTGAGGTGGGGTGATGCATAAAACAAGGGTTTCAAATTAGCTCAGATACCGTTCCATAAACCCAATATGTAATAGACAAGACCTACTCCTTGCTCAGTGAACTGGACTCAACGCCCCCTATTCACCGCCCAAGAATATATCTGACTAGTAAGAATCTTAAAACCTATGTATTGATATCTCTCTGTAAGTGAGTCAAGTGGGTGTAAAGCGGCATAAACACAGCAGTGCAAAGCAGCTAAACCCTATTATAAAAATCAATTACTTTTAAAAACCCGTGAAACAAAGACAGTGAAAGAGAGAGAAATTCTTACAAAATTCGTTCAGGGGCTGCGATGCCACCTGGATTGACCATATCTAGACCCACAGCTGATTGAGACATAAGGGTGGACACTCTTGGGGCTGAGAGGTTTGGTGAGGTTGGGTGAGCTAACGCAGACCCTGTAATGTAATACGGCGTGGTACCCATCCCATGGGTCCCAAATCTCCAGGTTCAAGGGCATCTTCCTACGTCGAAAACATGCACGAGAAACCCAGAAGATGGTACACCGTGTGACCGGGAAAGGTTTCTAAAACGCACCTCATTTCTCATCTCCTTGTGCTCCGGTTCGCCATTCCAGCCGCTTTACTAGCAATCTCCCTCCTTGGAGAATCAGCACCTTTAACCTCCTGTTCCGAACACGTTGCAATTTGTCCTGAGGATGAACGGGAAGAGGGGGAACCAATGAGAGACTAGCTCTAGGTGTTGGGACAGGCACAGGTCACTCTATTTTCCCATCAGGAAGCAGAATTAACCACAGGCTCAGCCTGCCGCCCGGAGCCAGAATAGGGCCTGAAGCAATCCTGCGCTTTTGCGGCCAGCTCCCAAGAAAGCGAGTTGAAAAATGGAGCTCAGGGGCACTGCAATTCACAAACCTGCAGAGTTAGAAATGATAACTCTCGTCCACAAATATATGGAGGGAAGGCAACGAAGAGGATTTGAAAGCAAGGCAGAATTGCAGGAAACCGATTTCAGGAGGTAGATTCGAATCGCCTTTAAAGCACAGGAAAAGCGGCAAAACCTCGACAATGATGCCCTTGGCCAAAAAGGGCGTATGCGTTTTTTCCTGAATATATTCAGGAAAAAACGCATACGCCCTTTTTGGCCAACCAAGCAACCTGGAAAGGCAAATCAGCGCTACAAAGAAGTCTCGCTTCCCATCGGTCAAAAGGGCCATGCTGAATAAAGTGTCAAAACCAGAAATGCAGGACAGGCCATGGAGAAATGGGAGCCTTGCTACGCTGATGGGCGGGCTGTAAATTGCCAACAGCCACTCTGGAGAAGTGTACGGTGTGTCCTGAAACATCTAAAAAACTCAGCTTAGAGAGCATAGGGCACTTCCACTCATGGGCGTATAAATTGGGAAAACTAAAAATCAGCAAGACACAGGCACCCCAAAGTTTAGGGCTGCTCCGTTGACAAGAACCTCCACTTCGTTACACCTTAAACATCCCAGGAAAGAGAAGAATGGATAAAGAAGTTGTGGTCCTTATGTACAATGGAATATCACTCAGCCATGAAATCAACGTCATAAGGCTAGGAGCAGCATGATGAGTGGATTTAGGTACGACGATTCTAAGTGAAATAAGTCACACAGAAAAAGACACTTATCATAAGATATCACTTACAGAGGGAATGTAAAAACCGCTACCCTTGAACTGAATTACAAAACAGAACAGAGTCGCACGTTTAGAAAACACACTATGGCTGCTTAACGGGAAAGGTGAGGTGGGGTGATGCATAAAACAAGGGTTTCAAATTAGCTCAGATACCGTTCCATAAACCCAATATGTAATAGACAAGACCTACTCCTTGCTCAGTGAACTGGACTCAACGCCCCCTATTCACCGCCCAAGAATATATCTGACTAGTAAGAATCTTAAAACCTATGTAGTGATATCTCTCTGTAAGTGAGTCAAGTGGGTGTAAAGCGGCATAAACACAGCAGTGCAAAGCAGCTAAACCCTATTATAAAAATCAATTACTTTTAAAAACCCGTGAAACAAAGACAGTGAAAGAGAGAGAAATTCTTACAAAATTCGTTCAGGGGCTGCGATGCCACCTGGATTGACCATATCTAGACCCACAGCTGATTGAGACATAAGGGTGGACACTCTTGGGGCTGAGAGGTTTGGTGAGGTTGGGTGAGCTAACGCAGACCCTGTAAAGTAATACGGCGTGGTACCCATCCCATGGGTCCCAAATCTCCAGGTTCAAGGGCATCTTCCTACGTCGAAAACATGCACGAGAAACCCAGAAGATGGTACACCGTGTGACCGGGAAAGGTTTCTAAAACGCACCTCATTTCTCATCTCCTTGTGCTCCGGTTCGCCATTCCAGCCGCTTTACTAGCAATCTCCCTCCTAGGAGAATCAGCACCTTTAACCTCCTGTTCCGTACACGTTGCAATTTGTCCTGAGGATGAACGGGAAGAGGGGGAACCAATGAGAGACTAGCTCTAGGTGTTGGGACAGGCACAGGTCACTCTATTTTCCCATCAGGAAGCAGAATTAACCACAGGCTCAGCCTGCCGCCCGGAGCCAGAATAGGGCCTGAAGCAATCCTGCGCTTTTGCGGCCAGCTCCCAAGAAAGCGAGTTGAAAAATGGAGCTCAGGGGCACTGCAATTCACAAACCTGCAGAGTTAGAAATGATAACTCTCGTCCACAAATATATGGAGGGAAGGCAACGAAGAGGATTTGAAAGCAAGGCAGAATTGCAGGAAACCGATTTCAGGAGGTAGATTCGAATCGCCTTTAAAGCACAGGAAAAGCGGCAAAACCTCGACAATGATGCCCTTGGCCAAAAAGGGCGTTTGCGTTTTTTCCTGAATATATTCAGGAAAAAACGCATACGCCCTTTTTGGCCAACCAAGCAACCTGGAAAGGCAAATCAGCGCTACAAAGAAGTCTCGCTTCCCATCGGTCAAAAGGGCCATGCTGAATAAAGTGTCAAAACCAGAAATGCAGGACAGGCCATGGAGAAATGGGAGCCTTGCTACGCTGATGGGCGGGCTGTAAATTGCCAACAGCCACTCTGGAGAAGTGTACGGTGTGTCCTGAAACATCTAAAAAACTCAGCTTAGAGAGCATAGGGCACTTCCACTCATGGGCGTATAAATTGGGAAAACTAAAAATCAGCAAGACACAGGCACCCCAAAGTTTAGGGCTGCTCTGTTGACAAGAACCTCCACTTCGTTACACCTTAAACATCCCAGGAAAGAGAAGAATGGATAAAGAAGTTGTGGTCCTTATGTACAATGGAATATCACTCAGCCATGAAATCAACGTCATAAGGCTAGGAGCAGCATGATGAGTGGATTTAGGTACGACGATTCTAAGTGAAATAACTCACACAGAAAAAGACACTTATCATAAGATATCACTTACAGAGGGAATGTAAAAACCGCTACCCTTGAACTGAATTACAAAACAGAACAGAGTCGCACGTTTAGAAAACACACTATGGTTGCTTAACGGGAAAGGTGAGGTGGGGTGATGCATAAAACAAGGGTTTCAAATTAGCTCAGATACCGTTCCATAAACCCAATATGTAATAGACCAGACCTACTCCTTGCTCAGTGAACTGGACTCAACGCCCCCTATTCACCGCCCAAGAATATATCTGACTAGTAAGAATCTTAAAACCTATGTATTGATATCTCTCTGTAAGTGAGTCAAGTGGGTGTAAAGCGGCATAAACACAGCAGTGCAAAGCAGCTAAACCCTATTATAAAAATCAATTACTTTTAAAAACCCGTGAAACAAAGACAGTGAAAGAGAGAGAAATTCTTACAAAATTCGTTCAGGGGCTGCGATGCCACCTGGATTGACCATATCTAGACCCACAGCTGATTGAGACATAAGGGTGGACACTCTTGGGGCTGAGAGGTTTGGTGAGGTTGGGTGAGCTAACGCAGACCCTTTAAAGTAATTTGGCGTGGTACCCATCCCATGGGTCCCAAATCTCCAGGTTCAAGGGCATCTTCCTATGTCGAAAACATGCACGAGAAACCCAGAAGATGGTACACCGTGTGACCGGGAAAGGTTTCTAAAACGCACCTCATTTCTCATCTCCTTGTGCTCCGGTTCGCCATTCCAGCCGCTTTACTAGCAATCTCCCTCCTTGGAGAATCAGCACCTTTAACCTCCTGTTCCGTACACGTTGCAATTTGTCCTGAGGATGAACGGGAAGAGGGGGAACCAATGAGAGACTAGCTCTAGGTGTTGGGACAGGCACAGGTCACTCTATTTTCCCATCAGGAAGCAGAATTAACCACAGGCTCAGCCTACCGCCCGGAGCCAGAATAGGGCCTGAAGCAATCCTGCGCTTTTGCGGCCAGCTCCCAAGAAAGCGAGTTGAAAAATGGAGCTCAGGGGCACTGCAATTCACAAACCTGCAGAGTTAGAAATGATAACTCTCGTCCACAAATATATGGAGGGAAGGCAACGAAGAGGATTTGAAAGCAAGGCAGAATTGCAGGAAACCGATTTCAGGAGGTAGATTCGAATCGCATTTAAAGCACAGGAAAAGCGGCAAAACCTCGACAATGATGCCCTTGGCCAAAAAGGGCGTATGCGTTTTTTCCTGAATATATTCAGGAAAAAACGCATACGCCCTTTTTGGCCAACCAAGCAACCTGGAAAGGCAAATCAGCGCTACAAAGAAGTCTCGCTTCCCATCGGTCAAAAGGGCCATGCTGAATAAAGTGTCAAAACCAGAAATGCAGGACAGGCCATGGAGAAATGGGAGCCTTGCTACGCTGATGGGCGGGCTGTAAATTGCCAACAGCCACTCTGGAGAAGTGTACGGTGTGTCCTGAAACATCTAAAAAACTCAGCTTAGAGAGCATAGGGCACTTCCACTCATGGGCGTATAAATTGGGAAAACTAAAAATCAGCAAGACACAGGCACCCCAAAGTTTAGGGCTGCTCTGTTGACAAGAACCTCCACTTCGTTACACCTTAAACATCCCAGGAAAGATAAGAATGGATAAAGAAGTTGTGGTCCTTATGTACAATGGAATATCACTCAGCCATGAAATCAACGTCATAAGGCTAGGAGCAGCATGATGAGTGGATTTAGGTACGACGATTCTAAGTGAAATAAGTCACACAGAAAAAGACACTTATCATAAGATATCACTTACAGAGAGAATGTAAAAACCGCTACCCTTGAACTGAATTACAAAACAGAACAGAGTCGCACGTTTAGAAAACACACTATGGCTGCTTAACGGGAAAGGTGAGGTGGGGTGATGCATAAAACAAGGGTTTCAAATTAGCTCAGATACCGTTCCATAAACCCAATATGTAATAGACAAGACCTACTCCTTGCTCAGTGAACTGGACTCAACGCCCCCTATTCACCGCCCAAGAATATATCTGACTAGTAAGAATCTTAAAACCTATGTATTGATATCTCTCTGTAAGTGAGTCAAGTGGGTGTAAAGCGGCATAAACACAGCAGTGCAAAGCAGCTAAACCCTATTATAAAAATCAATTACTTTTAAAAACCCGTGAAACAAAGACAGTGAAAGAGAGAGAAATTCTTACAAAATTCGTTCAGGGGCTGCGATGCCACCTGGATTGACCATATCTAGACCCACAGCTGATTGAGACATAAGGGTGGACACTCTTGGGGCTGAGAGGTTTGGTGAGGTTGGGTGAGCTAACGCAGACCCTGTAATGTAATACGGCGTGGTACCCATCCCATGGGTCCCAAATCTCCAGGTTCAAGGGCATCTTCCTACGTCGAAAACATGCACGAGAAACCCAGAAGATGGTACACCGTGTGACCGGGAAAGGTTTCTAAAACGCACCTCATTTCTCATCTCCTTGTGCTCCGGTTCGCCATTCCAGCCGCTTTACTAGCAATCTCCCTCCTTGGAGAATCAGCACCTTTAACCTCCTGTTCCGAACACGTTGCAATTTGTCCTGAGGATGAACGGGAAGAGGGGGAACCAATGAGAGACTAGCTCTAGGTGTTGGGACAGGCACAGGTCACTCTATTTTCCCATCAGGAAGCAGAATTAACCACAGGCTCAGCCTGCCGCCCGGAGCCAGAATAGGGCCTGAAGCAATCCTGCGCTTTTGCGGCCAGCTCCCAAGAAAGCGAGTTGAAAAATGGAGCTCAGGGGCACTGCAATTCACAAACCTGCAGAGTTAGAAATGATAACTCTCGTCCACAAATATATGGAGGGAAGGCAACGAAGAGGATTTGAAAGCAAGGCAGAATTGCAGGAAACCGATTTCAGGAGGTAGATTCGAATCGCCTTTAAAGCACAGGAAAAGCGGCAAAACCTCGACAATGATGCCCTTGGCCAAAAAGGGCGTATGCGTTTTTTCCTGAATATATTCAGGAAAAAACGCATACGCCCTTTTTGGCCAACCAAGCAACCTGGAAAGGCAAATCAGCGCTACAAAGAAGTCTCGCTTCCCATCGGTCAAAAGGGCCATGCTGAATAAAGTGTCAAAACCAGAAATGCAGGACAGGCCATGGAGAAATGGGAGCCTTGCTACGCTGATGGGCGGGCTGTAAATTGCCAACAGCCACTCTGGAGAAGTGTACGGTGTGTCCTGAAACATCTAAAAAACTCAGCTTAGAGAGCATAGGGCACTTCCACTCATGGGCGTATAAATTGGGAAAACTAAAAATCAGCAAGACACAGGCACCCCAAAGTTTAGGGCTGCTCTGTTGACAAGAACCTCCACTTCGTTACACCTTAAACATCCCAGGAAAGAGAAGAATGGATAAAGAAGTTGTGGTCCTTATGTACAATGGAATATCACTCAGCCATGAAATCAACGTCATAAGGCTAGGAGCAGCATGATGAGTGGATTTAGGTACGACGATTCTAAGTGAAATAAGTCACACAGAAAAAGACACTTATCATAAGATATCACTTACAGAGGGAATGTAAAAACCGCTACCCTTGAACTGAATTACAAAACAGAACAGAGTCGCACGTTTACAAAACACACTATGGCTGCTTAACGGGAAAGGTGAGGTGGGGTGATGCATAAAACAAGGGTTTCAAATTAGCTCAGATACCGTTCCATAAACCCAATATGTAATAGACAAGACCTACTCCTTGCTCAGTGAACTGGACTCAACGCCCCCTATTCACCGCCCAAGAATATATCTGACTAGTAAGAATCTTAAAACCTATGTAGTGATATCTCTCTGTAAGTGAGTCAAGTGGGTGTAAAGCGGCATAAACACAGCAGTGCAAAGCAGCTAAACCCTATTATAAAAATCAATTACTTTTAAAAACCCGTGAAACAAAGACAGTGAAAGAGAGAGAAATTCTTACAAAATTCGTTCAGGGGCTGCGATGCCACCTGGATTGACCATATCTAGACCCACAGCTGATTGAGACATAAGGGTGGACACTCTTGGGGCTGAGAGGTTTGGTGAGGTTGGGTGAGCTAACGCAGACCCTGTAAAGTAATACGGCGTGGTACCCATCCCATGGGTCCCAAATCTCCAGGTTCAAGGGCATCTTCCTACGTCGTAAACATGCACGAGAAACCCAGAAGATGGTACACCGTGTGACCGGGAAAGGTTTCTAAAACGCACCTCATTTCTCATCTCCTTGTGCTCTGGTTCGCCATTCCAGCCGCTTTACTAGCAATCTCCCTCATAGGAGAATCAGCACCTTTAACCTCCTGTTCCGTACACGTTGCAATTTGTCCTGAGGATGAACGGGAAGAGGGGGAACCAATGAGAGACTAGCTCTAGGTGTTGGGACAGGCACAGGTCACTCTATTTTCCCATCAGGAAGCAGAATTAACCACAGGCTCAGCCTGCCGCCCGGAGCCAGAATAGGGCCTGAAGCAATCCTGCGCTTTTGCGGCCAGCTCCCAAGAAAGCGAGTTGAAAAATGGAGCTCAGGGGCACTGCAATTCACAAACCTGCAGAGTTAGAAATGATAACTCTCGTCCACAAATATATGGAGGGAAGGCAACGAAGAGGATTTGAAAGCAAGGCAGAATTGCAGGAAACCGATTTCAGGAGGTAGATTCGAATCGCCTTTAAAGCACAGGAAAAGCGGCAAAACCTCGACAATGATGCCCTTGGCCAAAAAGGGCGTTTGCGTTTTTTCCTGAATATATTCAGGAAAAAACGCATACGCCCTTTTTGGCCAACCAAGCAACCTGGAAAGGCAAATCAGCGCTACAAAGAAGTCTCGCTTCCCATCGGTCAAAAGGGCCATGCTGAATAAAGTGTCAAAACCAGAAATGCAGGACAGGCCATGGAGAAATGGGAGCCTTGCTACGCTGATGGGCGGGCTGTAAATTGCCAACAGCCACTCTGGAGAAGTGTACGGTGTGTCCTGAAACATCTAAAAAACTCAGCTTAGAGAGCATAGGGCACTTCCACTCATGGGCGTATAAATTGGGAAAACTAAAAATCAGCAAGACACAGGCACCCCAAAGTTTAGGGCTGCTCTGTTGACAAGAACCTCCACTTCGTTACACCTTAAACATCCCAGGAAAGAGAAGAATGGATAAAGAAGTTGTGGTCCTTATGTACAATGGAATATCACTCAGCCATGAAATCAACGTCATAAGGCTAGGAGCAGCATGATGAGTGGATTTAGGTACGACGATTCTAAGTGAAATAAGTCACACAGAAAAAGACACTTATCATAAGATATCACTTACAGAGGGAATGTAAAAACCGCTACCCTTGAACTGAATTACAAAACAGAACAGAGTCGCACGTTTAGAAAACACACTATGGCTGCTTAACGGGAAAGGTGAGGTGGGGTGATGCATAAAACAAGGGTTTCAAATTAGCTCAGATACCGTTCCATAAACCCAATATGTAATAGACCAGACCTACTCCTTGCTCAGTGAACTGGACTCAACGCCCCCTATTCACCGCCCAAGAATATATCTGACTAGTAAGAATCTTAAAACCTATGTATTGATATCTCTCTGTAAGTGAGTCAAGTGGGTGTAAAGCGGCATAAACACAGCAGTGCAAAGCAGCTAAACCCTATTATAAAAATCAATTACTTTTAAAAACCCGTGAAACAAAGACAGTGAAAGAGAGAGAAATTCTTACAAAATTCGTTCAGGGGCTGCGATGCCACCTGGATTGACCATATCTAGACCCACAGCTGATTGAGACATAAGGGTGGACACTCTTGGGGCTGAGAGGTTTGGTGAGGTTGGGTGAGCTAACGCAGACCCTGTAAAGTAATACCGCGTGGTACCCATCCCATGGGTCCCAAATCTCCAGGTTCAAGGGCATCTTCCTACGTCGAAAACATGCACGAGAAACCCAGAAGATGGTACACCGTGTGACCGGGAAAGGTTTCTAAAACGCACCTCATTTCTCATCTCCTTGTGCTCCGGTTCGCCATTCCAGCCGCTTTACTAACAATCTCCCTCCTTGGAGAATCAGCACCTTTAACCTCCTGTTCCGAACACGTTGCAATTTGTCCTGAGGATGAACGGGAAGAGGGGGAACCAATGAGAGACTAGCTCTAGGTGTTGGGACAGGCACAGGTCACTCTATTTTCCCATCAGGAAGCAGAATTAACCACAGGCTCAGCCTGCCGCCCGGAGCCAGAATAGGGCCTGAAGCAATCCTGCGCTTTTGCGGCCAGCTCCCAAGAAAGCGAGTTGAAAAATGGAGCTCAGGGGCACTGCAATTCACAAACCTGCAGAGTTAGAAATGATAACTCTCGTCCACAAATATATGGAGGGAAGGCAACGAAGAGGATTTGAAAGCAAGGCAGAATTGCAGGAAACCGATTTCAGGAGGTAGATTCGAATCGCCTTTAAAGCACAGGAAAAGCGGCAAAACCTCGACAATGATGCCCTTGGCCAAAAAGGGCGTATGCGTTTTTTCCTGAATATATTCAGGAAAAAACGCATACGCCCTTTTTGGCCAACCAAGCAACCTGGAAAGGCAAATCAGCGCTACAAAGAAGTCTCGCTTCCCATCGGTCAAAAGGGCCATGCTAAATAAAGTGTCAAAACCAGAAATGCAGGACAGGCCATGGAGAAATGGGAGCCTTGCTACGCTGATGGGCGGGCTGTAAATTGCCAACAGCCACTCTGGAGAAGTGTACGGTGTGTCCTGAAACATCTAAAAAACTCAGCTTAGAGAGCATAGGGCACTTCCACTCATGGGCGTATAAATTGGGAAAACTAAAAATCAGCAAGACACAGGCACCCCAAAGTTTAGGGCTGCTCTGTTGACAAGAACCTCCACTTCGTTACACCTTAAACATCCCAGGAAAGATAAGAATGAATAAAGAAGTTGTGGTCCTTATGTACAATGGAATATCACTCAGCCATGAAATCAACGTCATAAGGCTAGGAGCAGCATGATGAGTGGATTTAGGTACGACGATTCTAAGTGAAATAAGTCACACAGAAAAAGACACTTATCATAAGATATCACTTACAGAGAGAATGTAAAAACCGCTACCCTTGAACTGAATTACAAAACAGAACAGAGTCGCACGTTTAGAAAACACACTATGGCTGCTTAACGGGAAAGGTGAGGTGGGGTGATGCATAAAACAAGGGTTTCAAATTAGCTCAGATACCGTTCCATAAACCCAATATGTAATAGACAAGACCTACTCCTTGCTCAGTGAACTGGACTCAACGCCCCCTATTCACCGCCCAAGAATATATCTGACTAGTAAGAATCTTAAAACCTATGTATTGATATCTCTCTGTAAGTGAGTCAAGTGGGTGTAAAGCGGCATAAACACAGCAGTGCAAAGCAGCTAAACCCTATTATAAAAATCAATTACTTTTAAAAACCCGTCAAACAAAGACAGTGAAAGAGAGAGAAATTCTTACAAAATTCGTTCAGGGGCTGCGATGCCACCTGGATTGACCATATCTAGACCCACAGCTGATTGAGACATAAGGGTGGACACTCTTGGGGCTGAGAGGTTTGGTGAGGTTGGGTGAGCTAACGCAGACCCTGTAATGTAATACGGCGTGGTACCCATCCCATGGGTCCCAAATCTCCAGGTTCAAGGGCATCTTCCTACGTCGAAAACATGCACGAGAAACCCAGAAGATGGTACACCGTGTGACCGGGAAAGGTTTCTAAAACGCACCTCATTTCTCATCTCCTTGTGCTCCGGTTCGCCATTCCAGCCGCTTTACTAGCAATCTCCCTCCTTGGAGAATCAGCACCTTTAACCTCCTGTTCCGAACACGTTGCAATTTGTCCTGAGGATGAACGGGAAGAGGGGGAACCAATGAGAGACTAGCTCTAGGTGTTGGGACAGGCACAGGTCACTCTATTTTCCCATCAGGAAGCAGAATTAACCACAGGCTCAGCCTGCCGCCCGGAGCCAGAATAGGGCCTGAAGCAATCCTGCGCTTTTGCGGCCAGCTCCCAAGAAAGCGAGTTAAAAAATGGAGCTCAGGGGCACTGCAATTCACAAACCTGCAGAGGTAGAAATGATAACTCTCGTCCACAAATATATGGAAGGAAGGCAACGAAGAGGATTTGAAAGCAAGGCAGAATTGCAGGAAACCGATTTCAGGAGGTAGATTCGAATCGCCTTTAAAGCACAGGAAAAGCGGCAAAACCTCGACAATGATGCCCTTGGCCAAAAAGGGCGTATGCGTTTTTTCCTGAATATATTCAGGAAAAAACGCATACGCCCTTTTTGGCCAACCAAGCAACCTGGAAAGGCAAATCAGCGCTACAAAGAAGTCTCGCTTCCCATCGGTCAAAAGGGCCATGCTGAATAAAGTGTCAAAACCAGAAATGCAGGACAGGCCATGGAGAAATGGGAGCCTTGCTACGCTGATGGGCGGGCTATAAATTGCCAACAGCCACTCTGGAGAAGTGTACAGTGTGTCCTGAAACATCTAAAAAACTCAGCTTAGAGAGCATAGGGCACTTCCACTCATGGGCGTATAAATTGGGAAAACTAAAAATCAGCAAGACACAGGCACCCCAAAGTTTAGGGCTGCTCTGTTGACAAGAACCTCCACTTCGTTACACCTTAAACATCCCAGGAAAGAGAAGAATGGATAAAGAAGTTGTGGTCCTTATGTACAATGGAATATCACTCAGCCATGAAATCAACGTCATAAGGCTAGGAGCAGCATGATGAGTGGATTTAGGTACGACGATTCTAAGTGAAATAAGTCACACAGAAAAAGACACTTATCATAAGATATCACTTACAGAGAGAATGTAAAAACTGCTACCCTTGAACTGAATTACAAAACAGAACAGAGTCGCACGTTTAGAAAACACACTATGGCTGCTTAACGGGAAAGGTGAGGTGGGGTGATGCATAAAACAAGGGTTTCAAATTAGCTCAGATACCGTTCCATAAACCCAATATGTAATAGACAAGACCTACTCCTTGCTCAGTGAACTGGACTCAACGCCCCCTATTCACCACCCAAGAATATATCTGACTAGTAAGAATCTTAAAACCTATGTATTGCTATCTCTCTGTAAGTGAGTCAAGTGGGTGTAAAGCGGCATAAACACAGCAGTGCAAAGCAGCTAAACCCCATTATAAAAATCAATTACTTTTAAAAACCCGTCAAACAAAGACAGTGAAAGAGAGAGAAATTCTTACAAAATTCGTTCAGGGGCTGCGATGCCACCTGGATTGACCATATCTAGACCCACAGCTGATTGAGACATAAGGGTGGACACTCTTGGGGCTGAGAGGTTTGGTGAGGTTGGGTGAGCTAACGCAGACCCTGTAATGTAATACGGCGTGGTACCCATCCCATGGGTCCCAAATCTCCAGGTTCAAGGGCATCTTCCTACGTCGAAAACATGCACGAGAAACCCAGAAGATGGTACACCGTGTGACCGGGAAAGGTTTCTAAAACGCACCTCATTTCTCATCTCCTTGTGCTCCGGTTCGCCATTCCAGCCGCTTTACTAGCAATCTCCCTCCTTGGAGAATCAGCACCTTTAACCTCCTGTTCCGAACACGTTGCAATTTGTCCTGAGGATGAACGGGAAGAGGGGGAACCAATGAGAGACTAGCTCTAGGTGTTGGGACAGGCACAGGTCACTCTATTTTCCCATCAGGAAGCAGAATTAACCACAGGCTCAGCCTGCCGCCCGGAGCCAGAATAGGGCCTGAAGCAATCCTGCGCTTTTGCGGCCAGCTCCCAAGAAAGCGAGTTAAAAAATGGAGCTCAGGGGCACTGCAATTCACAAACCTGCAGAGGTAGAAATGATAACTCTCGTCCACAAATATATGGAAGGAAGGCAACGATGAGGATTTGAAAGCAAGGCAGAATTGCAGGAAACAAATTTCAGGAGGTAGATTCGAATCGCCTTTAAAGCACAGGAAAAGCGGCAAAACCTCGACAATGATGCCCTTGGCCAAAAAGGGCGTATGCGTTTTTTCCTGAATATATTCAGGAAAAAACGCATACGCCCTTTTTGGCCAACCAAGCAACCTGGAAAGGCAAATCAGCGCTACAAAGAAGTCTCGCTTCCCATCGGTCAAAAGGGCCATGCTGAATAAAGTGTCAAAACCAGAAATGCAGGACAGGCCATGGAGAAATGGGAGCCTTGCTACGCTGATGGGCGGGCTATAAATTGCCAACAGCCACTCTGGAGAAGTGTACAGTGTGTCCTGAAACATCTAAAAAACTCAGCTTAGAGAGCATAGGGCACTTCCACTCATGGGCGTATAAATTGGGAAAACTAAAAATCAGCAAGACACAGGCACCCCAAAGTTTAGGGCTGCTCTGTTGACAAGAACCTCCACTTCGTTACACCTTAAACATCCCAGGAAAGAGAAGAATGGATAAAGAAGTTGTGGTCCTTATGTACAATGGAATATCACTCAGCCATGAAATCAACGTCATAAGGCTAGGAGCAGCATGATGAGTGGATTTAGGTACGACGATTCTAAGTGAAATAAGTCACACAGAAAAAGACACTTATCATAAGATATCACTTACAGAGGGAATGTAAAAACCACTACCCTTGAACTGAATTACAAAACAGAACAGAGTCGCACGTTTAGAAAACACACTATGGCTGCTTAACGGGAAAGGTGAGGTGGGGTGATGCATAAAACAAGGGTTTCAAATTAGCTCAGATACCGTTCCATAAACCCAATATGTAATAGACAAGACCTACTCCTTGCTCAGTGAACTGGACTCAACAACCCCTATTCACCGCCCAAGAATATATCTGACTAGTAAGAATCTTAAAACCTATGTATTGATATCTCTCTGTAAGTGAGTCAAGTGGGTGTAAAGCGGCATAAACACAGCAGTGCAAAGCAGGTAAACCCTATTATAAAAATCAATTACTTTTAAAAACCCGTGAAACAAAGACAGTGAAAGAGAGAGAAATTCTTACAAAATTCGTTCAGGTGCTGCGATGCCAGCTGGATTGACCATATCTAGACCCACAGATGACTGAGACATAAGGGTGGACACTCTTGGGGCTGAGAGGTTTGGTGAGGTTGGGTGAGCAAACGCAGACCCTTTAAAGTAATACGGCGTGGTACCCATCCCATGGGTCCCAAATCTCCAGGGTCAAGGGCATCTTCCTACGTCGAACACATGCACGAGCAACCCAGAAGATGGTACACCGTGTGACCGGGAAAGGTTTCTAAAACGCACCTCATTTCTCATCTCCTTGTGCTCCGGTTCGCCATTCCAGCCGCTTTACTAGCAATCTCCCTCCTTGGAGAATCAGCACCTTTAACCTCCTGTTCCGTACACGTTGCAATTTCTCCTCAGGATGAACGGGAAGAGGGGGAACCATTGAGAGACTAGCTCTAGGTGTTGGGACAGGCACAGGTCACTCTATTTTCCCATCAGGTAGCAGAATTAACCACAGGCTCAGCCTGCCGCCCGGAGCCAGAATAGTGCCTGAAGCAATCCTGCGCTTTTGCGGCCAGCTCCCAAGAAAGCGAGTTGAAAAATGGAGCTCAGGGGCACTGCAATTCACAAACCTGCAGAGTTAGAAATGATAACTCTCGTCCACAAATATATGGAGGGAAGGCTACGAAGAGGATTTGAAAGCAAGGCAGAATTGCAGGAAACAGATTTCAGGAGGTAGATTCGAATCGCCTTTAAAGCACAGGAAAAGCGGCAAAACCTCGACAATGATGCCCTTGGCCAAAAAGGGCGTATGCGTTTTTTCCTGAATATATTCAGGAAAAAACGCATACGCCCTTTTTGGCCAACCAAGCAACCTGGAAAGGCAAATCAGCGCTACAAAGAAGTCTCGCTTCCCATCGGTCAAAAGGGCCATGCTGAATAAAGTGTCAAAACCAGAAATGCAGGACAGGCCATGGAGAAATGGGAGCCTTGCTACGCTGATGGGCGGGCTGTAAATTGCCAACAGCCACTCTGGAGAAGTGTACGGTGTGTCCTGAAACATCTAAAAAACTCAGCTTAGAGAGCATAGGGCACTTCCACTCATGGGCGTATAAATTGGGAAAACTAAAAATCAGCAAGACACAGGCACCCCAAAGTTTAGGGCTGCTCTGTTGACAAGAACCTCCACTTCGTTACACCTGAAACATCCCAGGAAAGAGAAGAATGGATAAAGAAGTTGTGGTCCTTATGTACAATGGAATATCACTCAGCCATGAAATCAACGTCATAAGGCTAGGAGCAGCATGATGAGTGGATTTAGGTACGACGATTCTAAGTGAAATAACTCACACAGAAAAAGACACTTATCATAAGATATCACTTACAGAGGGAATGTAAAAACCGCTACCCTTGAACTGAATTACAAAACAGAACAGAGTCGCACGTTTAGAAAACACACTATGGCTGCTTAACGGGAAAGGTGAGGTGGGGTGATGCATAAAACAAGGGTTTCAAATTAGCTCAGATACCGTTCCATAAACCCAATATGTAATAGACAAGACCTACTCCTTGCTCAGTGAACTGGACTCAACGCCCCCTATTCACCGCCCAAGAATATATCTGACTAGTAAGAATCTTAAAACCTATGTATTGATATCTCTCTGTAAGTGAGTCAAGTGGGTGTAAAGCGGCATAAACACAGCAGTGCAAAGCAGCTAAACCCTATTATAAAAATCAATTACTTTTAAAAACCCGTGAAACAAAGACAGTGAAAGAGAGAGAAATTCTTACAAAATTCGTTCAGGGGCTGCGATGCCACCTGGATTGACCATATCTAGACCCACAGCTGATTGAGACATAAGGGTGGACACTCTTGGGGCTGAGAGGTTTGGTGAGGTTGGGTGAGCTAACGCAGACCCTGTAAAGTAATACGGCGTGGTACCCATCCCATGGGTCCCAAATCTCCAGGTTCAAGGGCATCGTCCTACGTCGAAAACATGCACGAGAAACCCAGAAGATGGTACACCGTGTGACCGGGAAAGGTTTCTAAAACGCACCTCATTTCTCATCTCCTTGTGCTCCGGTTCGCCATTCCAGCCGCATTACTAGCAATCTCCCTCCTTGGAGAATCAGCACCTTTAACCTCCTGTTCCGAACACGTTGCAATTTGTCCTGAGGATGAACGGGAAGAGGGGGAACCAATGAGAGACTAGCTCTAGGTGTTGGGACAGGCACAGGTCACTCTATTTTCCCATCAGGAAGCAGAATTAACCACAGGCTCAGCCTGCCGCCTGGAGCCAGAATAGGGCCTGAAGCAATCCTGCGCTTTTGCGGCCAGCTCCCAAGAAAGCGAGTTGAAAAATGGAGCTCAGGGGCACTGCAATTCACAAACCTGCAGAGTTAGAAATGATAACTCTCGTCCACAAATATATGGAGGGAAGGCAACGAAGAGGATTTGAAAGCAAGGCAGAATTGCAGGAAACCGATTTCAGGAGGTAGATTCGAATCGCCTTTAAAGCACAGGAAAAGCGGCAAAACCTCGACAATGATGCCCTTGGCCAAAAAGGGCGTATGCGTTTTTTCCTGAATATATTCAGGAAAAAACGCATACGCCCTTTTTGGCCAACCAAGCAACCTGGAAAGGCAAATCAGCGCTACAAAGAAGTCTCGCTTCCCATCGGTCAAAAGGGCCATGCTAAATAAAGTGTCAAAACCAGAAATGCAGGACAGGCCATGGAGAAATGGGAGCCTTGCTACGCTGATGGGCGGGCTGTAAATTGCCAACAGCCACTCTGGAGAAGTGTACGGTGTGTCCTGAAACATCTAAAAAACTCAGCTTAGAGAGCATAGGGCACTTCCACTCATGGGCGTATAAATTGGGAAAACTAAAAATCAGCAAGACACAGGCACCCCAAAGTTTAGGGCTGCTCTGTTGACAAGAACCTCCACTTCGTTACACCTTAAACATCCCAGGAAAGAGAAGAATGGATAAAGAAGTTGTGGTCCTTATGTACAATGGAATATCACTCAGCCATGAAATCAACGTCATAAGGCTAGGAGCAGCATGATGAGTGGATTTAGGTACGACGATTCTAAGTGAAATAAGTCACACAGAAAAAGACACTTATCATAAGATATCACTTACAGAGAGAATGTAAAAACCGCTACCCTTGAACTGAATTACAAAACAGAACAGAGTCGCACGTTTAGAAAACACACTATGGCTGCTTAACGGGAAAGGTGAGGTGGGGTGATGCATAAAACAAGGGTTTCAAATTAGCTCAGATACCGTTCCATAAACCCAATATGTAATAGACAAGACCTACTCCTTGCTCAGTGAACTGGACTCAACAACCCCTATTCACCGCCCAGGAATATATCTGACTAGTAAGAATCTTAAAACCTATGTATTGATATCTCTCTGTAAGTGAGTCAAGTGGGTGTAAAGCAGCATAAACACAGCAGTGCAAAGCAGCTAAACCCTATTATAAAAATCAATTACTTTTAAAAACCCGTGAAACAAAGACAGTGAAAGAGAGAGAAATTCTTACAAAATTCGTTCAGGGGCTGCGATGCCACCTGGATTGACCATATCTAGACCCACAGCTGATTGAGACATAAGGGTGGACACTCTTGGGGCTGAGAGGTTTGGTGAGGTTGGGTGAGCTAACGCAGACCCTTTAAAGTAATATGGCGTGGTACCCATCCCATGGGTCCCAAATCTCCAGGTTCAAGGGCATCTTCCTACGTCGAAAACATGCACGAGAAACCCAGAAGATGGTACACCGTGTGACCGGGAAAGGTTTCTAAAACGCACCTCATTTCTCATCTCCTTGTGCTCCGGTTCGCCATTCCAGCCGCTTTACTAGCAATCTCCCTCCTTGGAGAATCAGCACCTTTAACCTCCTGTTCCGTACACGTTGCAATTTGTCCTGAGGATGAACGGGAAGAGGGGGAACCAATGAGAGACTAGCTCTAGGTGTTGGGACAGGCAGAGGTCACTCTATTTTCCCATCAGGAAGCAGAATTAACCACAGGCTCAGCCTGCCGCCCGGAGCCAGAATAGGGCCTGAAGCAATCCTGCGCTTTTGCGGCCAGCTCCCAAGAAAGCGAGTTGAAAAATGGAGCTCAGGGGCACTGCAATTCACAAACCTGCAGAGTTAGAAATGATAACTCTCGTCCACAAATATATGGAGGGAAGGCTACGAAGAGGATTTGAAAGCAAGGCAGAATTGCAGGAAACCGATTTCAGGAGGTAGATTCGAATCGCCTTTAAAGCACAGGAAAAGCGGCAAAACCTCGACAATGATGCCCTTGGCCAAAAAGGGCGTATGCGTTTTTTCCTGAATATATTCAGGAAAAAACGCATACGCCCTTTTTGGCCAACCAAGCAACCTGGAAAGGCAAATCAGCGCTACAAAGAAGTCTCGCTTCCCATCGGTCAAAAGGGCCATGCTGAATAAAGTGTCAAAACCAGAAATGCAGGACAGGCCATGGAGAAATGGGAGCCTTGCTACGCTGATGGGCGGGCTGTAAATTGCCAACAGCCACTCTGGAGAAGTGTACGGTGTGTCCTGAAACATCTAAAAAACTCAGCTTAGAGAGCATAGGGCACTTCCACTCATGGGCGTATAAATTGGGAAAACTAAAAATCAGCAAGACACAGGCACCCCAAAGTTTAGGGCTGCTCTGTTGACAAGAACCTCCACTTCGTTACACCTTAAACATCCCAGGAAAGAGAAGAATGGATAAAGAAGTTGTGGTCCTTATGTACAATGGAATATCACTCAGCCATGAAATCAACGTCATAAGGCTAGGAGCAGCATGATGAGTGGATTTAGGTACGACGATTCTAAGTGAAATAAGTCACACAGAAAAAGACACTTATCATAAGATATCACTTACAGAGGGAATGTAAAAACCGCTACCCTTGAACTGAATTACAAAACAGAACAGAGTCGCACGTTTAGAAAACACACTATGGCTGCTTAACGGGAAAGGTGAGGTGGGGTGATGCATAAAACAAGGGTTTCAAATTAGCTCAGATACCGTTCCATAAACCCAATATGTAATAGACAAGACCTACTCCTTGCTCAGTGAACTGGACTCAACAACCCCTATTCACCGCCCAAGAATATATCTGACTAGTAAGAATCTTAAAACCTATGTATTGATATCTCTCTGTAAGTGAGTCAAGTAGGTGTAAAGCGGCATAAACACAGCAGTGCAAAGCAGCTAAACCCCATTATAAAAATCAATTACTTTTAAAAACCCGTGAAACAAAGACAGTGAAAGAGAGAGAAATTCTTACAAAATTCGTTCAGGTGCTGCGATGCCAGCTGGATTGACCATATCTAGACCCACAGATGACTGAGACATAAGGGTGGACACTCTTGGGGCTGAGAGGTTTGGTGAGGATGGGTGAGCAAACGCAGACCCTTTAAAGTAATACGGCGTGGTACCCATCCCATGGGTCCCAAATCTCCAGGGTCAAGGGCATCTTCCTACGTCGAACACATGCACGAGCAACCCAGAAGATGGTACACCGTGTGACCGGGAAAGGTTTCTAAAACGCACCTCATTTCTCATCTCCTTGTGCTCCGGTTCGCCATTCCAGCCGCTTTACTAGCAATCTCCCTCCTTGGAGAATCAGCACCTTTAACCTCCTGTTCCGTACACGTTGCAATTTCTCCTCAGGATGAACGGGAAGAGGGGGAACCATTGAGAGACTAGCTCTAGGTGTTGGGACAGGCACAGGTCACTCTATTTTCCCATCAGGTAGCAGAATTAACCACAGGCTCAGCCTGCCGCCCGGAGCCAGAATAGGGCCTGAAGCAATCCTGCGCTTTTGCGGCCAGCTCCCAAGAAAGCGAGTTGAAAAATGGAGCTCAGGGGCACTGCAATTCACAAACCTGCAGAGTTAGAAATGATAACTCTCGTCCACAAATATATGGAGGGAAGGCTACGAAGAGGATTTGAAAGCAAGGCAGAATTGCAGGAAACAGATTTCAGGAGGTAGATTCGAATCGCCTTTAAAGCACAGGAAAAGCGGCAAAACCTCGACAATGATGCCCTTGGCCAAAAAGGGCGTATGCGTTTTTTCCTGAATATATTCAGGAAAAAACGCATACGCCCTTTTTGGCCAACCAAGCAACCTGGAAAGGCAAATCAGCGCTACAAAGAAGTCTCGCTTCCCATCGGTCAAAAGGGCCATGCTGAATAAAGTGTCAAAACCAGAAATGCAGGACAGGCCATGGAGAAATGGGAGCCTTGCTACGCTGATGGGCGGGCTGTAAATTGCCAACAGCCACTCTGGAGAAGTGTACGGTGTGTCCTGAAACATCTAAAAAACTCAGCTTAGAGAGCATAGGGCACTTCCACTCATGGGCGTATAAATTGGGAAAACTAAAAATCAGCAAGACACAGGCACCCCAAAGTTTAGGGCTGCTCTGTTGACAAGAACCTCCACTTCGTTACACCTTAAACATCCCAGGAAAGAGAAGAATGGATAAAGAAGTTGTGGTCCTTATGTACAATGGAATATCACTCAGCCATGAAATCAACGTCATAAGGCTAGGAGCAGCATGATGAGTGGATTTAGGTACCACGATTCTAAGTGAAATAAGTCACACAGAAAAAGACACTTATCATAAGATATCACTTACAGAGGGAATGTAAAAACCGCTACCCTTGAACTGAATTACAAAACAGAACAGAGTCGCACGTTTAGAAAACACACTATGGCTGCTTAACGGGAAAGGTGAGGTGGGGTGATGCATAAAACAAAGGTTTCAAATTAGCTCAGATACCGTTCCATAAACCCAATATGTAATAGACAAGACCTACTCCTTGCTCAGTGAACTGGACTCAACGCCCCCTATTCACCGCCCAAGAATATATCTGACTAGTAAGAATCTTAAAACCTATGTATTGATATCTCTCTGTAAGTGAGTCAAGTGGGTGTAAAGCGGCATAAACACAGCAGTGCAAAGCAGCTAAACCCTATTATAAAAATCAATTACTTTTAAAAACCCGTGAAACAAAGACAGTGAAAGAGAGAGAAATTCTTACAAAATTCGTTCAGGGGCTGCGATGCCACCTGGATTGACCATATCTAGACCCACAGCTGATTGAGACATAAGGGTGGACACTCTTGGGGCTGAGAGGTTTGGTGAGGTTGGGTGAGCTAACGCAGACCCTGTAAAGTAATACGGCGTGGTACCCATCCCATGGGTCCCAAATCTCCAGGTTCAAGGGCATCGTCCTACGTCGAAAACATGCACGAGAAACCCAGAAGATGGTACACCGTGTGACCGGGAAAGGTTTCTAAAACGCACCTCATTTCTCATCTCCTTGTGCTCCGGTTCGCCATTCCAGCCACTTTACTAGCAATCTCCCTCCTTGGAGAATCAGCACCTTTAACCTCCTGTTCCGAACACGTTGCAATTTGTCCTGAGGATGAACGGGAAGAGGGGGAACCAATGAGAGACTAGCTCTAGGTGTTGGGACAGGCACAGGTCACTCTATTTTCCCATCAGGAAGCAGAATTAACCACAGGCTCAGCCTACCGCCTGGAGCCAGAATAGGGCCTGAAGCAATCCTGCGCTTTTGCGGCCAGCTCCCAAGAAAGCGAGTTGAAAAATGGAGCTCAGGGGCACTGCAATTCACAAACCTGCAGAGTTAGAAATGATAACTCTCGTCCACAAATATATGGAGGGAAGGCAACGAAGAGGATTTGAAAGCAAGGCAGAATTGCAGGAAACCGATTTCAGGAGGTAGATTCGAATCGCCTTTAAAGCACAGGAAAAGCGGCAAAACCTCGACAATGATGCCCTTGGCCAAAAAGGGCGTATGCGTTTTTTCCTGAATATATTCAGGAAAAAACGCATACGCCCTTTTTGGCCAACCAAGCAACCTGGAAAGGCAAATCAGCGCTACAAAGAAGTCTCGCTTCCCATCGGTCAAAAGGGCCATGCTAAATAAAGTGTCAAAACCAGAAATGCAGGACAGGCCATGGAGAAATGGGAGCCTTGCTACGCTGATGGGCGGGCTGTAAATTGCCAACAGCCACTCTGGAGAAGTGTACGGTGTGTCCTGAAACATCTAAAAAACTCAGCTTAGAGAGCATAGGGCACTTCCACTCATGGGCGTATAAATTGGGAAAACTAAAAATCAGCAAGACACAGGCACCCCAAAGTTTAGGGCTGCTCTGTTGACAAGAACCTCCACTTCGTTACACCTTAAACATCCCAGGAAAGAGAAGAATGGATAAAGAAGTTGTGGTCCTTATGTACAATGGAATATCACTCAGCCATGAAATCAACGTCATAAGGCTAGGAGCAGCATGATGAGTGGATTTAGGTACGACGATTCTAAGTGAAATAAGTCACACAGAAAAAGACACTTATCATAAGATATCACTTACAGAGAGAATGTAAAAAACGCTACCCTTGAACTGAATTACAAAACAGAACAGAGTCGCACGTTTAGAAAACACACTATGGCTGCTTAACGGGAAAGGTGAGGTGGGGTGATGCATAAAACAAGGGTTTCAAATTAGCTCAGATACCGTTCCATAAACCCAATATGTAATAGACAAGACCTACTCCTTGCTCAGTGAACTGGACTCAACAACCCCTATTCACCGCCCAAGAATATATCTGACTACTAAGAATCTTAAAACCTATGTAGTGATAGCTCTCTGTAAGTGAGTCAAGTAGGTGTAAAGCGGCATAAACACAGCAGTGCAAAGCAGCTAAACCCCATTATAAAAATCAATTACTTTTAAAAACCCGTGAAACAAAGACAGTGAAAGGGAGAGAAATTCTTACAAAATTCGTTCAGGTGCTGCGATGCCAGCTGGATTGACCATATCTAGACCCACAGATGACTGAGACATAAGGGTGGACACTCTTGGGGCTGAGAGGTTTGGTGAGGTTGGGTGAGCAAACGCAGACCCTTTAAAGTAATACGGCGTGGTACCCATCCCATGGGTCCCAAATCTCCAGGGTCAAGGGCATCTTCCTACGTCGAAAACACGCATGAGAAACCCAGAAGATGGTACACCGTGTGACCGGGAAAGGTTTCTAAAACGCACCTCATTTCTCATCTCCTTGTGCTCCGGTTCGCCATTCCAGCCGCTTTACTAGCAATCTCCCTCCTTGGAGAATCAGCACCTTTAACCTCCTGTTCCGTACACGTTGCAATTTGTCCTGAGGATGAACGGGAAGAGGGGGAACCATTGACAGACTAGCTCTAGGTGTTGGGACAGGCACAGGTCACTCTATTTTCCCATCAGGTAGCAGAATTAACCACAGGCTCAGCCTGCCGCCCGGAGCCAGAATAGGGCCTGAAGCAATCCTGCGCTTTTGCAGCCAGCTCCCAAGAAAGCGAGTTGAAAAATGGAGCTCAGGGGCACTGCAATTCACAAACCTGCAGAGTTAGAAATGATAACTCTCGTCCACAAATATATGGAGGGAAGGCTACGAAGAGGATTTGAAAGCAAGGCAGAATTGCAGGAAACCGATTTCAGGAGGTAGATTCGAATCGCCTTTAAAGCACAGGAAAAGCGGCAAAACCTCGACAATGATGCCCTTGGCCAAAAAGGGCGTATGCGTTTTTTCCTGAATATATTCAGGAAAAAACGCATACGCCCTTTTTGGCCAACCAAGCAACCTGGAAAGGCAAATCAGCGCTACAAAGAAGTCTCGCTTCCCATCGGTCAAAAGGGCCATGCTGAATAAAGTGTCAAAACCAGAAATGCAGGACAGGCCATGGAGAAATGGGAGCCTTGCTACGCTGATGGGCGGGCTGTAAATTGCCAACAGCCACTCTGGAGAAGTGTACGGTGTGTCCTGAAACATCTAAAAAACTCAGCTTAGAGAGCATAGGGCACTTCCACTCATGGGCGTATAAATTGGGAAAACTAAAAATCAGCAAGACACAGGCACCCCAAAGTTTAGGGCTGCTCTGTTGACAAGAACCTCCACTTCGTTACACCTTAAACATCCCAGGAAAGAGAAGAATGGATAAAGAAGTTGTGGTCCTTATGTACAATGGAATATCACTCAGCCATGAAATCAACGTCATAAGGCTAGGAGCAGCATGATGAGTGGATTTAGGTACGACGATTCTAAGTGAAATAAGTCACACAGAAAAAGACACTTATCATAAGATATCACTTACAGAGGGAATGTAAAAACCGCTACCCTTGAACTGAATTACAAAACAGAACAGAGTCGCACGTTTAGAAAACACACTATGGCTGCTTAACGGGAAAGGTGAGGTGGGGTGATGCATAAAACAAGGGTTTCAAATTAGCTCAGATACCGTTCCATAAACCCAATATGTAATAGACAAGACCTACTCCTTGCTCAGTGAACTGGACTCAACGCCCCCTATTCACCGCCCAAGAATATATCTGACTAGTAAGAATCTTAAAACCTATGTATTGATATCTCTCTGTAAGTGAGTCAAGTGGGTGTAAAGCGGCATAAACACAGCAGTGCAAAGCAGCTAAACCCTATTATAAAAATCAATTACTTTTAAAAACCCGTGAAACAAAGACAGTGAAAGAGAGAGAAATTCTTACAAAATTTGTTCAGGGGCTGCGATGCCACCTGGATTGACCATATCTAGACCCACAGCTGATTGAGACATAAGGGTGGACACTCTTGGGGCTGAGAGGTTTGGTGAGGTTGGGTGAGCAAACGCAGACCCTTTAAAGTAATACGGCGTGCTACCCATCCCATGGGTCCCAAATCTCCAGGTTCAAGGGCATCTTCCTACATCGAAAACATGCACGAGAAACCCAGAAGATGGTACACCGTGTGCCCAGGAAAGGTTTCTAAAACGCACCTCATTTCTCATCTCCTTGTGCTCCGGTTCGCCATTCCAGCCGCTTTACTAGCAATCTCCCTCCTGGGAGAATGAGCACCTTTAACCTCCTGTTCCGTACACGTTGCAATTTGTCCTGAGGATGAACGGGAAGAGGGGGAACCAATGAGAGACTAGCTCTAGGTGTTGGGACAGGCACAAGTCACTCTATTTTCCCATCAGGAAGAAGAATTAACGACAGGCTCAGCCTGCCGCCCGGAGCCAGAATAGGGCCTGAAGCAATCCTGCGCTTTTGCGGCCAGCTCCCAAGAAAGCGAGTTAAAAAATGGAGCTCAGGGGCACTGCAATTCACAAACCTGCAGAGGTAGAAATGATAACTCTCGTCCACAAATATATGGAAGGAAGGCTACGAAGAGGATTTGAAAGCAAGGTAGAATTGCAGGAAACAAATTTCAGGAGGTAGATTCGAATCGCCTTTAAAGCACAGGAAAAGCGGCAAAACCTCGACAATGATGCCCTTGGCCAAAAAGGGCGTATGCGTTTTTTCCTGAATATATTCAGGAAAAAACGCATACGCCCTTTTTGGCCAACCAAGCAACCTGGAAAGGCAAATCAGCGCTACAAAGAAGTCTCGCTTCCCATCGGTCAAAAGGGCCATGCTGAATAAAGTGTCAAAACCAGAAATGCAGGACAGGCCATGGAGAAATGGGAGCCTTGCTACGCTGATGGGCGGGCTGTAAATTGCCAACAGCCACTCTGGAGAAGTGTACGGTGTGTCCTGAAACATCTAAAAAACTCAGCTTAGAGAGCATAGGGCACTTCCACTCATGGGCGTATAAATTGGGAAAACTAAAAATCAGCAAGACACAGGCACCCCAAAGTTTAGGGCTGCTCTGTTGACAAGAACCTCCACTTCGTTACACCTTAAACATCCCAGGAAAGAGAAGAATGGATAAAGAAGTTGTGGTCCTTATGTACAATGGAATATCACTCAGCCATGAAATCAACGTCATAAGGCTAGGAGCAGCATGATGAGTGGATTTAGGTACGACGATTCTAAGTGAAATAAGTCACACAGAAAAAGACACTTATCATAAGATATCACTTACAGAGGGAATGTAAAAACCGCTACCCTTGAACTGAATTACAAAACAGAACAGAGTCGCACGTTTAGAAAACACACTATGGCTGCTTAACGGGAAAGGTGAGGTGGGGTGATGCATAAAACAAGGGTTTCAAATTAGCTCAGATACCGTTCCATAAACCCAATATGTAATAGACAAGACCTACTCCTTGCTCAGTGAACTGGACTCAACAACCCCTATTCACCGCCCAGGAATATATCTGACTAGTAAGAATCTTAAAACCTATGTATTGATATCTCTCTGTAAGTGAGTCAAGTGGGTGTAAAGCGGCATAAACACAGCAGTGCAAAGCAGCTAAACCCTATTATAAAAATCAATTACTTTTAAAAACCCGTGAATCAAAGACAGTGAAAGAGAGAGAAATTCTTACAAAATTCGTTCAGGGGCTGCGATGCCACCTGGATTGACCATATCTAGACCCACAGCTGATTGAGACATAAGGGTGGACACTCTTGGGGCTGAGAGGTTTGGTGAGGTTGGGTGAGCTAACGCAGACCCTTTAAAGTAATATGGCGTGGTACCCATCCCATGGGTCCCAAATCTCCAGGTTCAAGGGCATCTTCCTACGTCGAAAACATGCACGAGAAACCCAGAAGATGGTACACCGTGTGACCGGGAAAGGTTTCTAAAACGCACCTCATTTCTCATCTCCTTGTGCTCCGGTTCGCCATTCCAGCCGCTTTACTAGCAATCTCCCTCCTTGGAGAATCAGCACCTTTAACCTCCTGTTCCGTACACGTTGCAATTTGTCCTGAGGATGAACGGGAAGAGGGGGAACCAATGAGAGACTAGCTCTAGGTGTTGGGACAGGCAGAGGTCACTCTATTTTCCCATCAGGAAGCAGAATTAACCACAGGCTCAGCCTGCCGCCCGGAGCCAGAATAGGGCCTGAAGCAATCCTGCGCTTTTGCGGCCAGCTCCCAAGAAAGCGAGTTGAAAAATGGAGCTCAGGGGCACTGCAATTCACAAACCTGCAGAGTTAGAAATGATAACTCTCGTCCACAAATATATGGAGGGAAGGCTACGAAGAGGATTTGAAAGCAAGGCAGAATTGCAGGAAACCGATTTCAGGAGGTAGATTCGAATCGCCTTTAAAGCACAGGAAAAGCGGCAAAACCTCGACAATGATGCCCTTGGCCAAAAAGGGCGTATGCGTTTTTTCCTGAATATATTCAGGAAGAAACGCATACGCCCTTTTTGGCCAACCAAGCAACCTGGAAAGGCAAATCAGCGCTACAAAGAAGTCTCGCTTCCCATCGGTCAAAAGGGCCATGCTGAATAAAGTGTCAAAACCAGAAATGCAGGACAGGCCATGGAGAAATGGGAGCCTTGCTACGCTGATGGGCGGGCTGTAAATTGCCAACAGCCACTCTGGAGAAGTGTACGGTGTGTCCTGAAACATCTAAAAAACTCAGCTTAGAGAGCATAGGGCACTTCCACTCATGGGCGTATAAATTGGGAAAACTAAAAATCAGCAAGACACAGGCACCCCAAAGTTTAGGGCTGCTCTGTTGACAAGAACCTCCACTTCGTTACACCTTAAACATCCCAGGAAAGAGAAGAATGGATAAAGAAGTTGTGGTCCTTATGTACAATGGAATATCACTCAGCCATGAAATCAACGTCATAAGGCTAGGAGCAGCATGATGAGTGGATTTAGGTACGACGATTCTAAGTGAAATAAGTCACACAGAAAAAGACACTTATCATAAGATATCACTTACAGAGAGAATGTAAAAACCGCTACCCTTGAACTGAATTACAAAACAGAACAGAGTCGCACGTTTAGAAAACACACTATGGCTGCTTAACGGGAAAGGTGAGGTGGGGTGATGCATAAAACAAGGGTTTCAAATTAGCTCAGATACCGTTCCATAAACCCAATATGTAATAGACGAGACCTACTCCTTGCTCAGTGAACTGGACTCAACAACCCCTATTCACCGCCCAGGAATATATCTGACTAGTAAGAATCTTAAAACCTATGTATTGATATCTCTCTGTAAGTGAGTCAAGTGGGTGTAAAGCAGCATAAACACAGCAGTGCAAAGCAGCTAAACCCTATTATAAAAATCAATTACTTTTAAAAACCCGTGAAACAAAGACAGTGAAAGAGAGAGAAATTCTTACAAAATTCGTTCAGGGGCTGCGATGCCACCTGGATTGACCATATCTAGACCCACAGCTGATTGAGACATAAGGGTGCACACTCTTGGGGCTGAGAGGTTTGGTGAGGTTGGGTGAGCTAACGCAGACCCTTTAAAGTAATATGGCGTGGTACCCATCCCATGGGTCCCAAATCTCCAGGTTCAAGGGCATCTTCCTACGTCGAAAACATGCACGAGAAACCCAGAAGATGGTACACCGTGTGACCGGGAAAGGTTTCTAAAACGCACCTCATTTCTCATCTCCTTGTGCTCCGGTTCGCCATTCCAGCCGCTTTACTAGCAATCTCCCTCCTTGGAGAATCAGCACCTTTAACCTCCTGTTCCGTACACGTTGCAATTTGTCCTGAGGATGAACGGGAAGAGGGGGAACCAATGAGAGACTAGCTCTAGGTGTTGGGACAGGCAGAGGTCACTCTATTTTCCCATCAGGAAGCAGAATTAACCACAGGCTCAGCCTGCCGCCCGGAGCCAGAATAGGGCCTGAAGCAATCCTGCGCTTTTGCGGCCAGCTCCCAAGAAAGCGAGTTGAAAAATGGAGCTCAGGGGCACTGCAATTCACAAACCTGCAGAGTTAGAAATGATAACTCTCGTCCACAAATATATGGAGGGAAGGCTACGAAGAGGATTTGAAAGCAAGGCAGAATTGCAGGAAACCGATTTCAGGAGGTAGATTCGAATCGCCTTTAAAGCACAGGAAAAGCGGCAAAACCTCGACAATGATGCCCTTGGCCAAAAAGGGCGTATGCGTTTTTTCCTGAATATATTCAGGAAAAAACGCATACGCCCTTTTTGGCCAACCAAGCAACCTGGAAAGGCAAATCAGCGCTACAAAGAAGTCTCGCTTCCCATCGGTCAAAAGGGCCATGCTGAATAAAGTGTCAAAACCAGAAATGCAGGACAGGCCATGGAGAAATGGGAGCCTTGCTACGCTGATGGGCGGGCTGTAAATTGCCAACAGCCACTCTGGAGAAGTGTACGGTGTGTCCTGAAACATCTAAAAAACTCAGCTTAGAGAGCATAGGGCACTTCCACTCATGGGCGTATAAATTGGGAAAACTAAAAATCAGCAAGACACAGGCACCCCAAAGTTTAGGGCTGCTCTGTTGACAAGAACCTCCACTTCGTTACACCTTAAACATCCCAGGAAAGAGAAGAATGGATAAAGAAGTTGTGGTCCTTATGTACAATGGAATATCACTCAGCCATGAAATCAACGTCATAAGGCTAGGAGCAGCATGATGAGTGGATTTAGGTACGACGATTCTAAGTGAAATAAGTCACACAGAAAAAGACACTTATCATAAGATATCACTTACAGAGGGAATGTAAAAACCGCTACCCTTGAACTGAATTACAAAACAGAACAGAGTCGCACGTTTAGAAAACACACTATGGCTGCTTAACGGGAAAGGTGAGGTGGGGTGATGCATAAAACAAGGGTTTCAAATTAGCTCAGATACCGTTCCATAAACCCAATATGTAATAGACAAGACCTACTCCTTGCTCAGTGAACTGGACTCAACAACCCCTATTCACCGCCCAAGAATATATCTGACTAGTAAGAATCTTAAAACCTATGTATTGATATCTCTCTGTAAGTGAGTCAAGTAGGTGTAAAGCGGCATAAACACAGCAGTGCAAAGCAGCTAAACCCCATTATAAAAATCAATTACTTTTAAAAACCCGTGAAACAAAGACAGTGAAAGAGAGAGAAATTCTTACAAAATTCGTTCAGGTGCTGCGATGCCAGCTGGATTGACCATATCTAGACCCACAGATGACTGAGACATAAGGGTGGACACTCTTGGGGCTGAGAGGTTTGGTGAGGTTGGGTGAGCAAACGCAGACCCTTTAAAGTAATACGGCGTGGTACCCATCCCATGGGTCCCAAATCTCCAGGGTCAAGGGCATCTTCCTACGTCGAACACATGCACGAGCAACCCAGAAGATGGTACACCGTGTGACCGGGAAAGGTTTCTAAAACGCACCTCATTTCTCATCTCCTTGTGCTCCGGTTCGCCATTCCAGCCGCTTTACTAGCAATCTCCCTCCTTGGAGAATCAGCACCTTTAACCTCCTGTTCCGTACACGTTGCAATTTCTCCTCAGGATGAACGGGAAGAGGGGGAACCATTGAGAGACTAGCTCTAGGTGTTGGGACAGGCACAGGTCACTCTATTTTCCCATCAGGTAGCAGAATTAACCACAGGCTCAGCCTGCCGCCCGGAGCCAGAATAGGGCCTGAAGCAATCCTGCGCTTTTGCGGCCAGCTCCCAAGAAAGCGAGTTGAAAAATGGAGCTCAGGGGCACTGCAATTCACAAACCTGCAGAGTTAGAAATGATAACTCTCGTCCACAAATATATGGAGGGAAGGCTACGAAGAGGATTTGAAAGCAAGGCAGAATTGCAGGAAACAGATTTCAGGAGGTAGATTCGAATCGCCTTTAAAGCACAGGAAAAGCGGCAAAACCTCGACAATGATGCCCTTGGCCAAAAAGGGCGTATGCGTTTTTTCCTGAATATATTCAGGAAAAAACGCATACGCCCTTTTTGGCCAACCAAGCAACCTGGAAAGGCAAATCAGCGCTACAAAGAAGTCTCGCTTCCCATCGGTCAAAAGGGCCATGCTGAATAAAGTGTCAAAACCAGAAATGCAGGACAGGCCATGGAGAAATGGGAGCCTTGCTACGCTGATGGGCGGGCTGTAAATTGCCAACAGCCACTCTGGAGAAGTGTACGGTGTGTCCTGAAACATCTAAAAAACTCAGCTTAGAGAGCATAGGGCACTTCCACTCATGGGCGTATAAATTGGGAAAACTAAAAATCAGCAAGACACAGGCACCCCAAAGTTTAGGGCTGCTCTGTTGACAAGAACCTCCACTTCGTTACACCTTAAACATCCCAGGAAAGAGAAGAATGGATAAAGAAGTTGTGGTCCTTATGTACAATGGAATATCACTCAGCCATGAAATCAACGTCATAAGGCTAGGAGCAGCATGATGAGTGGATTTAGGTACCACGATTCTAAGTGAAATAAGTCACACAGAAAAAGACACTTATCATAAGATATCACTTACAGAGGGAATGTAAAAACCGCTACCCTTGAACTGAATTACAAAACAGAACAGAGTCGCACGTTTAGAAAACACACTATGGCTGCTTAACGGGAAAGGTGAGGTGGGGTGATGCATAAAACAAAGGTTTCAAATTAGCTCAGATACCGTTCCATAAACCCAATATGTAATAGACAAGACCTACTCCTTGCTCAGTGAACTGGACTCAACGCCCCCTATTCACCGCCCAAGAATATATCTGACTAGTAAGAATCTTAAAACCTATGTATTGATATCTCTCTGTAAGTGAGTCAAGTGGGTGTAAAGCGGCATAAACACAGCAGTGCAAAGCAGCTAAACCCTATTATAAAAATCAATTACTTTTAAAAACCCGTGAAACAAAGACAGTGAAAGAGAGAGAAATTCTTACAAAATTCGTTCAGGGGCTGCGATGCCACCTGGATTGACCATATCTAGACCCACAGCTGATTGAGACATAAGGGTGGACACTCTTGGGGCTGAGAGGTTTGGTGAGGTTGGGTGAGCTAACGCAGACCCTGTAAAGTAATACGGCGTGGTACCCATCCCATGGGTCCCAAATCTCCAGGTTCAAGGGCATCGTCCTACGTCGAAAACATGCACGAGAAACCCAGAAGATGGTACACCGTGTGACCGGGAAAGGTTTCTAAAACGCACCTCATTTCTCATCTCCTTGTGCTCCGGTTCGCCATTCCAGCCACTTTACTAGCAATCTCCCTCCTTGGAGAATCAGCACCTTTAACCTCCTGTTCCGAACACGTTGCAATTTGTCCTGAGGATGAACGGGAAGAGGGGGAACCAATGAGAGACTAGCTCTAGGTGTTGGGACAGGCACAGGTCACTCTATTTTCCCATCAGGAAGCAGAATTAACCACAGGCTCAGCCTGCCGCCTGGAGCCAGAATAGGGCCTGAAGCAATCCTGCGCTTTTGCGGCCAGCTCCCAAGAAAGCGAGTTGAAAAATGGAGCTCAGGGGCACTGCAATTCACAAACCTGCAGAGTTAGAAATGATAACTCTCGTCCACAAATATATGGAGGGAAGGCAACGAAGAGGATTTGAAAGCAAGGCAGAATTGCAGGAAACCGATTTCAGGAGGTAGATTCGAATCGCCTTTAAAGCACAGGAAAAGCGGCAAAACCTCGACAATGATGCCCTTGGCCAAAAAGGGCGTATGCGTTTTTTCCTGAATATATTCAGGAAAAAACGCATACGCCCTTTTTGGCCAACCAAGCAACCTGGAAAGGCAAATCAGCGCTACAAAGAAGTCTCGCTTCCCATCGGTCAAAAGGGCCATGCTAAATAAAGTGTCAAAACCAGAAATGCAGGACAGGCCATGGAGAAATGGGAGCCTTGCTACGCTGATGGGCGGGCTGTAAATTGCCAACAGCCACTCTGGAGAAGTGTACGGTGTGTCCTGAAACATCTAAAAAACTCAGCTTAGAGAGCATAGGGCACTTCCACTCATGGGCGTATAAATTGGGAAAACTAAAAATCAGCAAGACACAGGCACCCCAAAGTTTAGGGCTGCTCTGTTGACAAGAACCTCCACTTCGTTACACCTTAAACATCCCAGGAAAGAGAAGAATGGATAAAGAAGTTGTGGTCCTTATGTACAATGGAATATCACTCAGCCATGAAATCAACGTCATAAGGCTAGGAGCAGCATGATGAGTGGATTTAGGTACGACGATTCTAAGTGAAATAAGTCACACAGAAAAAGACACTTATCATAAGATATCACTTACAGAGAGAATGTAAAAAACGCTACCCTTGAACTGAATTACAAAACAGAACAGAGTCGCACGTTTAGAAAACACACTATGGCTGCTTAACGGGAAAGGTGAGGTGGGGTGATGCATAAAACAAGGGTTTCAAATTAGCTCAGATACCGTTCCATAAACCCAATATGTAATAGACAAGACCTACTCCTTGCTCAGTGAACTGGACTCAACAACCCCTATTCACCGCCCAAGAATATATCTGACTACTAAGAATCTTAAAACCTATGTAGTGATAGCTCTCTGTAAGTGAGTCAAGTAGGTGTAAAGCGGCATAAACACAGCAGTGCAAAGCAGCTAAACCCCATTATAAAAATCAATTACTTTTAAAAACCCGTGAAACAAAGACAGTGAAAGAGAGAGAAATTCTTACAAAATTCGTTCAGGTGCTGCGATGCCAGCTGGATTGACCATATCTAGACCCACAGATGACTGAGACATAAGGGTGGACACTCTTGGGGCTGAGAGGTTTGGTGAGGTTGGGTGAGCAAACGCAGACCCTTTAAAGTAATACGGCGTGGTACCCATCCCATGGGTCCCAAATCTCCAGGGTCAAGGGCATCTTCCTACGTCGAAAACACGCATGAGAAACCCAGAAGATGGTACACCGTGTGACCGGGAAAGGTTTCTAAAACGCACCTCATTTCTCATCTCCTTGTGCTCCGGTTCGCCATTCCAGCCGCTTTACTAGCAATCTCCCTCCTTGGAGAATCAGCACCTTTAACCTCCTGTTCCGTACACGTTGCAATTTGTCCTGAGGATGAACGGGAAGAGGGGGAACCATTGACAGACTAGCTCTAGGTGTTGGGACAGGCACAGGTCACTCTATTTTCCCATCAGGTAGCAGAATTAACCACAGGCTCAGCCTGCCGCCCGGAGCCAGAATAGGGCCTGAAGCAATCCTGCGCTTTTGCGGCCAGCTCCCAAGAAAGCGAGTTGAAAAATGGAGCTCAGGGGCACTGCAATTCACAAACCTGCAGAGTTAGAAATGATAACTCTCGTCCACAAATATATGGAGGGAAGGCTACGAAGAGGATTTGAAAGCAAGGCAGAATTGCAGGAAACCGATTTCAGGAGGTAGATTCGAATCGCCTTTAAAGCACAGGAAAAGCGGCAAAACCTCGACAATGATGCCCTTGGCCAAAAAGGGCGTATGCGTTTTTTCCTGAATATATTCAGGAAGAAACGCATACGCCCTTTTTGGCCAACCAAGCAACCTGGAAAGGCAAATCAGCGCTACAAAGAAGTCTCGCTTCCCATCGGTCAAAAGGGCCATGCTGAATAAAGTGTCAAAACCAGAAATGCAGGACAGGCCATGGAGAAATGGGAGCCTTGCTACGCTGATGGGCGGGCTGTAAATTGCCAACAGCCACTCTGGAGAAGTGTACGGTGTGTCCTGAAACATCTAAAAAACTCAGCTTAGAGAGCATAGGGCACTTCCACTCATGGGCGTATAAATTGGGAAAACTAAAAATCAGCAAGACACAGGCACCCCAAAGTTTAGGGCTGCTCTGTTGACAAGAACCTCCACTTCGTTACACCTTAAACATCCCAGGAAAGAGAAGAATGGATAAAGAAGTTGTGGTCCTTATGTACAATGGAATATCACTCAGCCATGAAATCAACGTCATAAGGCTAGGAGCAGCATGATGAGTGGATTTAGGTACGACGATTCTAAGTGAAATAAGTCACACAGAAAAAGACACTTATCATAAGATATCACTTACAGAGGGAATGTAAAAACCGCTACCCTTGAACTGAATTACAAAACAGAACAGAGTCGCACGTTTAGAAAACACACTATGGCTGCTTAACGGGAAAGGTGAGGTGGGGTGATGCATAAAACAAGGGTTTCAAATTAGCTCAGATACCGTTCCATAAACCCAATATGTAATAGACAAGACCTACTCCTTGCTCAGTGAACTGGACTCAACGCCCCCTATTCACCGCCCAAGAATATATCTGACTAGTAAGAATCTTAAAACCTATGTATTGATATCTCTCTGTAAGTGAGTCAAGTGGGTGTAAAGCGGCATAAACACAGCAGTGCAAAGCAGCTAAACCCTATTATAAAAATCAATTACTTTTAAAAACCCGTGAAACAAAGACAGTGAAAGAGAGAGAAATTCTTACAAAATTCGTTCAGGGGCTGCGATGCCACCTGGATTGACCATATCTAGACCCACAGCTGATTGAGACATAAGGGTGGACACTCTTGGGGCTGAGAGGTTTGGTGAGGTTGGGTGAGCAAACGCAGACCCTTTAAAGTAATACGGCGTGCTACCCATCCCATGGGTCCCAAATCTCCAGGTTCAAGGGCATCTTCCTACATCGAAAACATGCACGAGAAACCCAGAAGATGGTACACCGTGTGACCAGGAAAGGTTTCTAAAACGCACCTCATTTCTCATCTCCTTGTGCTCCGGTTCGCCATTCCAGCCGCTTTACTAGCAATCTCCCTCCTGGGAGAATGAGCACCTTTAACCTCCTGTTCCGTACACGTTGCAATTTGTCCTGAGGATGAACGGGAAGAGGGGGAACCAATGAGAGACTAGCTCTAGGTGTTGGGACAGGCACAAGTCACTCTATTTTCCCATCAGGAAGAAGAATTAACGACAGGCTCAGCCTGCCGCCCGGAGCCAGAATAGGGCCTGAAGCAATCCTGCGCTTTTGCGGCCAGCTCCCAAGAAAGCGAGTTAAAAAATGGAGCTCAGGGGCACTGCAATTCACAAACCTGCAGAGTTAGAAATGATAACTCTCGTCCACAAATATATGGAGGGAAGGCTACGAAGAGGATTTGAAAGCAAGGCAGAATTGCAGGAAACCGATTTCAGGAGGTAGATTCGAATCGCCTTTAAAGCACAGGAAAAGCGGCAAAACCTCGACAATGATGCCCTTGGCCAAAAAGGGCGTATGCGTTTTTTCCTGAATATATTCAGGAAGAAACGCATACGCCCTTTTTGGCCAACCAAGCAACCTGGAAAGGCAAATCAGCGCTACAAAGAAGTCTCGCTTCCCATCGGTCAAAAGGGCCATGCTGAATAAAGTGTCAAAACCAGAAATGCAGGACAGGCCATGGAGAAATGGGAGCCTTGCTACGCTGATGGGCGGGCTGTAAATTGCCAACAGCCACTCTGGAGAAGTGTACGGTGTGTCCTGAAACATCTAAAAAACTCAGCTTAGAGAGCATAGGGCACTTCCACTCATGGGCGTATAAATTGGGAAAACTAAAAATCAGCAAGACACAGGCACCCCAAAGTTTAGGGCTGCTCTGTTGACAAGAACCTCCACTTCGTTACACCTTAAACATCCCAGGAAAGAGAAGAATGGATAAAGAAGTTGTGGTCCTTATGTACAATGGAATATCACTCAGCCATGAAATCAACGTCATAAGGCTAGGAGCAGCATGATGAGTGGATTTAGGTACGACGATTCTAAGTGAAATAAGTCACACAGAAAAAGACACTTATCATAAGATATCACTTACAGAGGGAATGTAAAAACCGCTACCCTTGAACTGAATTACAAAACAGAACAGAGTCGCACGTTTAGAAAACACACTATGGCTGCTTAACGGGAAAGGTGAGGTGGGGTGATGCATAAAACAAGGGTTTCAAATTAGCTCAGATACCGTTCCATAAACCCAATATGTAATAGACAAGACCTACTCCTTGCTCAGTGAACTGGACTCAACAACCCCTATTCACCGCCCAAGAATATATCTGACTACTAAGAATCTTAAAACCTATGTAGTGATAGCTCTCTGTAAGTGAGTCAAGTAGGTGTAAAGCGGCATAAACACAGCAGTGCAAAGCAGCTAAACCCCATTATAAAAATCAATTACTTTTAAAAACCCGTGAAACAAAGACAGTGAAAGAGAGAGAAATTCTTACAAAATTCGTTCAGGTGCTGCGATGCCAGCTGGATTGACCATATCTAGACCCACAGATGACTGAGACATAAGGGTGGACACTCTTGGGGCTGAGAGGTTTGGTGAGGTTGGGTGAGCAAACGCAGACCCTTTAAAGTAATACGGCGTGGTACCCATCCCATGGGTCCCAAATCTCCAGGGTCAAGGGCATCTTCCTACGTCGAAAACACGCATGAGAAACCCAGAAGATGGTACACCGTGTGACCGGGAAAGGTTTCTAAAACGCACCTCATTTCTCATCTCCTTGTGCTCCGGTTCGCCATTCCAGCCGCTTTACTAGCAATCTCCCTCCTTGGAGAATCAGCACCTTTAACCTCCTGTTCCGTACACGTTGCAATTTGTCCTGAGGATGAACGGGAAGAGGGGGAACCATTGACAGACTAGCTCTAGGTGTTGGGACAGGCACAGGTCACTCTATTTTCCCATCAGGTAGCAGAATTAACCACAGGCTCAGCCTGCCGCCCGGAGCCAGAATAGGGCCTGAAGCAATCCTGCGCTTTTGCGGCCAGCTCCCAAGAAAGCGAGTTGAAAAATGGAGCTCAGGGGCACTGCAATTCACAAACCTGCAGAGTTAGAAATGATAACTCTCGTCCACAAATATATGGAGGGAAGGCTACGAAGAGGATTTGAAAGCAAGGCAGAATTGCAGGAAACAGATTTCAGGAGGTAGATTCGAATCGCCTTTAAAGCACAGGAAAAGCGGCAAAACCTCGACAATGATGCCCTTGGCCAAAAAGGGCGTATGCGTTTTTTCCTGAATATATTCAGGAAGAAACGCATACGCCCTTTTTGGCCAACCAAGCAACCTGGAAAGGCAAATCAGCGCTACAAAGAAGTCTCGCTTCCCATCGGTCAAAAGGGCCATGCTGAATAAAGTGTCAAAACCAGAAATGCAGGACAGGCCATGGAGAAATGGGAGCCTTGCTACGCTGATGGGCGGGCTGTAAATTGCCAACAGCCACTCTGGAGAAGTGTACGGTGTGTCCTGAAACATCTAAAAAACTCAGCTTAGAGAGCATAGGGCACTTCCACTCATGGGCGTATAAATTGGGAAAACTAAAAATCAGCAAGACACAGGCACCCCAAAGTTTAGGGCTGCTCTGTTGACAAGAACCTCCACTTCGTTACACCTTAAACATCCCAGGAAAGAGAAGAATGGATAAAGAAGTTGTGGTCCTTATGTACAATGGAATATCACTCAGCCATGAAATCAACGTCATAAGGCTAGGAGCAGCATGATGAGTGGATTTAGGTACGACGATTCTAAGTGAAATAAGTCACACAGAAAAAGACACTTATCATAAGATATCACTTACAGAGGGAATGTAAAAACCGCTACCCTTGAACTGAATTACAAAACAGAACAGAGTCGCACGTTTAGAAAACACACTATGGCTGCTTAACGGGAAAGGTGAGGTGGGGTGATGCATAAAACAAGGGTTTCAAATTAGCTCAGATACCGTTCCATAAACCCAATATGTAATAGACAAGACCTACTCCTTGCTCAGTGAACTGGACTCAACGCCCCCTATTCACCGCCCAAGAATATATCTGACTAGTAAGAATCTTAAAACCTATGTATTGATATCTCTCTGTAAGTGAGTCAAGTGGGTGTAAAGCGGCATAAACACAGCAGTGCAAAGCAGCTAAACCCTATTATAAAAATCAATTACTTTTAAAAACCCGTGAAACAAAGACAGTGAAAGAGAGAGAAATTCTTACAAAATTCGTTCAGGGGCTGCGATGCCACCTGGATTGACCATATCTAGACCCACAGCTGATTGAGACATAAGGGTGGACACTCTTGGGGCTGAGAGGTTTGGTGAGGTTGGGTGAGCAAACGCAGACCCTTTAAAGTAATACGGCGTGCTACCCATCCCATGGGTCCCAAATCTCCAGGTTCAAGGGCATCTTCCTACATCGAAAACATGCACGAGAAACCCAGAAGATGGTACACCGTGTGACCAGGAAAGGTTTCTAAAACGCACCTCATTTCTCATCTCCTTGTGCTCCGGTTCGCCATTCCAGCCGCTTTACTAGCAATCTCCCTCCTGGGAGAATGAGCACCTTTAACCTCCTGTTCCGTACACGTTGCAATTTGTCCTGAGGATGAACGGGAAGAGGGGGAACCAATGAGAGACTAGCTCTAGGTGTTGGGACAGGCACAAGTCACTCTATTTTCCCATCAGGAAGAAGAATTAACGACAGGCTCAGCCTGCCGCCCGGAGCCAGAATAGGGCCTGAAGCAATCCTGCGCTTTTGCGGCCAGCTCCCAAGAAAGCGAGTTAAAAAATGGAGCTCAGGGGCACTGCAATTCACAAACCTGCAGAGTTAGAAATGATAACTCTCGTCCACAAATATATGGAGGGAAGGCTACGAAGAGGATTTGAAAGCAAGGCAGAATTGCAGGAAACCGATTTCAGGAGGTAGATTCGAATCGCCTTTAAAGCACAGGAAAAGCGGCAAAACCTCGACAATGATGCCCTTGGCCAAAAAGGGCGTATGCGTTTTTTCCTGAATATATTCAGGAAGAAACGCATACGCCCTTTTTGGCCAACCAAGCAACCTGGAAAGGCAAATCAGCGCTACAAAGAAGTCTCGCTTCCCATCGGTCAAAAGGGCCATGCTGAATAAAGTGTCAAAACCAGAAATGCAGGACAGGCCATGGAGAAATGGGAGCCTTGCTACGCTGATGGGCGGGCTGTAAATTGCCAACAGCCACTCTGGAGAAGTGTACGGTGTGTCCTGAAACATCTAAAAAACTCAGCTTAGAGAGCATAGGGCACTTCCACTCATGGGCGTATAAATTGGGAAAACTAAAAATCAGCAAGACACAGGCACCCCAAAGTTTAGGGCTGCTCTGTTGACAAGAACCTCCACTTCGTTACACCTTAAACATCCCAGGAAAGAGAAGAATGGATAAAGAAGTTGTGGTCCTTATGTACAATGGAATATCACTCAGCCATGAAATCAACGTCATAAGGCTAGGAGCAGCATGATGAGTGGATTTAGGTACGACGATTCTAAGTGAAATAAGTCACACAGAAAAAGACACTTATCATAAGATATCACTTACAGAGGGAATGTAAAAACCGCTACCCTTGAACTGAATTACAAAACAGAACAGAGTCGCACGTTTAGAAAACACACTATGGCTGCTTAACGGGAAAGGTGAGGTGGGGTGATGCATAAAACAAGGGTTTCAAATTAGCTCAGATACCGTTCCATAAACCCAATATGTAATAGACAAGACCTACTCCTTGCTCAGTGAACTGGACTCAACGCCCCCTATTCACCGCCCAAGAATATATCTGACTAGTAAGAATCTTAAAACCTATGTATTGATAGCTCTCTGTAAGTGAGTCAAGTAGGTGTAAAGCGGCATAAACACAGCAGTGCAAAGCAGCTAAACCCCATTATAAAAATCAATTACTTTTAAAAACCCGTGAAACAAAGACAGTGAAAGAGAGAGAAATTCTTACAAAATTCGTTCAGGTGCTGCGATGCCAGCTGGATTGACCATATCTAGACCCACAGATGACTGAGACATAAGGGTGGACACTCTTGGGGCTGAGAGGTTTGGTGAGGTTGGGTGAGCAAACGCAGACCCTTTAAAGTAATACGGCGTGGTACCCATCCCATGGGTCCCAAATCTCCAGGGTCAAGGGCATCTTCCTACGTCGAAAACATGCACGAGCAACCCAGAAGATGGTACACCGTGTGACCAGGAAAGGTTTCTAAAACGCACCTCATTTCTCATCTCCTTGTGCTCCGGTTCGCCATTCCAGCCGCTTTACTAGCAATCTCCCTCCTTGGAGAATCAGCACCTTTAACCTCCTGTTCCGTACACGTTGCAATTTCTCCTGAGGATGAACGGGAAGAGGGGGAACCATTGACAGACTAGCTCTAGGTGTTGGGACAGGCACAGGTCACTCTATTTTCCCATCAGGTAGCAGAATTAACCACAGGCTCAGCCTGCCGCCCGGAGCCAGAATAGGGCCTGAAGCAATCCTGCGCTTTTGCGGCCAGCTCCCAAGAAAGCGAGTTGAAAAATGGAGCTCAGGGGCACTGCAATTCACAAACCTGCAGAGGTAGAAATGATAACTCTCGTCCACAAATATATGGAGGGAAGGCTACGAAGAGGATTTGAAAGCAAGGCAGAATTGCAGGAAACAGATTTCAGGAGGTAGATTCGAATCGCCTTTAAAGCACAGGAAAAGCGGCAAAACCTCGACAATGATGCCCTTGGCCAAAAAGGGCGTATGCGTTTTTTCCTGAATATATTCAGGAAAAAACGCATACGCCCTTTTTGGCCAACCAAGCAACCTGGAAAGGCAAATCAGCGCTACAAAGAAGTCTCGCTTCCCATCGGTCAAAAGGGCCATGCTGAATAAAGTGTCAAAACCAGAAATGCAGGACAGGCCATGGAGAAATGGGAGCCTTGCTACGCTGATGGGCGGGCTGTAAATTGCCAACAGCCACTCTGGAGAAGTGTACGGTGTGTCCTGAAACATCTAAAAAACTCAGCTTAGAGAGCATAGGGCACTTCCACTCATGGGCGTATAAATTGGGAAAACTAAAAATCAGCAAGACACAGGCACCCCAAAGTTTAGGGCTGCTCTGTTGACAAGAACCTCCACTTCGTTACACCTTAAACATCCCAGGAAAGAGAAGAATGGATAAAGAAGTTGTGGTCCTTATGTACAATGGAATATCACTCAGCCATGAAATCAACGTCATAAGGCTAGGAGCAGCATGATGAGTGGATTTAGGTACGACGATTCTAAGTGAAATAAGTCACACAGAAAAAGACACTTATCATAAGATATCACTTACAGAGGGAATGTAAAAACCGCTACCCTTGAACTGAATTACAAAACAGAACAGAGTCGCACGTTTAGAAAACACACTATGGCTGCTTAACGGGAAAGGTGAGGTGGGGTGATGCATAAAACAAGGGTTTCAAATTAGCTCAGATACCGTTCCATAAACCCAATATGTAATAGACAAGACCTACTCCTTGCTCAGTGAACTGGACTCAACGCCCCCTATTCACCGCCCAAGAATATATCTGACTAGTAAGAATCTTAAAACCTATGTATTGATAGCTCTCTGTAAGTGAGTCAAGTAGGTGTAAAGCGGCATAAACACAGCAGTGCAAAGCAGCTAAACCCCATTATAAAAATCAATTACTTTTAAAAACCCGTGAAACAAAGACAGTGAAAGAGAGAGAAATTCTTACAAAATTCGTTCAGGTGCTGCGATGCCAGCTGGATTGACCATATCTAGACCCACAGATGACTGAGACATAAGGGTGGACACTCTTGGGGCTGAGAGGTTTGGTGAGGTTGGGTGAGCAAACGCAGACCCTTTAAAGTAATACGGCGTGGTACCCATCCCATGGGTCCCAAATCTCCAGGGTCAAGGGCATCTTCCTACGTCGAAAACATGCACGAGCAACCCAGAAGATGGTACACCGTGTGACCAGGAAAGGTTTCTAAAACGCACCTCATTTCTCATCTCCTTGTGCTCCGGTTCGCCATTCCAGCCGCTTTACTAGCAATCTCCCTCCTTGGAGAATTAGCACCTTTAACCTCCTGTTCCGTACACGTTGCAATTTCTCCTGAGGATGAACGGGAAGAGGGGGAACCATTGACAGACTAGCTCTAGGTGTTGGGACAGGCACAGGTCACTCTATTTTCCCATCAGGTAGCAGAATTAACCACAGGCTCAGCCTGCCGCCCGGAGCCAGAATAGGGCCTGAAGCAATCCTGCGCTTTTGCGGCCAGCTCCCAAGAAAGCGAGTTGAAAAATGGAGCTCAGGGGCACTGCAATTCACAAACCTGCAGACTTAGAAATGATAACTCTCGTCCACAAATATATGGAGGGAAGGCTACGAAGAGGATTTGAAAGCAAGGCAGAATTGCAGGAAACAGATTTCAGGAGGTAGATTCGAATCGCCTTTAAAGCACAGGTAAAGCGGCAAAACCTCAACAATGATGCCCTTGGCCAAAAAGGGCGTATGCGTTTTTTCCTGAATATATTCAGGAAAAAACGCATACGCCCTTTTTGGCCAACCAAGCAACCTGGAAAGGCAAATCAGCGCTACAAAGAAGTCTCGCTTCCCATCGGTCAAAAGGGCCATGCTGAATAAAGTGTCAAAACCAGAAATGCAGGACAGGCCATGGAGAAATGGGAGCCTTGCTACGCTGATGGGCGGGCTGTAAATTGCCAACAGCCACTCTGGAGAAGTGTACGGTGTGTCCTGAAACATCTAAAAAACTCAGCTTAGAGAGCATAGGGCACTTCCACTCATGGGCGTATAAATTGGGAAAACTAAAAATCAGCAAGACACAGGCACCCCAAAGTTTAGGGCTGCTCTGTTGACAAGAACCTCCACTTCGTTACACCTTAAACATCCCAGGAAAGAGAAGAATGGATAAAGAAGTTGTGGTCCTTATGTACAATGGAATATCACTCAGCCATGAAATCAACGTCATAAGGCTAGGAGCAGCATGATGAGTGGATTTAGGTACGACGATTCTAAGTGAAATAAGTCACACAGAAAAAGACACTTATCATAAGATATCACTTACAGAGGGAATGTAAAAACCGCTACCCTTGAACTGAATTACAAAACAGAACAGAGTCGCACGTTTAGAAAACACACTATGGCTGCTTAACGGGAAAGGTGAGGTGGGGTGATGCATAAAACAAGGGTTTCAAATTAGCTCAGATACCGTTCCATAAACCCAATATGTAATAGACAAGACCTACTCCTTGCTCAGTGAACTGGACTCAACGCCCCCTATTCACCGCCCAAGAATATATCTGACTAGTAAGAATCTTAAAACCTATGTATTGATATCTCTCTGTAAGTGAGTCAAGTGGGTGTAAAGCGGCATAAACACAGCAGTGCAAAGCAGCTAAACCCCATTATAAAAATCAATTACTTTTAAAAACCCGTGAAACAAAGACAGTGAAAGAGAGAGAAATTCTTACAAAATTCGTTCAGGGGCTGCGATGCCACCTGGATTGACCATATCTAGAAACACAGCTGATTGAGACATAAGGGTGGACACTCTTGGGGCTGAGAGGTTTGGTGAGGTTGGGTGAGCTAACGCAGACCCTTTAAAGTAATACGGCGTGGTACCCATCCCATGGGTCCCAAATCTCCAGGTTCAAGGGCATCTTCCTACGTCGAAAACATGCACGAGCAACCCAGAAGATGGTACACCGTGTGACCGGGAAAGGTTTCTAAAACGCACCTCATTTCTCATCTCCTTGTGCTCCGGTTCGCCATTCCAGCCGCTTTACTAGCAATCTCCCTCCTGGGAGAATCAGCACCTTTAACCTCCTGTTCCGTACACGTTGCAATTTGTCCTGAGGATGAACGGGAAGAGGGGGAACCAATGAGAGACTAGCTCTAGGTGCTGGGACAGGCACAGGTCACTCTATTTTCCCATCAGGAAGAAGAATTAACCACAGGCTCAGCCTGCCGCCCGGAGCCAGAATAGGGCCTGAAGCAATCCTGCGCTTTTGCGGCCATCCCAAGAAAGCGAGTTGAAAAATGGAGCTCAGGGGCACTGCAATTCACAAACCTGCAGAGTTAGAAATGATAACTCTCGTCCACAAATATATGGAGGGAAGGCTACGAAGAGGATTTGAAAGCAAGGTAGAATTGCAGGAAACAGATTTCAGGAGGTAGATTCGAATCGCCTTTAAAGCACAGGAAAAGCGGCAAAACCTCCACAATGATGCCCTTGGCCAAAAAGGGCGTATGCGTTTTTTCCTGAATATATTCAGGAAAAAACGCATACGCCCTTTTTGGCCAACCAAGCAACCTGGAAAGGCAAATCAGCGCTACAAAGAAGTCTTGCTTCCCATCGGTCAAAAGGGCCATGCTGAATAAAGTGTCAAAACCAGAAATGCAGGACAGGCCATGGAGAAATGGGAGCCTTGCTACGCTGATGGGTGGGCTGTAAATTGCCAACAGCCACTCTGGAGAAGTGTACGGTGTGTCCTGAAACATCTAAAAAACTCAGCTTAGAGAGCATAGGGCACTTCCACTCATGGGCGTATAAATTGGGAAAACTAAAAATCAGCAAGACACAGGCACCCCAAAGTTTAGGGCTGCTCTGTTGACAAGAACCTCCACTTCGTTACACCTTAAACATCCCAGGAAAGAGAAGAATGGATAAAGAAGTTGTGGTCCTTATGTACAATGGAATATCACTCAGCCATGAAATCAACGTCATAAGGCTAGGAGCAGCATGATGAGTGGATTTAGGTACGACGATTCTAAGTGAAATAAGTCACACAGAAAAAGACACTTATCATAAGATATCACTTACAGAGAGAATGTAAAAACCGCTACCCTTGAACTGAATTACAAAACAGAACAGAGTCGCACGTTTAGAAAACACACTATGGCTGCTTAACGGGAAAGGTGAGGTGGGGTGATGCATAAAACAAGGGTTTCAAATTAGCTCAGATACCGTTCCATAAACCCAATATGTAATAGACAAGACCTACTCCTTGCTCAGTGAACTGGACTCAACGCCCCCTATTCACCGCCCAAGAATATATCTGACTAGTAAGAATCTTAAAACCTATGTATTGATATCTCTCTGTAAGTGAGTCAAGTGGGTGAAAAGCGGCATAAACACAGCAGTGCAAAGCAGCTAAACCCTATTATAAAAATCAATTACTTTTAAAAACCCGTGAAACAAAGACAGTGAAAGAGAGAGAAATTCTTACAAAATTCGTTCAGGGGCTGCGATGCCACCTGGATTGACCATATCTAGACCCACAGATGACTGAGACATAAGGGTGGACACTCTTGGGGCTGAGAGTTTTGGTGAGGTTGGGTGAGCAAACGCAGACCCTTTAAAGTAATACGGCGTGGTACCCATCCCATGGGTCCCAAATCTCCAGGGTCAAGGGCATCTTCCTACGTCGAAAACATGCACGAGAAACCCAGAAGATGGTACACCGTGTGACCGGGAAAGGTTTCTAAAACGCACCTCATTTCTCATCTCCTTGTGCTCCGGTTCGCCATTCCAGCCGCTTTACTAGCAATCTCCCTCCTTGGAGAATCAGCACCTTTAACCTCCTGTTCCGTACAGGTTGCAATTTCTCCTGAGGATGAACGGGAAGAGGGGGAACCATTGAGAGATTAGCTCTAGGTGTTGGGACAGGCACAGGTCACTCTATTTTCCCATCAGGTAGCAGAATTAACCACAGGCTCAGCCTGCCGCCCGGAGCCAGAATAGGGCCTGAAGCAATCCTGCGCTTTTGCGGCCAGCTCCCAAGAAAGCGAGTTGAAAAATGGAGCTCAGGGGCACTGCAATTCACAAACCTGCAGAGTTAGAAATGATAACTCTCGTCCACAAATATATGGAGGGAAGGCTACGAAGAGGATTTGAAAGCAAGGTAGAATTGCAGGAAACAGATTTCAGGAGGTAGATTCGAATAGCCTTTAAATCACAGGAAAAGCGGCAAAACCTCGACAATGATGCCCTTGGCCAAAAAGGGCGTATGCGTTTTTTCCTGAATATATTCAGGAAAAAACGCATACGCCCTTTTTGGCCAACCAAGCAACCTGGAAAGGCAAATCAGCGCTACAAAGAAGTCTCGCTTCCCATCGGTCAAAAGGGCCATGCTGAATAAAGTGTCAAAACCAGAAATGCAGGACAGGCCATGGAGAAATGGGAGCCTTGCTACCTGATGGGCGGGCTGTAAATTGCCAACAGCCACTCTGGAGAAGTGTACGGTGTGTCCTGAAACATCTAAAAAACTCAGCTTAGAGAGCATAGGGCACTTCCACTCATGGGCGTATAAATTGGGAAAACTAAAAATCAGCAAGACACAGGCACCCCAAAGTTTAGGGCTGCTCTGTTGACAAGAACCTCCACTTCGTTACACCTTAAACATCCCAGGAAAGAGAAGAATGGATAAAGAAGTTGTGGTCCTTATGTACAATGGAATATCACTCAGCCATGAAATCAACGTCATAAGGCTAGGAGCAGCATGATGAGTGGATTTAGGTACGACGATTCTAAGTGAAATAAGTCACACAGAAAAAGACACTTATCATAAGATATCACTTACAGAGGGAATGTAAAAACCGCTACCCTTGAACTGAATTACAAAACAGAACAGAGTCGCACGTTTAGAAAACACACTATGGCTGCTTAACGGGAAAGGTGAGGTGGGGTGATGCATAAAACAAGGGTTTCAAATTAGCTCAGATACCGTTCCATAAACCCAATATGTAATAGACAAGACCTACTCCTTGCTCAGTGAACTGGACTCAACAACCCCTATTCACCGCCCAAGAATATATCTGACTAGTAAGAATCTTAAAACCTATGTAGTGATATCTCTCTGTAAGTGAGTCAAGTAGGTGTAAAGCGGCATAAACACAGCAGTGCAAAGCAGCTAAACCCCATTATAAAAATCAATTACTTTTAAAAACCCGTGAAACAAAGACAGTGAAAGAGAGAGAAATTCTTACAAAATTCGTTCAGGTGCTGCGATGCCAGCTGGATTGACCATATCTAGACCCACAGATGACTGAGACATAAGGGTGGACACTCTTGGGGCTGAGAGGTTTGGTGAGGTTGGGTGAGCAAACGCAGACCCTTTAAAGTAATACGGCGTGGTACCCATCCCATGGGTCCCAAATCTCCAGGTTCAAGGGCATCTTCCTACATCGAAAACATGCATGACAAACCCAGAAGATGGTACACCGTGTGACCAGGAAAGGTTTCTAAAACGCACCTCATTTCTCATCTCCTTGTGCTCCGGTTCGCCATTCCAGCCGCTTTACTAGCAATCTCCCTCCTGGGAGAATCAGCACCTTTAACCTCCTGTTCCGTACACGTTGCAATTTGTCCTGAGGATGAACGGGAAGAGGGGGAACCAATGAGATACTAGCTCTAGGTGTTGGGACAGGCACAAGTCACTCTATTTTCCCATCAGGAAGAAGAATTAACGACAGGCTCAGCCTGCCGCCCGGAGCCAGAATAGGGCCTGAAGCAATCCTGCGCTTTTGCGGCCAGCTCCCAAGAAAGCGAGTTAAAAAATGGAGCTCAGGGGCACTGCAATTCACAAACCTGCAGAGGTAGAAATGATAACTCTCGTCCACAAATATATGGAAGGAAGGCAACGATGAGGATTTGAAAGCAAGGCAGAATTGCAGGAAACAAATTTCAGGAGGTAGACTCGAATCGCCTTTAAAGCACAGGAAAAGCGGCAAAACCTCGACAATGATGCCCTTGGCCAAAAAGGGCGTATGCGTTTTTTCCTGAATATATTCAGGAAGAAACGCATACGCCCTTTTTGGCCAACCAAGCAACCTGGAAAGGCAAATCAGCGCTACAAAGAAGTCTCGCTTCCCATCGGTCAAAAGGGCCATGCTGAATAAAGTGTCAAAACCAGAAATGCAGGACAGGCCATGGAGAAATGGGAGCCTTGCTACGCTGATGGGCGGGCTGTAAATTGCCAACAGCCACTCTGGAGAAGTGTACGGTGTGTCCTGAAACATCTAAAAAACTCAGCTTAGAGAGCATAGGGCACTTCCACTCATGGGCGTATAAATTGGGAAAACTAAAAATCAGCAAGACACAGGCACCCCAAAGTTTAGGGCTGCTCTGTTGACAAGAACCTCCACTTCGTTACACCTTAAACATCCCAGGAAAGAGAAGAATGGATAAAGAAGTTGTGGTCCTTATGTACAATGGAATATCACTCAGCCATGAAATCAACGTCATAAGGCTAGGAGCAGCATGATGAGTAGATTTAGGTACGACGATTCTAAGTGAAATAAGTCACACAGAAAAAGACACTGATCATAAGATATCACTTACAGAGAGAATGTAAAAACCGCTACCCTTGAACTGAATTACAAAACAGAACAGAGTCGCACGTTTAGAAAACACACTATGGCTGCTTAACGGGAAAGGTGAGGTGGGGTGATGCATAAAACAAGGGTTTCAAATTAGCTCAGATACCGTTCCATAAACCCAATATGTAATAGACAAGACCTACTCCTTGCTCAGTGAACTGGACTCAACGCCCCCTATTCACCGCCCAAGAATATATCTGACTAGTAAGAATCTTAAAACCTATGTATTGATAGCTCTCTGTAAGTGAGTCAAGTGGGTGTAAAGCGGCATAAACACAGCAGTGCAAAGCAGCTAAACCCCATTATAAAAATCAATTACTTTTAAAAACCCGTGAAACAAAGACAGTGAAAGAGAGAGAAATTCTTACAAAATTCGTTCAGGGGCTGCGATGCCAGCTGGATTGACCATATCTAGACCCACAGATGACTGAGACATAAGGGTGGACACTCTTGGGGCTGAGAGGTTTGGTGAGGTTGGGTGAGCAAACGCAGACCCTTTAAAGTAATACGGCGTGGTACCCATCCCATGCGTCCCAAATCTCCAGGTTCAAGGGCATCTTCCTACATCGAAAACACGCACGAGAAACCCAGAAGATGGTACACCGTGTGACCGGGAAAGGTTTCTAAAACGCACCTCATTTCTCATCTCCTTGTGCTCCGGTTCGCCATTCCAGCCGCTTTACTAGCAATCTCCCTCCTGGGAGAATCAGCACCTTTATCCTCCTATTCCGTACACGTTGCAATTTGTCCTGAGGATGAACGGGAAGAGGGGGAACCAATGAGAGACTAGCTCTAGGTGTTGGGACAGGCACAAGTCACTCTATTTTCCCATCAGGAAGAAGAATTAACGACAGGCTCAGCCTACCGCCCGGAGCCAGAATAGGGCCTGAAGCAATCCTGCGCTTTTGCGGCCAGCTCCCAAGAAAGCGAGTTAAAAAATGGAGCTCAGGGGCACTGCAATTCACAAACCTGCAGAGGTAGAAATGATAACTCTCGTCCACAAATATATGGAAGGAAGGCAACGATGAGGATTTGAAAGCAAGGCAGAATTGCAGGAAACAGATTTCAGGAGGTAGATTCGAATCGCCTTTAAAGCACAGGAAAAGCGGCAAAACCTCGACAATGATGCCCTTGGCCAAAAAGGGCGTATGCGTTTTTTCCTGAATATATTCAGGAAAAAACGCATACGCCCTTTTTGGCCAACCAAGCAACCTGGAAAGGCAAATCAGCGCTACAAAGAAGTCTCGCTTCCCATCGGTCAAAAGGGCCATGCTGAATAAAGTGTCAAAACCAGAAATGCAGGACAGGCCATGGAGAAATGGGAGCCTTGCTACGCTGATGGGCGGGCTGTAAATTGCCAACAGCCACTCTGGAGAAGTGTACGGTGTGTCCTGAAACATCTAAAAAACTCAGCTTAGAGAGCATAGGGCACTTCCACTCATGGGCGTATAAATTGGGAAAACTAAAAATCAGCAAGACACAGGCACCCCAAAGTTTAGGGCTGCTCTGTTGACAAGAACCTCCACTTCGTTACACCTTAAACATCCCAGGAAAGAGAAGAATGGATAAAGAAGTTGTGGTCCTTATGTACAATGGAATATCACTCAGCCATGAAATCAACGTCATAAGGCTAGGAGCAGCATGATGAGTGGATTTAGGTACGACGATTCTAAGTGAAATAAGTCACACAGAAAAAGACACTTATCATAAGATATCACTTACAGAGGGAATGTAAAAACCGCTACCCTTGAACTGAATTACAAAACAGAACAGAGTCGCACGTTTAGAAAACACACTATGGCTGCTTAACGGGAAAGGTGAGGTGGGGTGATGCATAAAACAAGGGTTTCAAATTAGCTCAGATACCGTTCCATAAACCCAATATGTAATAGACAAGACCTACTCCTTGCTCAGTGAACTGGACTCAACAACCCCTATTCACCGCCCAAGAATATATCTGACTAGTAAGAATCTTAAAACCTATGTAGTGATATCTCTCTGTAAGTGAGTCAAGTAGGTGTAAAGCGGGATAAACACAGCAGTGCAAAGCAGCTAAACCCCATTATAAAAATCAATTACTTTTAAAAACCCGTGAAACAAAGACAGTGAAAGAGAGAGAAATTCTTACAAAATTCGTTCAGGTGCTGCGATGCCAGCTGGATTGACCATATCTAGACCCACAGATGACTGAGACATAAGGGTGGACACTCTTGGGGCTGAGAGGTTTGGTGAGGTTGGGTGAGCAAACGCAGACCCTTTAAAGTAATACGGCGTGGTACCCATCCCATGGGTCCCAAATCTCCAGGTTCAAGGGCATCTTCCTACGTCGAAAACATGCACGACAAACCCAGAAGATGGTACACCGTGTGACCAGGAAAGGTTTCTAAAACGCACCTCATTTCTCATCTCCTTGTGCTCCGGTTCGCCATTCCAGCCGCTTTACTAGCAATCTCCCTCCTGGGAGAATCAGCACCTTTAACCTCCTGTTCCGTACACGTTGCAATTTGTCCTGAGGATGAACGGGAAGAGGGGGAACCAATGAGAGACTAGCTCTAGGTGTTGGGACAGGCACAAGTCACTCTATTTTCCCATCAGGAAGAAGAATTAACGACAGGCTCAGCCTGCCGCCCGGAGCCAGAATAGGGCCTGAAGCAATCCTGCGCTTTTGCGGCCAGCTCCCAAGAAAGCGAGTTAAAAAATGGAGCTCAGGGGCACTGCAATTCACAAACCTGCAGAGGTAGAAATGATAACTCTCGTCCACAAATATATGGAAGGAAGGCAACGATGAGGATTTGAAAGCAAGGCAGAATTGCAGGAAACAAATTTCAGGAGGTAGATTCGAATCGCCTTTAAAGCACAGGAAAAGCGGCAAAACCTCGACAATGATGCCCTTGGCCAAAAAGGGCGTATGCGTTTTTTCCTGAATATATTCAGGAAAAAACGCATACGCCCTTTTTGGCCAACCAAGCAACCTGGAAAGGCAAATCAGCGCTACAAAGAAGTCTCGCTTCCCATCGGTCAAAAGGGCCATGCTGAATAAAGTGTCAAAACCAGAAATGCAGGACAGGCCATGGAGAAATGGGAGCCTTGCTACGCTGATGGGCGGGCTGTAAATTGCCAACAGCCACTCTGGAGAAGTGTACGGTGTGTCCTGAAACATCTAAAAAACTCAGCTTAGAGAGCATAGGGCACTTCCACTCATGGGCGTATAAATTGGGAAAACTAAAAATCAGCAAGACACAGGCACCCCAAAGTTTAGGGCTGCTCTGTTGACAAGAACCTCCACTTCGTTACACCTTAAACATCCCAGGAAAGAGAAGAATGGATAAAGAAGTTGTGGTCCTTATGTACAATGGAATATCACTCAGCCATGAAATCAACGTCATAAGGCTAGGAGCAGCATGATGAGTAGATTTAGGTACGACGATTCTAAGTGAAATAAGTCACACAGAAAAAGACACTGATCATAAGATATCACTTACAGAGAGAATGTAAAAACCGCTACCCTTGAACTGAATTACAAAACAGAACAGAGTCGCACGTTTAGAAAACACACTATGGCTGCTTAACGGGAAAGGTGAGGTGGGGTGATGCATAAAACAAGGGTTTCAAATTAGCTCAGATACCGTTCCATAAACCCAATATGTAATAGACAAGACCTACTCCTTGCTCAGTGAACTGGACGCAACGCCCCCTATTCACCGCCCAAGAATATATCTGACTAGTAAGAATCTTAAAACCTATGTATTGATATCTCTCTGTAAGTGAGTCAAGTGGGTGTAAAGCGGCATAAACACAGCAGTGCAAAGCAGCTAAACCCCATTATAAAAATCAATTACTTTTAAAAACCCGTGAAACAAAGACAGTGAAAGAGAGAGAAATTCTTACAAAATTCGTTCAGGGGCTGCGATGCCAGCTGGATTGACCATATCTAGACCCACAGATGACTGAGACATAAGGGTGGACACTCTTGGGGCTGAGAGGTTTGGTGAGGTTGGGTGAGCAAACGCAGACCCTTTAAAGTAATACGGCGTGGTACCCATCCCATGCGTCCCAAATCTCCAGGTTCAAGGGCATCTTCCTACATCGAAAACACGCACGAGAAACCCAGAAGATGGTACACCGTGTGACCGGGAAAGGTTTCTAAAACGCACCTCATTTCTCATCTCCTTGTGCTCCGGTTCGCCATTCCAGCCGCTTTACTAGCAATCTCCCTCCTGGGAGAATCAGCACCTTTATCCTCCTATTCCGTACACGTTGCAATTTGTCCTGAGGATGAACGGGAAGAGGGGGAACCAATGAGAGCCTAGCTCTAGGTGTTGGGACAGGCACAAGTCACTCTATTTTCCCATCAGGAAGAAGAATTAACGACAGGCTCAGCCTACCGCCCGGAGCCAGAATAGGGCCTGAAGCAATCCTGCGCTTTTGCGGCCAGCTCCCAAGAAAGCGAGTTAAAAAATGGAGCTCAGGGGCACTGCAATTCACAAACCTGCAGAGGTAGAAATGATAACTCTCGTCCACAAATATATGGAAGGAAGGCAACGATGAGGATTTGAAAGCAAGGCAGAATTGCAGGAAACAGATTTCAGGAGGTAGATTCGAATCGCCTTTAAAGCACAGGAAAAGCGGCAAAACCTCGACAATGATGCCCTTGGCCAAAAAGGGCGTATGCGTTTTTTCCTGAATATATTCAGGAAAAAACGCATACGCCCTTTTTGGCCAACCAAGCAACCTGGAAAGGCAAATCAGCGCTACAAAGAAGTCTCGCTTCCCATCGGTCAAAAGGGCCATGCTGAATAAAGTGTCAAAACCAGAAATGCAGGACAGGCCATGGAGAAATGGGAGCCTTGCTACGCTGATGGGCGGGCTGTAAATTGCCAACAGCCACTCTGGAGAAGTGTACGGTGTGTCCTGAAACATCTAAAAAACTCAGCTTAGAGAGCATAGGGCACTTCCACTCATGGGCGTATAAATTGGGAAAACTAAAAATCAGCAAGACACAGGCACCCCAAAGTTTAGGGCTGCTCTGTTGACAAGAACCTCCACTTCGTTACACCTTAAACATCCCAGGAAAGAGAAGAATGGATAAAGAAGTTGTGGTCCTTATGTACAATGGAATATCACTCAGCCATGAAATCAACGTCATAAGGCTAGGAGCAGCATGATGAGTGGATTTAGGTACGACGATTCTAAGTGAAATAAGTCACACAGAAAAAGACACTTATCATAAGATATCACTTACAGAGGGAATGTAAAAACCGCTACCCTTGAACTGAATTACAAAACAGAACAGAGTCGCACGTTTAGAAAACACACTATGGCTGCTTAACGGGAAAGGTGAGGTGGGGTGATGCATAAAACAAGGGTTTCAAATTAGCTCAGATACCGTTCCATAAACCCAATATGTAATAGACAAGACCTACTCCTTGCTCAGTGAACTGGACTCAACAACCCCTATTCACCGCCCAAGAATATATCTGACTAGTAAGAATCTTAAAACCTATGTAGTGATATCTCTCTGTAAGTGAGTCAAGTAGGTGTAAAGCGGCATAAACACAGCAGTGCAAAGCAGCTAAACCCCATTATAAAAATCAATTACTTTTAAAAACCCGTGAAACAAAGACAGTGAAAGAGAGAGAAATTCTTACAAAATTCGTTCAGGTGCTGCGATGCCAGCTGGATTGACCATATCTAGACCCACAGATGACTGAGACATAAGGGTGGACACTCTTGGGGCTGAGAGGTTTGGTGAGGTTGGGTGAGCAAACGCAGACCCTTTAAAGTAATACGGCGTGGTACCCATCCCATGGGTCCCAAATCTCCAGGTTCAAGGGCATCTTCCTACGTCGAAAACATGCACGACAAACCCAGAAGATGGTACACCGTGTGACCAGGAAAGGTTTCTAAAACGCACCTCATTTCTCATCTCCTTGTGCTCCGGTTCGCCATTCCAGCTGCTTTACTAGCAATCTCCCTCCTGGGAGAATCAGCACCTTTAACCTCCTGTTCCGTACACGTTGCAATTTGTCCTGAGGATGAACGGGAAGAGGGGGAACCAATGAGAGACTAGCTCTAGGTGTTGGGACAGGCACAAGTCACTCTATTTTCCCATCAGGAAGAAGAATTAACGACAGGCTCAGCCTGCCGCCCGGAGCCAGAATAGGGCCTGAAGCAATCCTGCGCTTTTGCGGCCAGCTCCCAAGAAAGCGAGTTAAAAAATGGAGCTCAGGGGCACTGCAATTCACAAACCTGCAGAGGTAGAAATGATAACTCTCGTCCACAAATATATGGAAGGAAGGCAACGATGAGGATTTGAAAGCAAGGCAGAATTGCAGGAAACAAATTTCAGGAGGTAGATTCGAATCGCCTTTAAAGCACAGGAAAAGCGGCAAAACCTCGACAATGATGCCCTTGGCCAAAAAGGGCGTATGCGTTTTTTCCTGAATATATTCAGGAAAAAACGCATACGCCCTTTTTGGCCAACCAAGCAACCTGGAAAGGCAAATCAGCGCTACAAAGAAGTCTCGCTTCCCATCGGTCAAAAGGGCCATGCTGAATAAAGTGTCAAAACCAGAAATGCAGGACAGGCCATGGAGAAATGGGAGCCTTGCTACGCTGATGGGCGGGCTGTAAATTGCCAACAGCCACTCTGGAGAAGTGTACGGTGTGTCCTGAAACATCTAAAAAACTCAGCTTAGAGAGCATAGGGCACTTCCACTCATGGGCGTATAAATTGGGAAAACTAAAAATCAGCAAGACACAGGCACCCCAAAGTTTAGGGCTGCTCTGTTGACAAGAACCTCCACTTCGTTACACCTTAAACATCCCAGGAAAGAGAAGAATGGATAAAGAAGTTGTGGTCCTTATGTACAATGGAATATCACTCAGCCATGAAATCAACGTCATAAGGCTAGGAGCAGCATGATGAGTAGATTTAGGTACGACGATTCTAAGTGAAATAAGTCACACAGAAAAAGACACTGATCATAAGATATCACTTACAGAGAGAATGTAAAAACCGCTACCCTTGAACTGAATTACAAAACAGAACAGAGTCGCACGTTTAGAAAACACACTATGGCTGCTTAACGGGAAAGGTGAGGTGGGGTGATGCATAAAACAAGGGTTTCAAATTAGCTCAGATACCGTTCCATAAACCCAATATGTAATAGACAAGACCTACTCCTTGCTCAGTGAACTGGACTCAACGCCCCCTATTCACCGCCCAAGAATATATCTGACTAGTAAGAATCTTAAAACCTATGTATTGATATCTCTCTGTAAGTGAGTCAAGTGGGTGTAAAGCGGCATAAACACAGCAGTGCAAAGCAGCTAAACCCCATTATAAAAATCAATTACTTTTAAAAACCCGTGAAACAAAGACAGTGAAAGAGAGAGAAATTCTTACAAAATTCGTTCAGGGGCTGCGATGCCAGCTGGATTGACCATATCTAGACCCACAGATGACTGAGACATAAGGGTGGACACTCTTGGGGCTGAGAGGTTTGGTGAGGTTGGGTGAGCAAACGCAGACCCTTTAAAGTAATACGGCGTGGTACCCATCCCATGCGTCCCAAATCTCCAGGTTCAAGGGCATCTTCCTACATCGAAAACACGCACGAGAAACCCAGAAGATGGTACACCGTGTGACCAGGAAAGGTTTCTAAAACGCACCTCATTTCTCATCTCCTTGTGCTCCGGTTCGCCATTCCAGCCGCTTTACTAGCAATCTCCCTCCTGGGAGAATCAGCACCTTTATCCTCCTGTTCCGTACACGTTGCAATTTGTCCTGAGGATGAACGGGAAGAGGGGGAACCAATGAGAGACTAGCTCTAGGTGTTGGGACAGGCACAAGTCACTCTATTTTCCCATCAGGAAGAAGAATTAACGACAGGCTCAGCCTACCGCCCGGAGCCAGAATAGGGCCTGAAGCAATCCTGCGCTTTTGCGGCCAGCTCCCAAGAAAGCGAGTTAAAAAATGGAGCTCAGGGGCACTGCAATTCACAAACCTGCAGAGGTAGAAATGATAACTCTCGTCCACAAATATATGGAAGGAAGGCAACGATGAGGATTTGAAAGCAAGGCAGAATTGCAGGAAACAGATTTCAGGAGGTAGATTCGAATCGCCTTTAAAGCACAGGAAAAGCGGCAAAACCTCGACAATGATGCCCTTGGCCAAAAAGGGCGTATGCGTTTTATCCTGAATATATTCAGGAAAAAACGCATACGCCCTTTTTGGCCAACCAAGCAACCTGGAAAGGCAAATCAGCGCTACAAAGAAGTCTTGCTTCCCATCGGTCAAAAGGGCCATGCTGAATAAAGTGTCAAAACCAGAAATGCAGGACAAGCCATGGAGAAATGGGAGCCTTGCTACGCTGATGGGTGGGCTGTAAATTGCCAACAGCCACTCTGGAGAAGTGTACGGTGTGTCCTGAAACATCTAAAAAACTCAGCTTAGAGAGCATAGGGCACTTCCACTCATGGGCGTATAAATTGGGAAAACTAAAAATCAGCAAGACACAGGCACCCCAAAGTTTAGGGCTGCTCTGTTGACAAGAACCTCCACTTCGTTACACCTTAAACATCCCAGGAAAGAGAAGAATGGATAAAGAAGTTGTGGTCCTTATGTACAATGGAATATCACTCAGTCATGAAATCAACGTCATAAGGCTAGGAGCAGCATGATGAGTGGATTTAGGTACGACGATTCTAAGTGAAATAAGTCACACAGAAAAAGACACTTATCATAAGATATCACTTACAGAGAGAATGTAAAAACCGCTACCCTTGAACTGAATTACAAAACAGAACAGAGTCGCACGTTTAGAAAACACACTATGGCTGCTTAACGGGAAAGGTGAGGTGGGGTGATGCATAAAACAAGGGTTTCAAATTAGCTCAGATACCGTTCCATAAACCCAATATGTAATAGACAAGACCTACTCCTTGCTCAGTGAACTGGACTCAACGCCCCCTATTCACCGCCCAAGAATATATCTGACTAGTAAGAATCTTAAAACCTATGTATTGATATCTCTCTGTAAGTGAGTCAAGTGGGTGAAAAGCGGCATAAACACAGCAGTGCAAAGCAGCTAAACCCTATTATAAAAATCAATTACTTTTAAAAACCCGTGAAACAAAGACAGTGAAAGAGAGAGAAATTCTTACAAAATTCGTTCAGGGGCTGCGATGCCACCTGGATTGACCATATCTAGACCCACAGATGACTGAGACATAAGGGTGGACACTCTTGGGGCTGAGAGTTTTGGTGAGGTTGGGTGAGCAAACGCAGACCCTTTAAAGTAATACGGCGTGGTACCCATCCCATGGGTCCCAAATCTCCAGGGTCAAGGGCATCTTCCTACGTCGAAAACATGCACGAGAAACCCAGAAGATGGTACACCGTGTGACCGGGAAAGGTTTCTAAAACGCACCTCATTTCTCATCTCCTTGTGCTCCGGTTCGCCATTCCAGCCGCTTTACTAGCAATCTCCCTCCTTGGAGAATCAGCACCTTTAACCTCCTGTTCCGTACACGTTGCAATTTCTCCTGAGGATGAACGGGAAGAGGGGGAACCATTGAGAGATTAGCTCTAGGTGTTGGGACAGGCACAGGTCACTCTATTTTCCCATCAGGTAGCAGAATTAACCACAGGCTCAGCCTGCCGCCCGGAGCCAGAATAGGGCCTGAAGCAATCCTGCGCTTTTGCGGCCAGCTCCCAAGAAAGCGAGTTGAAAAATGGAGCTCAGGGGCACTGCAATTCACAAACCTGCAGAGTTAGAAATGATAACTCTCGTCCACAAATATATGGAAGGAAGGCAACGATGAGGATTTGAAAGCAAGGCAGAATTGCAGGAAACAGATTTCAGGAGGTAGATTCGAATCGCCTTTAAAGCACAGGAAAAGCGGCAAAACCTCGACAATGATGCCCTTGGCCAAAAAGGGCGTATGCGTTTTTTCCTGAATATATTCAGGAAAAAACGCATACGCCCTTTTTGGCCAACCAAGCAACCTGGAAAGGCAAATCAGCGCTACAAAGAAGTCTTGCTTCCCATCGGTCAAAAGGGCCATGCTGAATAAAGTGTCAAAACCAGAAATGCAGGACAGGCCATGGAGAAATGGGAGCCTTGCTACGCTGATGGGTGGGCTGTAAATTGCCAACAGCCACTCTGGAGAAGTGTACGGTGTGTCTTGAAACATCTAAAAAACTCAGCTTAGAGAGCATAGGGCACTTCCACTCATGGGCGTATAAATTGGGAAAACTAAAAATCAGCAAGACACAGGCACCCCAAAGTTTAGGGCTGCTCTGTTGACAAGAACCTCCACTTCGTTACACCTTAAACATCCCAGGAAAGAGAAGAATGGATAAAGAAGTTGTGGTCCTTATGTACAATGGAATATCACTCAGTCATGAAATCAACGTCATAAGGCTAGGAGCAGCATGATGAGTGGATTTAGGTACGACGATTCTAAGTGAAATAAGTCACACAGAAAAAGACACTTATCATAAGATATCACTTACAGAGAGAATGTAAAAACCGCTACCCTTGAACTGAATTACAAAACAGAACAGAGTCGCACGTTTAGAAAACACACTATGGCTGCTTAACGGGAAAGGTGAGGTGGGGTGATGCATAAAACAAGGGTTTCAAATTAGCTCAGATACCGTTCCATAAACCCAATATGTAATAGACAAGACCTACTCCTTGCTCAGTGAACTGGACTCAACGCCCCCTATTCACCGCCCAAGAATATATCTGACTAGTAAGAATCTTAAAACCTATGTATTGATATCTCTCTGTAAGTGAGTCAAGTGGGTGAAAAGCGGCATAAACACAGCAGTGCAAAGCAGCTAAACCCTATTATAAAAATCAATTACTTTTAAAAACCCGTGAAACAAAGACAGTGAAAGAGAGAGAAATTCTTACAAAATTCGTTCAGGGGCTGCGATGCCAGCTGGATTGACCATATCTAGACCCACAGATGACTGAGACATAAGGGTGGACACTCTTGGGGCTGAGAGGTTTGGTGAGGTTGGGTGAGCAAACGCAGACCCTTTAAAGTAATACGGCGTGGTACCCATCCCATGCGTCCCAAATCTCCAGGTTCAAGGGCATCTTCCTACATCGAAAACACGCACGAGAAACCCAGAAGATGGTACACCGTGTGACCAGGAAAGGTTTCTAAAACGCACCTCATTTCTCATCTCCTTGTGCTCCGGTTCGCCATTCCAGCCGCTTTACTAGCAATCTCCCTCCTGGGAGAATCAGCACCTTTATCCTCCTGTTCCGTACACGTTGCAATTTGTCCTGAGGATGAACGGGAAGAGGGGGAACCAATGAGAGACTAGCTCTAGGTGTTGGGACAGGCACAAGTCACTCTATTTTCCCATCAGGAAGAAGAATTAACGACAGGCTCAGCCTACCGCCCGGAGCCAGAATAGGGCCTGAAGCAATCCTGCGCTTTTGCGGCCAGCTCCCAAGAAAGCGAGTTAAAAAATGGAGCTCAGGGGCACTGCAATTCACAAACCTGCAGAGGTAGAAATGATAACTCTCGTCCACAAATATATGGAAGGAAGGCAACGATGAGGATTTGAAAGCAAGGCAGAATTGCAGGAAACAGATTTCAGGAGGTAGATTCGAATCGCCTTTAAAGCACAGGAAAAGCGGCAAAACCTCGACAATGATGCCCTTGGCCAAAAAGGGCGTATGCGTTTTATCCTGAATATATTCAGGAAAAAACGCATACGCCCTTTTTGGCCAACCAAGCAACCTGGAAAGGCAAATCAGCGCTACAAAGAAGTCTTGCTTCCCATCGGTCAAAAGGGCCATGCTGAATAAAGTGTCAAAACCAGAAATGCAGGACAAGCCATGGAGAAATGGGAGCCTTGCTACGCTGATGGGTGGGCTGTAAATTGCCAACAGCCACTCTGGAGAAGTGTACGGTGTGTCCTGAAACATCTAAAAAACTCAGCTTAGAGAGCATAGGGCACTTCCACTCATGGGCGTATAAATTGGGAAAACTAAAAATCAGCAAGACACAGGCACCCCAAAGTTTAGGGCTGCTCTGTTGACAAGAACCTCCACTTCGTTACACCTTAAACATCCCAGGAAAGAGAAGAATGGATAAAGAAGTTGTGGTCCTTATGTACAATGGAATATCACTCAGTCATGAAATCAACGTCATAATGCTAGGAGCAGCATGATGAGTGGATTTAGGTACGACGATTCTAAGTGAAATAAGTCACACAGAAAAAGACACTTATCATAAGATATCACTTACAGAGAGAATGTAAAAACCGCTACCCTTGAACTGAATTACAAAACAGAACAGAGTCGCACGTTTAGAAAACACACTATGGCTGCTTAACGGGAAAGGTGAGGTGGGGTGATGCATAAAACAAGGGTTTCAAATTAGCTCAGATACCGTTCCATAAACCCAATATGTAATAGACAAGACCTACTCCTTGCTCAGTGAACTGGACTCAACGCCCCCTATTCACCGCCCAAGAATATATCTGACTAGTAAGAATCTTAAAACCTATGTATTGATATCTCTCTGTAAGTGAGTCAAGTGGGTGAAAAGCGGCATAAACACAGCAGTGCAAAGCAGCTAAACCCTATTATAAAAATCAATTACTTTTAAAAACCCGTGAAACAAAGACAGTGAAAGAGAGAGAAATTCTTACAAAATTCGTTCAGGGGCTGCGATGCCACCTGGATTGACCATATCTAGACCCACAGATGACTGAGACATAAGGGTGGACACTCTTGGGGCTGAGAGTTTTGGTGAGGTTGGGTGAGCAAACGCAGACCCTTTAAAGTAATACGGCGTGGTACCCATCCCATGGGTCCCAAATCTCCAGGGTCAAGGGCATCTTCCTACGTCGAAAACATGCACGAGAAACCCAGAAGATGGTACACCGTGTGACCGGGAAAGGTTTCTAAAACGCACCTCATTTCTCATCTCCTTGTGCTCCGGTTCGCCATTCCAGCCGCTTTACTAGCAATCTCCCTCCTTGGAGAATCAGCACCTTTAACCTCCTGTTCCGTACACGTTGCAATTTCTCCTGAGGATGAACGGGAAGAGGGGGAACCATTGAGAGATTAGCTCTAGGTGTTGGGACAGGCACAGGTCACTCTATTTTCCCATCAGGTAGCAGAATTAACCACAGGCTCAGCCTGCCGCCCGGAGCCAGAATAGGGCCTGAAGCAATCCTGCGCTTTTGCGGCCAGCTCCCAAGAAAGCGAGTTGAAAAATGGAGCTCAGGGGCACTGCAATTCACAAACCTGCAGAGTTAGAAATGATAACTCTCGTCCACAAATATATGGAAGGAAGGCAACGATGAGGATTTGAAAGCAAGGCAGAATTGCAGGAAACAGATTTCAGGAGGTAGATTCGAATCGCCTTTAAAGCACAGGAAAAGCGGCAAAACCTCGACAATGATGCCCTTGGCCAAAAAGGGCGTATGCGTTTTTTCCTGAATATATTCAGGAAAAAACGCATACGCCCTTTTTGGCCAACCAAGCAACCTGGAAAGGCAAATCAGCGCTACAAAGAAGTCTTGCTTCCCATCGGTCAAAAGGGCCATGCTGAATAAAGTGTCAAAACCAGAAATGCAGGACAGGCCATGGAGAAATGGGAGCCTTGCTACGCTGATGGGTGGGCTGTAAATTGCCAACAGCCACTCTGGAGAAGTGTACGGTGTGTCTTGAAACATCTAAAAAACTCAGCTTAGAGAGCATAGGGCACTTCCACTCATGGGCGTATAAATTGGGAAAACTAAAAATCAGCAAGACACAGGCACCCCAAAGTTTAGGGCTGCTCTGTTGACAAGAACCTCCACTTCGTTACACCTTAAACATCCCAGGAAAGAGAAGAATGGATAAAGAAGTTGTGGTCCTTATGTACAATGGAATATCACTCAGTCATGAAATCAACGTCATAAGGCTAGGAGCAGCATGATGAGTGGATTTAGGTACGACGATTCTAAGTGAAATAAGTCACACAGAAAAAGACACTTATCATAAGATATCACTTACAGAGAGAATGTAAAAACCGCTACCCTTGAACTGAATTACAAAACAGAACAGAGTCGCACGTTTAGAAAACACACTATGGCTGCTTAACGGGAAAGGTGAGGTGGGGTGATGCATAAAACAAGGGTTTCAAATTAGCTCAGATACCGTTCCATAAACCCAATATGTAATAGACAAGACCTACTCCTTGCTCAGTGAACTGGACTCAACGCCCCCTATTCACCGCCCAAGAATATATCTGACTAGTAAGAATCTTAAAACCTATGTATTGATATCTCTCTGTAAGTGAGTCAAGTGGGTGAAAAGCGGCATAAACACAGCAGTGCAAAGCAGCTAAACCCTATTATAAAAATCAATTACTTTTAAAAACCCGTGAAACAAAGACAGTGAAAGAGAGAGAAATTCTTACAAAATTCGTTCAGGGGCTGCGATGCCACCTGGATTGACCATATCTAGACCCACAGATGACTGAGACATAAGGGTGGACACTCTTGGGGCTGAGAGTCTTGGTGAGGTTGGGTGAGCAAACGCAGACCCTTTAAAGTAATACGGCGTGGTACCCATCCCATGGGTCCCAAATCTCCAGGGTCAAGGGCATCTTCCTACGTCGAAAACATGCACGAGAAACCCAGAAGATGGTACACCGTGTGACCGGGAAAGGTTTCTAAAACGCACCTCATTTCTCATCTCCTTGTGCTCCGGTTCGCCATTCCAGCCGCTTTACTAGCAATCTCCCTCCTTGGAGAATCAGCACCTTTAACCTCCTGTTCCGTACACGTTGCAATTTCTCCTGAGGATGAACGGGAAGAGGGGGAACCATTGAGAGATTAGCTCTAGGTGTTGGGACAGGCACAGGTCACTCTATTTTCCCATCAGGTAGCAGAATTAACCACAGGCTCAGCCTGCCGCCCGGAGCCAGAATAGGGCCTGAAGCAATCCTGCGCTTTTGCGGCCAGCTCCCAAGAAAGCGAGTTGAAAAATGGAGCTCAGGGGCACTGCAATTCACAAACCTGCAGAGTTAGAAATGATAACTCTCGTCCACAAATATATGGAGGGAAGGCTACGAAGAGGATTTGAAAGCAAGGCAGAATTGCAGGAAACAGATTTCAGGAGGTAGATTCGAATCGCCTTTAAAGCACAGGAAAAGCGGCAAAACCTCGACAATGATGCCCTTGGCCAAAAAGGGCGTATGCGTTTTTTCCTGAATATATTCAGGAAAAAACGCATACGCCCTTTTTGGCCAACCAAGCAACCTGGAAAGGCAAATCAGCGCTACAAAGAAGTCTCGCTTCCCATCGGTCAAAAGGGCCATGCTGAATAAAGTGTCAAAACCAGAAATGCAGGACAGGCCATGGAGAAATGGGAGCCTTGCTACGCTGATGGGCGGGCTGTAAATTGCCAACAGCCACTCTGGAGAAGTGTACGGTGTGTCCTGAAACATCTAAAAAACTCAGCTTAGAGAGCATAGGGCACTTCCACTCATGGGCGTATAAATTGGGAAAACTAAAAATCAGCAAGACACAGGCACCCCAAAGTTTAGGGCTGCTCTGTTGACAAGAACCTCCACTTCGTTACACCTTAAACATCCCAGGAAAGAGAAGAATGGATAAAGAAGTTGTGGTCCTTATGTACAATGGAATATCACTCAGCCATGAAATCAACGTCATAAGGCTAGGAGCAGCATGATGAGTGGATTTAGGTACGACGATTCTAAGTGAAATAAGTCACACAGAAAAAGACACTTATCATAAGATATCACTTACAGAGGGAATGTAAAAACCGCTACCCTTGAACTGAATTACAAAACAGAACAGAGTCGCACGTTTAGAAAACACACTATGGCTGCTTAACGGGAAAGGTGAGGTGGGGTGATGCATAAAACAAGGGTTTCAAATTAGCTCAGATACCGTTCCATAAACCCAATATGTAATAGACAAGACCTACTCCTTGCTCAGTGAACTGGACTCAACGCCCCCTATTCACCGCCCAAGAATATATCTGACTAGTAAGAATCTTAAAACCTATGTATTGATATCTCTCTGTAAGTGAGTCAAGTGGGTGTAAAGCGGCATAAACACAGCAGTGCAAAGCAGCTAAACCCTATTATAAAAATCAATTACTTTTAAAAACCCGTGAAACAAAGACAGTGAAAGAGAGAGAAATTCTTACAAAATTCGTTCAGGGGCTGCGATGCCACCTGGATTGACCATATCTAGACCCACAGCTGATTGAGACATAAGGGAGGACACTCTTGGGGCTGAGAGGTTTGGTGAGGTTGGGTGAGCTAACGCAGACCCTGTAAAGTAATACGGCGTGGTACCCATCCCATGGGTCCCAAATCTCCAGGTTCAAGGGCATCGTCCTACGTCGAAAACATGCACGAGAAACCCAGAAGATGGTACACCGTGTGACCGGGAAAGGTTTCTAAAACGCACCTCATTTCTCATCTCCTTGTGCTCCGGTTCGCCATTCCAGCCGCTTTACTAGCAATCTCCCTCCTTGGAGAATCAGCACCTTTAACCTCCTGTTCCGTACACGTTGCAATTTGTCCTGAGGATGAACGGGAAGAGGGGGAACCAATGAGAGACTAGCTCTAGGTGTTGGGACAGGCACAGGTCACTCTATTTTCCCATCAGGAAGCAGAATTAACCACAGGCTCAGCCTGCCGCCCGGAGCCAGAATAGGGCCTGAAGCAATCCTGCGCTTTTGCGGCCAGCTCCCAAGAAAGCGAGTTGAAAAATGGAGCTCAGGGGCACTGCAATTCACAAACCTGCAGAGTTAGAAATGATAACTCTCGTCCACAAATATATGGAGGGAAGGCTACGAAGAGGATTTGAAAGCAAGGCAGAATTGCAGGAAACCGATTTCAGGAGGTAGATTCGAATCGCCTTTAAAGCACAGGAAAAGCGGCAAAACCTCGACAATGATGCCCTTGGCCAAAAAGGGCGTATGCGTTTTTTCCTGAATATATTCAGGAAAAAACGCATACGCCCTTTTTGGCCAACCAAGCAACCTGGAAAGGCAAATCAGCGCTACAAAGAAGTCTCGCTTCCCATCGGTCAAAAGGGCCATGCTGAATAAAGTGTCAAAACCAGAAATGCAGGACAGGCCATGGAGAAATGGGAGCCTTGCTACGCTGATGGGCGGGCTGTAAATTGCCAACAGCCACTCTGGAGAAGTGTACGGTGTGTCCTGAAACATCTAAAAAACTCAGCTTAGAGAGCATAGGGCACTTCCACTCATGGGCGTATAAATTGGGAAAACTAAAAATCAGCAAGACACAGGCACCCCAAAGTTTAGGGCTGCTCTGTTGACAAGAACCTCCACTTCGTTACACCTTAAACATCCCAGGAAAGAGAAGAATGGATAAAGAAGTTGTGGTCCTTATGTACAATGGAATATCACTCAGCCATGAAATCAACGTCATAAGGCTAGGAGCAGCATGATGAGTGGATTTAGGTACGACGATTCTAAGTGAAATAAGTCACACAGAAAAAGACACTTATCATAAGATATCACTTACAGAGAGAATGTAAAAACCGCTACCCTTGAACTGAATTACAAAACAGAACAGAGTCGCACGTTTAAAAAACACACTATGGCTGCTTAACGGGAAAGGTGAGGTGGGGTGATGCATAAAACAAGGGTTTCAAATTAGCTCAGATACCGTTCCATAAACCCAATATGTAATAGACAAGACCTACTCCTTGCTCAGTGAACTGGACTCAACGCCCCCTATTCACCGCCCAAGAATATATCTGACTAGTAAGAATCTTAAAACCTATGTATTGATATCTCTCTGTAAGTGAGTCAAGTGGGTGAAAAGCGGCATAAACACAGCAGTGCAAAGCAGCTAAACCCTATTATAAAAATCAATTACTTTTAAAAACCCGTGAAACAAAGACAGTAAAAGAGAGAGAAATTCTTACAAAATTCGTTCAGGGGCTGCGATGCCACCTGGATTGACCATATCTAGACCCACAGCTGATTGAGACATAAGGGTGGACACTCTTGGGCTGAGAGGTTTGGTGAGGTTGGGTGAGCTAACGCAGACCCTGTAAAGTAATACGGCGTGGTACCCATCCCATGGGTCCCAAATCTCCAGGTTCAAGGGCATCTTCCTACGTCGAAAACATGCACGAGAAACCCAGAAGATGGTACACCGTGTGACCGGGAAAGGTTTCTAAAACGCACCTCATTTCTCATCTCCTTGTGCTCCGGTTCGCCATTCCAGCCGCTTTACTAGCAATCTCCCTCCTTGGAGAATCAGCACCTTTAACCTCCTGTTCCGAACACGTTGCAATTTGTCCTGAGGATGAACGGGAAGAGGGGGAACCAATGAGAGACTAGCTCTAGGTGTTGGGACAGGCACAGGTCACTCTATTTTCCCATCAGGAAGCAGAATTAACCACAGGCTCAGCCTGCCGCCCGGAGCCAGAATAGGGCCTGAAGCAATCCTGCGCTTTTGCGGCCAGCTCCCAAGAAAGCGAGTTGAAAAATGGAGCTCAGGGGCACTGCAATTCACAAACCTGCAGAGTTAGAAATGATAACTCTCGTCCACAAATATATGGAGGGAAGGCAACGAAGAGGATTTGAAAGCAAGGCAGAATTGCAGGAAACCGATTCCAGGAGGTAGATTCGAATCGCCTTTAAAGCACAGGAAAAGCGGCAAAACCTCCACAATGATGCCCTTGGCCAAAAAGGGCGTATGCGTTTTTTCCTGAATATATTCAGGAAAAAACGCATACGCCCTTTTTGGCCAACCAAGCAACCTGGAAAGGCAAATCAGCGCTACAAAGAAGTCTCGCTTCCCATCGGTCAAAAGGGCCATGCTGAATAAAGTGTCAAAACCAGAAATGCAGGACAGGCCATGGAGAAATGGGAGCCTTGCTACGCTGATGGGCGGGCTGTAAATTGCCAACAGCCACTCTGGAGAAGTGTACGGTGTGTCCTGAAACATCTAAAAAACTCAGCTTAGAGAGCATAGGGCACTTCCACTCATGGGCGTATAAATTGGGAAAACTAAAAATCAGCAAGACACAGGCACCCCAAAGTTTAGGGCTGCTCTGTTGACAAGAACCTCCACTTCGTTACACCTGAAACATCCCAGGAAAGAGAAGAATGGATAAAGAAGTTGTGGTCCTTATGTACAATGGAATATCACTCAGCCATGAAATCAACGTCATAAGGCTAGGAGCAGCATGATGAGTGGATTTAGGTACGACGATTCTAAGTGAAATAAGTCACACAGAAAAAGACACTTATCATAAGATATCACTTACAGAGAGAATGTAAAAACCGCTACCCTTGAACTGAATTACAAAACAGAACAGAGTCGCACGTTTAGAAAACACACTATGGCTGCTTAACGGGAAAGGTGAGGTGGGGTGATGCATAAAACAAGGGTTTCAAATTAGCTCAGATACCGTTCCATAAACCCAATATGTAATAGACCAGACCTACTCCTTGCTCAGTGAACTGGACTCAACGCCCCCTATTCACCGCCCAAGAATATATCTGACTAGTAAGAATCTTAAAACCTATGTATTGATATCTCTCTGTAAGTGAGTCAAGTGGGTGAAAAGCGGCATAAACACAGCAGTGCAAAGCAGCTAAACCCTATTATAAAAATCAATTACTTTTAAAAACCCGTGAAACAAAGACAGTGAAAGAGAGAGAAATTCTTACAAAATTCGTTCAGGGGCTGCGATGCCACCTGGATTGACCATATCTAGACCCACAGCTGATTGAGACATAAGGGTGGACACTCTTGGGGCTGAGAGGTTTGGTGAGGTTGGGTGAGCTAACGCAGACCCTGTAAAGTAATACGGCGTGGTACCCATCCCATGGGTCCCAAATCTCCAGGTTCAAGGGCATCGTCCTACGTCGAAAACATGCACGAGAAACCCAGAAGATGGTACACCGTGTGACCGGGAAAGGTTTCTAAAACGCACCTCATTTCTCATCTCCTTGTGCTCCGGTTCGCCATTCCAGCCGCTTTACTAGCAATCTCCCTCCTTGGAGAATCAGCACCTTTAACCTCCTGTTCCGAACACGTTGCAATTTGTCCTGAGGATGAACGGGAAGAGGGGGAACCAATGAGAGACTAGCTCTAGGTGTTGGGACAGGCACAGGTCACTCTATTTTCCCATCAGGAAGCAGAATTAACCACAGGCTCAGCCTGCCGCCCGGAGCCAGAATAGGGCCTGAAGCAATCCTGCGCTTTTGCGGCCAGCTCCCAAGAAAGCGAGTTGAAAAATGGAGCTCAGGGGCACTGCAATTCACAAACCTGCAGAGTTAGAAATGATAACTCTCGTCCACAAATATATGGAGGGAAGGCAACGAAGAGGATTTGAAAGCAAGGCAGAATTGCAGGAAACCGATTTCAGGAGGTAGATACGAATCGCCTTTAAAGCACAGGAAAAGCGGCAAAACCTCGACAATGATGCCCTTGGCCAAAAAGGGCGTATGCGTTTTTTCCTGAATATATTCAGGAAAAAACGCATACGCCCTTTTTGGCCAACCAAGCAACCTGGAAAGGCAAATCAGCGCTACAAAGAAGTCTCGCTTCCCATCGGTCAAAAGGGCCATGCTGAATAAAGTGTCAAAACCAGAAATGCAGGACAGGCCATGGAGAAATGGGAGCCTTGCTACGCTGATGGGCGGGCTGTAAATTGCCAACAGCCACTCTGGAGAAGTGTACGGTGTGTCCTGAAACATCTAAAAAACTCAGCTTAGAGAGCATAGGGCACTTCCACTCATGGGCGTATAAATTGGGAAAACTAAAAATCAGCAAGACACAGGCACCCCAAAGTTTAGGGCTGCTCTGTTGACAAGAACCTCCACTTCGTTACACCTGAAACATCCCAGGAAAGAGAAGAATGGATAAAGAAGTTGTGGTCCTTATGTACAATGGAATATCACTCAGCCATGAAATCAACGTCATAAGGCTAGGAGCAGCATGATGAGTGGATTTAGGTACGACGATTCTAAGTGAAATAAGTCACACAGAAAAAGACACTTATCATAAGATATCACTTACAGAGGGAATGTAAAAACCGCTACCCTTGAACTGAATTACAAAACAGAACAGAGTCGCACGTTTAGAAAACACACTATGGCTGCTTAACGGGAAAGGTGAGGTGGGGTGATGCATAAAACAAGGGTTTCAAATTAGCTCAGATACCGTTCCATAAACCCAATATGTAATAGACCAGACCTACTCCTTGCTCAGTGAACTGGACTCAACGCCCCCTATTCACCGCCCAAGAATATATCTGACTAGTAAGAATCTTAAAACCTATGTATTGATATCTCTCTGTAAGTGAGTCAAGTGGGTGTAAAGCGGCATAAACACAGCAGTGCAAAGCAGCTAAACCCTATTATAAAAATCAATTACTTTTAAAAACCCGTGAAACAAAGACAGTGAAAGAGAGAGAAATTCTTACAAAATTCGTTCAGGGGCTGCGATGCCACCTGGATTGACCATATCTAGACCCACAGCTGATTGAGACATAAGGGAGGACACTCTTGGGGCTGAGAGGTTTGGTGAGGTTGGGTGAGCTAACGCAGACCCTGTAAAGTAATACGGCGTGGTACCCATCCCATGGGTCCCAAATCTCCAGGGTCAAGGGCATCTTCCTACGTCGAAAACATGCACGAGAAACCCAGAAGATGGTACACCGTGTGACCGGGAAAGGTTTCTAAAACGCACCTCATTTCTCATCTCCTTGTGCTCCGGTTCGCCATTCCAGCCGCTTTACTAGCAATCTCCCTCCTTGGAGAATCAGCACCTTTAACCTCCTGTTCCGAACACGTTGCAATTTGTCCTGAGGATGAACGGGAAGAGGGGGAACCAATGAGAGACTAGCTCTAGGTGTTGGGACAGGCACAGGTCACTCTATTTTCCCATCAGGAAGCAGAATTAACCACAGGCTCAGCCTGCCGCCCGGAGCCAGAATAGGGCCTGAAGCAATCCTGCGCTTTTGCAGCCAGCTCCCAAGAAAGCGAGTTGAAAAATGGAGCTCAGGGGCACTGCAATTCACAAACCTGCAGAGTTAGAAATGATAACTCTCGTCCACAAATATATGGAGGGAAGGCAACGAAGAGGATTTGAAAGCAAGGCAGAATTGCAGGAAACCGATTCCAGGAGGTAGATTCGAATCGCCTTTAAAGCACAGGAAAAGCGGCAACACCTCGACAATGATGCCCTTGGCCAAAAAGGGCGTATGCGTTTTTTCCTGAATATATTCAGGAAAAAACGCATACGCCCTTTTTGGCCAACCAAGCAACCTGGAAAGGCAAATCAGCGCTACAAAGAAGTCTCGCTTCCCATCGGTCAAAAGGGCCATGCTGAATAAAGTGTCAAAACCAGAAATGCAGGACAGGCCATGGAGAAATGGGAGCCTTGCTACGCTGATGGGCGGGCTGTAAATTGCCAACAGCCACTCTGGAGAAGTGTACGGTGTGTCCTGAAACATCTAAAAAACTCAGCTTAGAGAGCATAGGGCACTTCCACTCATGGGCGTATAAATTGGGAAAACTAAAAATCAGCAAGACACAGGCACCCCAAAGTTTAGGGCTGCTCTGTTGACAAGAACCTCCACTTCGTTACACCTTAAACATCCCAGGAAAGAGAAGAATGGATAAAGAAGTTGTGGTCCTTATGTACAATGGAATATCACTCAGCCATGAAATCAACGTCATAAGGCTAGGAGCAGCATGATGAGTGGATTTAGGTACGACGATTCTAAGTGAAATAAGTCACACAGAAAAAGACACTTATCATAAGATATCACTTACAGAGAGAATGTAAAAACCGCTACCCTTGAACTGAATTACAAAACAGAACAGAGTCGCACGTTTAGAAAACACACTATGGCTGCTTAACGGGAAAGGTGAGGTGGGGTGATGCATAAAACAAGGGTTTCAAATTAGCTCAGATACCGTTCCATAAACCCAATATGTAATAGACAAGACCTACTCCTTGCTCAGTGAACTGGACTCAACGCCCCCTATTCACCGCCCAAGAATATATCTGACTAGTAAGAATCTTAAAACCTATGTATTGATATCTCTCTGTAAGTGAGTCAAGTGGGTGTAAAGCGGCATAAACACAGCAGTGCAAAGCAGCTAAACCCTATTATAAAAATCAATTACTTTTAAAAACCCGTGAAACAAAGACAGTGAAAGAGAGAGAAATTCTTACAAAATTCGTTCAGGGGCTGCGATGCCACCTGGATTGACCATATCTAGACCCACAGCTGATTGAGACATAAGGGTGGACACTCTTGGGGCTGAGAGGTTTGGTGAGGTTGGGTGAGCTAACGCAGACCCTGTAATGTAATACGGCGTGGTACCCATCCCATGGGTCCCAAATCTCCAGGTTCAAGGGCATCTTCCTACGTCGAAAACATGCACGAGAAACCCAGAAGATGGTACACCGTGTGACCGGGAAAGGTTTCTAAAACGCACCTCATTTCTCATCTCCTTGTGCTCCGGTTCGCCATTCCAGCCGCTTTACTAGCAATCTCCCTCCTTGGAGAATCAGCACCTTTAACCTCCTGTTCCGAACACGTTGCAATTTGTCCTGAGGATGAACGGGAAGAGGGGGAACCAATGAGAGACTAGCTCTAGGTGTTGGGACAGGCACAGGTCACTCTATTTTCCCATCAGGAAGCAGAATTAACCACAGGCTCAGCCTGCCGCCCGGAGCCAGAATAGGGCCTGAAGCAATCCTGCGCTTTTGCGGCCAGCTCCCAAGAAAGCGAGTTGAAAAATGGAGCTCAGGGGCACTGCAATTCACAAACCTGCAGAGTTAGAAATGATAACTCTCGTCCACAAATATATGGAGGGAAGGCAACGAAGAGGATTTGAAAGCAAGGCAGAATTGCAGGAAACCGATTCCAGGAGGTAGATTCGAATCGCCTTTAAAGCACAGGAAAAGCGGCAAAACCTCGACAATGATGCCCTTGGCCAAAAAGGGCGTATGCGTTTTTTCCTGAATATATTCAGGAAAAAACGCATACGCCCTTTTTGGCCAACCAAGCAACCTGGAAAGGCAAATCAGCGCTACAAAGAAGTCTCGCTTCCCATCGGTCAAAAGGGCCATGCTGAATAAAGTGTCAAAACCAGAAATGCAGGACAGGCCATGGAGAAATGGGAGCCTTGCTACGCTGATGGGCGGGCTGTAAATTGCCAACAGCCACTCTGGAGAAGTGTACGGTGTGTCCTGAAACATCTAAAAAACTCAGCTTAGAGAGCATAGGGCACTTCCCCTCATGGGCGTATAAATTGGGAAAACTAAAAATCAGCAAGACACAGGCACCCCAAAGTTTAGGGCTGCTCTGTTGACAAGAACCTCCACTTCGTTACACCTTAAACATCCCAGGAAAGAGAAGAATGGATAAAGAAGTTGTGGTCCTTATGTACAATGGAATATCACTCAGCCATGAAATCAACGTCATAAGGCTAGGAGCAGCATGATGAGTGGATTTAGGTACGACGATTCTAAGTGAAATAAGTCACACAGAAAAAGACACTTATCATAAGATATCACTTACAGAGAGAATGTAAAAACCGCTACCCTTGAACTGAATTACAAAACAGAACAGAGTCGCACGTTTAGAAAACACACTATGGCTGCTTAACGGGAAAGGTGAGGTGGGGTGATGCATAAAACAAGGGTTTCAAATTAGCTCAGATACCGTTCCATAAACCCAATATGTAATAGACCAGACCTACTCCTTGCTCAGTGAACTGGACTCAACGCCCCCTATTCACCGCCCAAGAATATATCTGACTAGTAAGAATCTTAAAACCTATGTATTGATATCTCTCTGTAAGTGAGTCAAGTGGGTGTAAAGCGGCATAAACACAGCAGTGCAAAGCAGCTAAACCCTATTATAAAAATCAATTACTTTTAAAAACCCGTGAAACAAAGACAGTGAAAGAGAGAGAAATTCTTACAAAATTCGTTCAGGGGCTGCGATGCCACCTGGATTGACCATATCTAGACCCACAGCTGATTGAGACATAAGGGTGGACACTCTTGGGGCTGAGAGGTTTGGTGAGGTTGGGTGAGCTAACGCAGACCCTGTAATGTAATACGGCGTGGTACCCATCCCATGGGTCCCAAATCTCCAGGTTCAAGGGCATCTTCCTACGTCGAAAACATGCACGAGAAACCCAGAAGATGGTACACCGTGTGACCGGGAAAGGTTTCTAAAACGCACCTCATTTCTCATCTCCTTGTGCTCCGGTTCGCCATTCCAGCCGTTTTACTAGCAATCTCCCTCCTTGGAGAATCAGCACCTTTAACCTCCTGTTCCGAACACGTTGCAATTTGTCCTGAGGATGAACGGGAAGAGGGGGAACCAATGAGAGACTAGCTCTAGGTGTTGGGACAGGCACAGGTCACTCTATTTTCCCATCAGGAAGCAGAATTAACCACAGGCTCAGCCTGCCGCCCGGAGCCAGAATAGGGCCTGAAGCAATCCTGCGCTTTTGCGGCCAGCTCCCAAGAAAGCGAGTTGAAAAATGGAGCTCAGGGGCACTGCAATTCACAAACCTGCAGAGTTAGAAATGATAACTCTCGTCCACAAATATATGGAGGGAAGGCAACGAAGAGGATTTGAAAGCAAGGCAGAATTGCAGGAAACCGATTTCAGGAGGTAGATACGAATCGCCTTTAAAGCACAGGAAAAGCGGCAAAACCTCGACAATGATGCCCTTGGCCAAAAAGGGCGTATGCGTTTTTTCCTGAATATATTCAGGAAAAAACGCATACGCCCTTTTTGGCCAACCAAGCAACCTGGAAAGGCAAATCAGCGCTACAAAGAAGTCTCGCTTCCCATCGGTCAAAAGGGCCATGCTGAATAAAGTGTCAAAACCAGAAATGCAGGACAGGCCATGGAGAAATGGGAGCCTTGCTACGCTGATGGGCGGGCTGTAAATTGCCAACAGCCACTCTGGAGAAGTGTACGGTGTGTCCTGAAACATCTAAAAAACTCAGCTTAGAGAGCATAGGGCACTTCCACTCATGGGCGTATAAATTGGGAAAACTAAAAATCAGCAAGACACAGGCACCCCAAAGTTTAGGGCTGCTCTGTTGACAAGAACCTCCACTTCGTTACACCTTAAACATCCCAGGAAAGAGAAGAATGGATAAAGAAGTTGTGGTCCTTATGTACAATGGAATATCACTCAGCCATGAAATCAACGTCATAAGGCTAGGAGCAGCATGATGAGTGGATTTAGGTACGACGATTCTAAGTGAAATAAGTCACACAGAAAAAGACACTTATCATAAGATATCACTTACAGAGAGAATGTAAAAACCGCTACCCTTGAACTGAATTACAAAACAGAACAGAGTCGCACGTTTAGAAAACACACTATGGCTGCTTAACGGGAAAGGTGAGGTGGGGTGATGCATAAAACAAGGGTTTCAAATTAGCTCAGATACCGTTCCATAAACCCAATATGTAATAGACCAGACCTACTCCTTGCTCAGTGAACTGGACTCAACGCCCCCTATTCACCGCCCAAGAATATATCTGACTAGTAAGAATCTTAAAACCTATGTATTGATATCTCTCTGTAAGTGAGTCAAGTGGGTGTAAAGCGGCATAAACACAGCAGTGCAAAGCAGCTAAACCCTATTATAAAAATCAATTACTTTTAAAAACCCGTGAAACAAAGACAGTGAAAGAGAGAGAAATTCTTACAAAATTCGTTCAGGGGCTGCGATGCCACCTGGATTGACCATATCTAGACCCACAGCTGATTGAGACATAAGGGTGGACACTCTTGGGGCTGAGAGGTTTGGTGAGGTTGGGTGAGCTAACGCAGACCCTGTAATGTAATACGGCGTGGTACCCATCCCATGGGTCCCAAATCTCCAGGTTCAAGGGCATCGTCCTACGTCGAAAACATGCACGAGAAACCCAGAAGATGGTACACCGTGTGACCGGGAAAGGTTTCTAAAACGCACCTCATTTCTCATCTCCTTGTGCTCCGGTTCGCCATTCCAGCCGCTTTACTAGCAATCTCCCTCCTTGGAGAATCAGCACCTTTAACCTCCTGTTCCGAACACGTTGCAATTTGTCCTGAGGATGAACGGGAAGAGGGGGAACCAATGAGAGACTAGCTCTAGGTGTTGGGACAGGCACAGGTCACTCTATTTTCCCATCAGGAAGCAGAATTAACCACAGGCTCAGCCTGCCGCCCGGAGCCAGAATAGGGCCTGAAGCAATCCTGCGCTTTTGCGGCCAGCTCCCAAGAAAGCGAGTTGAAAAATGGAGCTCAGGGGCACTGCAATTCACAAACCTGCAGAGTTAGAAATGATAACTCTCGTCCACAAATATATGGAGGGAAGGCAACGAAGAGGATTTGAAAGCAAGGCAGAATTGCAGGAAACCGATTCCAGGAGGTAGATTCGAATCGCCTTTAAAGCACAGGAAAAGCGGCAAAACCTCGACAATGATGCCCTTGGCCAAAAAGGGCGTATGCGTTTTTTCCTGAATATATTCAGGAAAAAACGCATACGCCCTTTTTGGCCAACCAAGCAACCTGGAAAGGCAAATCAGCGCTACAAAGAAGTCTCGCTTCCCATCGGTCAAAAGGGCCATGCTGAATAAAGTGTCAAAACCAGAAATGCAGGACAGGCCATGGAGAAATGGGAGCCTTGCTACGCTGATGGGCGGGCTGTAAATTGCCAACAGCCACTCTGGAGAAGTGTACGGTGTGTCCTGAAACATCTAAAAAACTCAGCTTAGAGAGCATAGGGCACTTCCACTCATGGGCGTATAAATTGGGAAAACTAAAAATCAGCAAGACACAGGCACCCCAAAGTTTAGGGCTGCTCTGTTGACAAGAACCTCCACTTCGTTACACCTTAAACATCCCAGGAAAGAGAAGAATGGATAAAGAAGTTGTGGTCCTTATGTACAATGGAATATCACTCAGCCATGAAATCAACGTCATAAGGCTAGGAGCAGCATGATGAGTGGATTTAGGTACGACGATTCTAAGTGAAATAAGTCACACAGAAAAAGACACTTATCATAAGATATCACTTACAGAGAGAATGTAAAAACCGCTACCCTTGAACTGAATTACAAAACAGAACAGAGTCGCACGTTTAGAAAACACACTATGGCTGCTTAACGGGAAAGGTGAGGTGGGGTGATGCATAAAACAAGGGTTTCAAATTAGCTCAGATACCGTTCCATAAACCCAATATGTAATAGACCAGACCTACTCCTTGCTCAGTGAACTGGACTCAACGCCCCCTATTCACCGCCCAAGAATATATCTGACTAGTAAGAATCTTAAAACCTATGTATTGATATCTCTCTGTAAGTGAGTCAAGTGGGTGTAAAGCGGCATAAACACAGCAGTGCAAAGCAGCTAAACCCTATTATAAAAATCAATTACTTTTAAAAACCCGTGAAACAAAGACAGTGAAAGAGAGAGAAATTCTTACAAAATTCGTTCAGGGGCTGCGATGCCACCTGGATTGACCATATCTAGACCCACAGCTGATTGAGACATAAGGGTGGACACTCTTGGGGCTGAGAGGTTTGGTGAGGTTGGGTGAGCTAACGCAGACCCTGTAATGTAATACGGCGTGGTACCCATCCCATGGGTCCCAAATCTCCAGGTTCAAGGGCATCTTCCTACGTCGAAAACATGCACGAGAAACCCAGAAGATGGTACACCGTGTGACCGGGAAAGGTTTCTAAAACGCACCTCATTTCTCATCTCCTTGTGCTCCGGTTCGCCATTCCAGCCGTTTTACTAGCAATCTCCCTCCTTGGAGAATCAGCACCTTTAACCTCCTGTTCCGAACACGTTGCAATTTGTCCTGAGGATGAACGGGAAGAGGGGGAACCAATGAGAGACTAGCTCTAGGTGTTGGGACAGGCACAGGTCACTCTATTTTCCCATCAGGAAGCAGAATTAACCACAGGCTCAGCCTGCCGCCCGGAGCCAGAATAGGGCCTGAAGCAATCCTGCGCTTTTGCGGCCAGCTCCCAAGAAAGCGAGTTGAAAAATGGAGCTCAGGGGCACTGCAATTCACAAACCTGCAGAGTTAGAAATGATAACTCTCGTCCACAAATATATGGAGGGAAGGCAACGAAGAGGATTTGAAAGCAAGGCAGAATTGCAGGAAACCGATTTCAGGAGGTAGATACGAATCGCCTTTAAAGCACAGGAAAAGCGGCAAAACCTCGACAATGATGCCCTTGGCCAAAAAGGGCGTATGCGTTTTTTCCTGAATATATTCAGGAAAAAACGCATACGCCCTTTTTGGCCAACCAAGCAACCTGGAAAGGCAAATCAGCGCTACAAAGAAGTCTCGCTTCCCATCGGTCAAAAGGGCCATGCTGAATAAAGTGTCAAAACCAGAAATGCAGGACAGGCCATGGAGAAATGGGAGCCTTGCTACGCTGATGGGCGGGCTGTAAATTGCCAACAGCCACTCTGGAGAAGTGTACGGTGTGTCCTGAAACATCTAAAAAACTCAGCTTAGAGAGCATAGGGCACTTCCACTCATGGGCGTATAAATTGGGAAAACTAAAAATCAGCAAGACACAGGCACCCCAAAGTTTAGGGCTGCTCTGTTGACAAGAACCTCCACTTCGTTACACCTGAAACATCCCAGGAAAGAGAAGAATGGATAAAGAAGTTGTGGTCCTTATGTACAATGGAATATCACTCAGCCATGAAATCAACGTCATAAGGCTAGGAGCAGCATGATGAGTGGATTTAGGTACGACGATTCTAAGTGAAATAAGTCACACAGAAAAAGACACTTATCATAAGATATCACTTACAGAGGGAATGTAAAAACCGCTACCCTTGAACTGAATTACAAAACAGAACAGAGTCGCACGTTTAGAAAACACACTATGGCTGCTTAACGGGAAAGGTGAGGTGGGGTGATGCATAAAACAAGGGTTTCAAATTAGCTCAGATACCGTTCCATAAACCCAATATGTAATAGACAAGACCTACTCCTTGCTCAGTGAACTGGACTCAACGCCCCCTATTCACCGCCCAAGAATATATCTGACTAGTAAGAATCTTAAAACCTATGTATTGATATCTCTCTGTAAGTGAGTCAAGTGGGTGTAAAGCGGCATAAACACAGCAGTGCAAAGCAGCTAAACCCTATTATAAAAATCAATTACTTTTAAAAACCCGTGAAACAAAGACAGTGAAAGAGAGAGAAATTCTTACAAAATTCGTTCAGGGGCTGCGATGCCACCTGGATTGACCATATCTAGACCCACAGCTGATTGAGACATAAGGGAGGACACTCTTGGGGCTGAGAGGTTTGGTGAGGTTGGGTGAGCTAACGCAGACCCTGTAAAGTAATACGGCGTGGTACCCATCCCATGGGTCCCAAATCTCCAGGTTCAAGGGCATCGTCCTACGTCGAAAACATGCACGAGAAACCCAGAAGATGGTACACCGTGTGACCGGGAAAGGTTTCTAAAACGCACCTCATTTCTCATCTCCTTGTGCTCCGGTTCGCCATTCCAGCCGCTTTACTAGCAATCTCCCTCCTTGGAGAATCAGCACCTTTAACCTCCTGTTCCGAACACGTTGCAATTTGTCCTGAGGATGAACGGGAAGAGGGGGAACCAATGAGAGACTAGCTCTAGGTGTTGGGACAGGCACAGGTCACTCTATTTTCCCATCAGGAAGCAGAATTAACCACAGGCTCAGCCTGCCGCCCGGAGCCAGAATAGGGCCTGAAGCAATCCTGCGCTTTTGCGGCCAGCTCCCAAGAAAGCGAGTTGAAAAATGGAGCTCAGGGGCACTGCAATTCACAAACCTGCAGAGTTAGAAATGATAACTCTCGTCCACAAATATATGGAGGGAAGGCAACGAAGAGGATTTGAAAGCAAGGCAGAATTGCAGGAAACCGATTTCAGGAGGTAGATTCGAATCGCCTTTAAAGCACAGGAAAAGCGGCAAAACCTCGACAATGATGCCCTTGGCCAAAAAGGGCGTATGCGTTTTTTCCTGAATATATTCAGGAAAAAACGCATACGCCCTTTTTGGCCAACCAAGCAACCTGGAAAGGCAAATCAGCGCTACAAAGAAGTCTCGCTTCCCATCGGTCAAAAGGGCCATGCTGAATAAAGTGTCAAAACCAGAAATGCAGGACAGGCCATGGAGAAATGGGAGCCTTGCTACGCTGATGGGCGGGCTGTAAATTGCCAACAGCCACTCTGGAGAAGTGTACGGTGTGTCCTGAAACATCTAAAAAACTCAGCTTAGAGAGCATAGGGCACTTCCACTCATGGGCGTATAAATTGGGAAAACTAAAAATCAGCAAGACACAGGCACCCCAAAGTTTAGGGCTGCTCTGTTGACAAGAACCTCCACTTCGTTACACCTTAAACATCCCAGGAAAGAGAAGAATGGATAAAGAAGTTGTGGTCCTTATGTACAATGGAATATCACTCAGCCATGAAATCAACGTCATAAGGCTAGGAGCAGCATGATGAGTGGATTTAGGTACGACGATTCTAAGTGAAATAAGTCACACAGAAAAAGACACTTATCATAAGATATCACTTACAGAGGGAATGTAAAAACCGCTACCCTTGAACTGAATTACAAAACAGAACAGAGTCGCACGTTTAGAAAACACACTATGGCTGCTTAACGGGAAAGGTGAGGTGGGGTGATGCATAAAACAAGGGTTTCAAATTAGCTCAGATACCGTTCCATAAACCCAATATGTAATAGACAAGACCTACTCCTTGCTCAGTGAACTGGACTCAACGCCCCCTATTCACCGCCCAAGAATATATCTGACTAGTAAGAATCTTAAAACCTATGTATTGATATCTCTCTGTAAGTGAGTCAAGTGGGTGTAAAGCGGCATAAACACAGCAGTGCAAAGCAGCTAAACCCTATTATAAAAATCAATTACTTTTAAAAACCCGTGAAACAAAGACAGTGAAAGAGAGAGAAATTCTTACAAAATTCGTTCAGGGGCTGCGATGCCACCTGGATTGACCATATCTAGACCCACAGCTGATTGAGACATAAGGGAGGACACTCTTGGGGCTGAGAGGTTTGGTGAGGTTGGGTGAGCTAACGCAGACCCTGTAAAGTAATACGGCGTGGTACCCATCCCATGGGTCCCAAATCTCCAGGTTCAAGGGCATCGTCCTACGTCGAAAACATGCACGAGAAACCCAGAAGATGGTACACCGTGTGACCGGGAAAGGTTTCTAAAACGCACCTCATTTCTCATCTCCTTGTGCTCCGGTTCGCCATTCCAGCCGCTTTACTAGCAATCTCCCTCCTTGGAGAATCAGCACCTTTAACCTCCTGTTCCGAACACGTTGCAATTTGTCCTGAGGATGAACGGGAAGAGGGGGAACCAATGAGAGACTAGCTCTAGGTGTTGGGACAGGCACAGGTCACTCTATTTTCCCATCAGGAAGCAGAATTAACCACAGGCTCAGCCTGCCGCCCGGAGCCAGAATAGGGCCTGAAGCAATCCTGCGCTTTTGCGGCCAGCTCCCAAGAAAGCGAGTTGAAAAATGGAGCTCAGGGGCACTGCAATTCACAAACCTGCAGAGTTAGAAATGATAACTCTCGTCCACAAATATATGGAGGGAAGGCAACGAAGAGGATTTGAAAGCAAGGCAGAATTGCAGGAAACCGATTTCAGGAGGTAGATTCGAATCGCCTTTAAAGCACAGGAAAAGCGGCAAAACCTCGACAATGATGCCCTTGGCCAAAAAGGGCGTATGCGTTTTTTCCTGAATATATTCAGGAAAAAACGCATACGCCCTTTTTGGCCAACCAAGCAACCTGGAAAGGCAAATCAGCGCTACAAAGAAGTCTCGCTTCCCATCGGTCAAAAGGGCCATGCTGAATAAAGTGTCAAAACCAGAAATGCAGGACAGGCCATGGAGAAATGGGAGCCTTGCTACGCTGATGGGCGGGCTGTAAATTGCCAACAGCCACTCTGGAGAAGTGTACGGTGTGTCCTGAAACATCTAAAAAACTCAGCTTAGAGAGCATAGGGCACTTCCACTCATGGGCGTATAAATTGGGAAAACTAAAAATCAGCAAGACACAGGCACCCCAAAGTTTAGGGCTGCTCTGTTGACAAGAACCTCCACTTCGTTACACCTTAAACATCCCAGGAAAGAGAAGAATGGATAAAGAAGTTGTGGTCCTTATGTACAATGGAATATCACTCAGCCATGAAATCAACGTCATAAGGCTAGGAGCAGCATGATGAGTGGATTTAGGTACGACGATTCTAAGTGAAATAAGTCACACAGAAAAAGACACTTATCATAAGATATCACTTACAGAGGGAATGTAAAAACCGCTACCCTTGAACTGAATTACAAAACAGAACAGAGTCGCACGTTTAGAAAACACACTATGGCTGCTTAACGGGAAAGGTGAGGTGGGGTGATGCATAAAACAAGGGTTTCAAATTAGCTCAGATACCGTTCCATAAACCCAATATGTAATAGACAAGACCTACTCCTTGCTCAGTGAACTGGACTCAACGCCCCCTATTCACCGCCCAAGAATATATCTGACTAGTAAGAATCTTAAAACCTATGTATTGATATCTCTCTGTAAGTGAGTCAAGTGGGTGTAAAGCGGCATAAACACAGCAGTGCAAAGCAGCTAAACCCTATTATAAAAATCAATTACTTTTAAAAACCCGTGAAACAAAGACAGTGAAAGAGAGAGAAATTCTTACAAAATTCGTTCAGGGGCTGCGATGCCACCTGGATTGACCATATCTAGACCCACAGCTGATTGAGACATAAGGGAGGACACTCTTGGGGCTGAGAGGTTTGGTGAGGTTGGGTGAGCTAACGCAGACCCTGTAAAGTAATACGGCGTGGTACCCATCCCATGGGTCCCAAATCTCCAGGTTCAAGGGCATCGTCCTACGTCGAAAACATGCACGAGAAACCCAGAAGATGGTACACCGTGTGACCGGGAAAGGTTTCTAAAACGCACCTCATTTCTCATCTCCTTGTGCTCCGGTTCGCCATTCCAGCCGCTTTACTAGCAATCTCCCTCCTTGGAGAATCAGCACCTTTAACCTCCTGTTCCGAACACGTTGCAATTTGTCCTGAGGATGAACGGGAAGAGGGGGAACCAATGAGAGACTAGCTCTAGGTGTTGGGACAGGCACAGATCACTCTATTTTCCCATCAGGAAGCAGAATTAACCACAGGCTCAGCCTGCCGCCCGGAGCCAGAATAGGGCCTGAAGCAATCCTGCGCTTTTGCGGCCAGCTCCCAAGAAAGCGAGTTGAAAAATGGAGCTCAGGGGCACTGCAATTCACAAACCTGCAGAGTTAGAAATGATAACTCTCGTCCACAAATATATGGAGGGAAGGCAACGAAGAGGATTTGAAAGCAAGGCAGAATTGCAGGAAACAGATTTCAGGAGGTAGATTCGAATCGCCTTTAAAGCACAGGAAAAGCGGCAAAACCTCGACAATGATGCCCTTGGCCAAAAAGGGCGTATGCGTTTTTTCCTGAATATATTCAGGAAAAAACGCATACGCCCTTTTTGGCCAACCAAGCAACCTGGAAAGGCAAATCAGCGCTACAAAGAAGTCTCGCTTCCCATCGGTCAAAAGGGCCATGCTGAATAAAGTGTCAAAACCAGAAATGCAGGACAGGCCATGGAGAAATGGGAGCCTTGCTACGCTGATGGGCGGGCTGTAAATTGCCAACAGCCACTCTGGAGAAGTGTACGGTGTGTCCTGAAACATCTAAAAAACTCAGCTTAGAGAGCATAGGGCACTTCCACTCATGGGCGTATAAATTGGGAAAACTAAAAATCAGCAAGACACAGGCACCCCAAAGTTTAGGGCTGCTCTGTTGACAAGAACCTCCACTTCGTTACACCTTAAACATCCCAGGAAAGAGAAGAATGGATAAAGAAGTTGTGGTCCTTATGTACAATGGAATATCACTCAGCCATGAAATCAACGTCATAAGGCTAGGAGCAGCATGATGAGTGGATTTAGGTACGACGATTCTAAGTGAAATAAGTCACACAGAAAAAGACACTTATCATAAGATATCACTTACAGAGGGAATGTAAAAACCGCTACCCTTGAACTGAATTACAAAACAGAACAGAGTCGCACGTTTAGAAAACACACTATGGCTGCTTAACGGGAAAGGTGAGGTGGGGTGATGCATAAAACAAGGGTTTCAAATTAGCTCAGATACCGTTCCATAAACCCAATATGTAATAGACAAGACCTACTCCTTGCTCAGTGAAGTGGACTCAACGCCCCCTATTCACCGCCCAAGAATATATCTGACTAGTAAGAATCTTAAAACCTATGTATTGATATCTCTCTGTAAGTGAGTCAAGTGGGTGTAAAGCGGCATAAACACAGCAGTGCAAAGCAGCTAAACCCTATTATAAAAATCAATTACTTTTAAAAACCCGTGAAACAAAGACAGTGAAAGAGAGAGAAATTCTTACAAAATTCGTTCAGGGGCTGCGATGCCACCTGGATTGACCATATCTAGACCCACAGCTGATTGAGACATAAGGGAGGACACTCTTGGGGCTGAGAGGTTTGGTGAGGTTGGGTGAGCTAACGCAGACCCTGTAAAGTAATACGGCGTGGTACCCATCCCATGGGTCCCAAATCTCCAGGTTCAAGGGCATCGTCCTACGTCGAAAACATGCACGAGAAACCCAGAAGATGGTACACCGTGTGACCGGGAAAGGTTTCTAAAACGCACCTCATTTCTCATCTCCTTGTGCTCCGGTTCGCCATTCCAGCCGCTTTACTAGCAATCTCCCTCCTTGGAGAATCAGCACCTTTAACCTCCTGTTCCGAACACGTTGCAATTTGTCCTGAGGATGAACGGGAAGAGGGGGAACCAATGAGAGACTAGCTCTAGGTGTTGGGACAGGCACAGGTCACTCTATTTTCCCATCAGGAAGCAGAATTAACCACAGGCTCAGCCTGCCGCCCGGAGCCAGAATAGGGCCTGAAGCAATCCTGCGCTTTTGCGGCCAGCTCCCAAGAAAGCGAGTTGAAAAATGGAGCTCAGGGGCACTGCAATTCACAAACCTGCAGAGTTAGAAATGATAACTCTCGTCCACAAATATATGGAGGGAAGGCAACGAAGAGGATTTGAAAGCAAGGCAGAATTGCAGGAAACCGATTTCAGGAGGTAGATTCGAATCGCCTTTAAAGCACAGGAAAAGCGGCAAAACCTCGACAATGATGCCCTTGGCCAAAAAGGGCGTATGCGTTTTTTCCTGAATATATTCAGGAAAAAACGCATACGCCCTTTTTGGCCAACCAAGCAACCTGGAAAGGCAAATCAGCGCTACAAAGAAGTCTCGCTTCCCATCGGTCAAAAGGGCCATGCTGAATAAAGTGTCAAAACCAGAAATGCAGGACAGGCCATGGAGAAATGGGAGCCTTGCTACGCTGATGGGCGGGCTGTAAATTGCCAACAGCCACTCTGGAGAAGTGTACGGTGTGTCCTGAAACATCTAAAAAACTCAGCTTAGAGAGCATAGGGCACTTCCACTCATGGGCGTATAAATTGGGAAAACTAAAAATCAGCAAGACACAGGCACCCCAAAGTTTAGGGCTGCTCTGTTGACAAGAACCTCCACTTCGTTACACCTGAAACATCCCAGGAAAGAGAAGAATGGATAAAGAAGTTGTGGTCCTTATGTACAATGGAATATCACTCAGCCATGAAATCAACGTCATAAGGCTAGGAGCAGCATGATGAGTGGATTTAGGTACGACGATTCTAAGTGAAATAAGTCACACAGAAAAAGACACTTATCATAAGATATCACTTACAGAGGGAATGTAAAAACCGCTACCCTTGAACTGAATTACAAAACAGAACAGAGTCGCACGTTTAGAAAACACACTATGGCTGCTTAACGGGAAAGGTGAGGTGGGGTGATGCATAAAACAAGGGTTTCAAATTAGCTCAGATACCGTTCCATAAACCCAATATGTAATAGACAAGACCTACTCCTTGCTCAGTGAACTGGACTCAACGCCCCCTATTCACCGCCCAAGAATATATCTGACTAGTAAGAATCTTAAAACCTATGTATTGATATCTCTCTGTAAGTGAGTCAAGTGGGTGTAAAGCGGCATAAACACAGCAGTGCAAAGCAGCTAAACCCTATTATAAAAATCAATTACTTTTAAAAACCCGTGAAACAAAGACAGTGAAAGAGAGAGAAATTCTTACAAAATTCGTTCAGGGGCTGCGATGCCACCTGGATTGACCATATCTAGACCCACAGCTGATTGAGACATAAGGGAGGACACTCTTGGGGCTGAGAGGTTTGGTGAGGTTGGGTGAGCTAACGCAGACCCTGTAAAGTAATACGGCGTGGTACCCATCCCATGGGTCCCAAATCTCCAGGTTCAAGGGCATCGTCCTACGTCGAAAACATGCACGAGAAACCCAGAAGATGGTACACCGTGTGACCGGGAAAGGTTTCTAAAACGCACCTCATTTCTCATCTCCTTGTGCTCCGGTTCGCCATTCCAGCCGCTTTACTAGCAATCTCCCTCCTTGGAGAATCAGCACCTTTAACCTCCTGTTCCGAACACGTTGCAATTTGTCCTGAGGATGAACGGGAAGAGGGGGAACCAATGAGAGACTAGCTCTAGGTGTTGGGACAGGCACAGGTCACTCTATTTTCCCATCAGGAAGCAGAATTAACCACAGGCTCAGCCTGCCGCCCGGAGCCAGAATAGGGCCTGAAGCAATCCTGCGCTTTTGCGGCCAGCTCCCAAGAAAGCGAGTTGAAAAATGGAGCTCAGGGGCACTGCAATTCACAAACCTGCAGAGTTAGAAATGATAACTCTCGTCCACAAATATATGGAGGGAAGGCAACGAAGAGGATTTGAAAGCAAGGCAGAATTGCAGGAAACAGATTTCAGGAGGTAGATTCGAATCGCCTTTAAAGCACAGGAAAAGCGGCAAAACCTCGACAATGATGCCCTTGGCCAAAAAGGGCGTATGCGTTTTTTCCTGAATATATTCAGGAAAAAACGCATACGCCCTTTTTGGCCAACCAAGCAACCTGGAAAGGCAAATCAGCGCTACAAAGAAGTCTCGCTTCCCATCGGTCAAAAGGGCCATGCTGAATAAAGTGTCAAAACCAGAAATGCAGGACAGGCCATGGAGAAATGGGAGCCTTGCTACGCTGATGGGCGGGCTGTAAATTGCCAACAGCCACTCTGGAGAAGTGTACGGTGTGTCCTGAAACATCTAAAAAACTCAGCTTAGAGAGCATAGGGCACTTCCACTCATGGGCGTATAAATTGGGAAAACTAAAAATCAGCAAGACACAGGCACCCCAAAGTTTAGGGCTGCTCTGTTGACAAGAACCTCCACTTCGTTACACCTTAAACATCCCAGGAAAGAGAAGAATGGATAAAGAAGTTGTGGTCCTTATGTACAATGGAATATCACTCAGCCATGAAATCAACGTCATAAGGCTAGGAGCAGCATGATGAGTGGATTTAGGTACGACGATTCTAAGTGAAATAAGTCACACAGAAAAAGACACTTATCATAAGATATCACTTACAGAGGGAATGTAAAAACCGCTACCCTTGAACTGAATTACAAAACAGAACAGAGTCGCACGTTTAGAAAACACACTATGGCTGCTTAACGGGAAAGGTGAGGTGGGGTGATGCATAAAACAAGGGTTTCAAATTAGCTCAGATACCGTTCCATAAACCCAATATGTAATAGACAAGACCTACTCCTTGCTCAGTGAAGTGGACTCAACGCCCCCTATTCACCGCCCAAGAATATATCTGACTAGTAAGAATCTTAAAACCTATGTATTGATATCTCTCTGTAAGTGAGTCAAGTGGGTGTAAAGCGGCATAAACACAGCAGTGCAAAGCAGCTAAACCCTATTATAAAAATCAATTACTTTTAAAAACCCGTGAAACAAAGACAGTGAAAGAGAGAGAAATTCTTACAAAATTCGTTCAGGGGCTGCGATGCCACCTGGATTGACCATATCTAGACCCACAGCTGATTGAGACATAAGGGAGGACACTCTTGGGGCTGAGAGGTTTGGTGAGGTTGGGTGAGCTAACGCAGACCCTGTAAAGTAATACGGCGTGGTACCCATCCCATGGGTCCCAAATCTCCAGGTTCAAGGGCATCGTCCTACGTCGAAAACATGCACGAGAAACCCAGAAGATGGTACACCGTGTGACCGGGAAAGGTTTCTAAAACGCACCTCATTTCTCATCTCCTTGTGCTCCGGTTCGCCATTCCAGCCGCTTTACTAGCAATCTCCCTCCTTGGAGAATCAGCACCTTTAACCTCCTGTTCCGAACACGTTGCAATTTGTCCTGAGGATGAACGGGAAGAGGGGGAACCAATGAGAGACTAGCTCTAGGTGTTGGGACAGGCACAGGTCACTCTATTTTCCCATCAGGAAGCAGAATTAACCACAGGCTCAGCCTGCCGCCCGGAGCCAGAATAGGGCCTGAAGCAATCCTGCGCTTTTGCGGCCAGCTCCCAAGAAAGCGAGTTGAAAAATGGAGCTCAGGGGCACTGCAATTCACAAACCTGCAGAGTTAGAAATGATAACTCTCGTCCACAAATATATGGAGGGAAGGCAACGAAGAGGATTTGAAAGCAAGGCAGAATTGCAGGAAACCGATTTCAGGAGGTAGATTCGAATCGCCTTTAAAGCACAGGAAAAGCGGCAAAACCTCGACAATGATGCCCTTGGCCAAAAAGGGCGTATGCGTTTTTTCCTGAATATATTCAGGAAAAAACGCATACGCCCTTTTTGGCCAACCAAGCAACCTGGAAAGGCAAATCAGCGCTACAAAGAAGTCTCGCTTCCCATCGGTCAAAAGGGCCATGCTGAATAAAGTGTCAAAACCAGAAATGCAGGACAGGCCATGGAGAAATGGGAGCCTTGCTACGCTGATGGGCGGGCTGTAAATTGCCAACAGCCACTCTGGAGAAGTGTACGGTGTGTCCTGAAACATCTAAAAAACTCAGCTTAGAGAGCATAGGGCACTTCCACTCATGGGCGTATAAATTGGGAAAACTAAAAATCAGCAAGACACAGGCACCCCAAAGTTTAGGGCTGCTCTGTTGACAAGAACCTCCACTTCGTTACACCTGAAACATCCCAGGAAAGAGAAGAATGGATAAAGAAGTTGTGGTCCTTATGTACAATGGAATATCACTCAGCCATGAAATCAACGTCATAAGGCTAGGAGCAGCATGATGAGTGGATTTAGGTACGACGATTCTAAGTGAAATAAGTCACACAGAAAAAGACACTTATCATAAGATATCACTTACAGAGGGAATGTAAAAACCGCTACCCTTGAACTGAATTACAAAACAGAACAGAGTCGCACGTTTAGAAAACACACTATGGCTGCTTAACGGGAAAGGTGAGGTGGGGTGATGCATAAAACAAGGGTTTCAAATTAGCTCAGATACCGTTCCATAAACCCAATATGTAATAGACAAGACCTACTCCTTGCTCAGTGAACTGGACTCAACGCCCCCTATTCACCGCCCAAGAATATATCTGACTAGTAAGAATCTTAAAACCTATGTATTGATATCTCTCTGTAAGTGAGTCAAGTGGGTGTAAAGCGGCATAAACACAGCAGTGCAAAGCAGCTAAACCCTATTATAAAAATCAATTACTTTTAAAAACCCGTGAAACAAAGACAGTGAAAGAGAGAGAAATTCTTACAAAATTCGTTCAGGGGCTGCGATGCCACCTGGATTGACCATATCTAGACCCACAGCTGATTGAGACATAAGGGAGGACACTCTTGGGGCTGAGAGGTTTGGTGAGGTTGGGTGAGCTAACGCAGACCCTGTAAAGTAATACGGCGTGGTACCCATCCCATGGGTCCCAAATCTCCAGGTTCAAGGGCATCGTCCTACGTCGAAAACATGCACGAGAAACCCAGAAGATGGTACACCGTGTGACCGGGAAAGGTTTCTAAAACGCACCTCATTTCTCATCTCCTTGTGCTCCGGTTCGCCATTCCAGCCGCTTTACTAGCAATCTCCCTCCTTGGAGAATCAGCACCTTTAACCTCCTGTTCCGAACACGTTGCAATTTGTCCTGAGGATGAACGGGAAGAGGGGGAACCAATGAGAGACTAGCTCTAGGTGTTGGGACAGGCACAGGTCACTCTATTTTCCCATCAGGAAGCAGAATTAACCACAGGCTCAGCCTGCCGCCCGGAGCCAGAATAGGGCCTGAAGCAATCCTGCGCTTTTGCGGCCAGCTCCCAAGAAAGCGAGTTGAAAAATGGAGCTCAGGGGCACTGCAATTCACAAACCTGCAGAGTTAGAAATGATAACTCTCGTCCACAAATATATGGAGGGAAGGCAACGAAGAGGATTTGAAAGCAAGGCAGAATTGCAGGAAACAGATTTCAGGAGGTAGATTCGAATCGCCTTTAAAGCACAGGAAAAGCGGCAAAACCTCGACAATGATGCCCTTGGCCAAAAAGGGCGTATGCGTTTTTTCCTGAATATATTCAGGAAAAAACGCATACGCCCTTTTTGGCCAACCAAGCAACCTGGAAAGGCAAATCAGCGCTACAAAGAAGTCTCGCTTCCCATCGGTCAAAAGGGCCATGCTGAATAAAGTGTCAAAACCAGAAATGCAGGACAGGCCATGGAGAAATGGGAGCCTTGCTACGCTGATGGGCGGGCTGTAAATTGCCAACAGCCACTCTGGAGAAGTGTACGGTGTGTCCTGAAACATCTAAAAAACTCAGCTTAGAGAGCATAGGGCACTTCCACTCATGGGCGTATAAATTGGGAAAACTAAAAATCAGCAAGACACAGGCACCCCAAAGTTTAGGGCTGCTCTGTTGACAAGAACCTCCACTTCGTTACACCTTAAACATCCCAGGAAAGAGAAGAATGGATAAAGAAGTTGTGGTCCTTATGTACAATGGAATATCACTCAGCCATGAAATCAACGTCATAAGGCTAGGAGCAGCATGATGAGTGGATTTAGGTACGACGATTCTAAGTGAAATAAGTCACACAGAAAAAGACACTTATCATAAGATATCACTTACAGAGGGAATGTAAAAACCGCTACCCTTGAACTGAATTACAAAACAGAACAGAGTCGCACGTTTAGAAAACACACTATGGCTGCTTAACGGGAAAGGTGAGGTGGGGTGATGCATAAAACAAGGGTTTCAAATTAGCTCAGATACCGTTCCATAAACCCAATATGTAATAGACAAGACCTACTCCTTGCTCAGTGAACTGGACTCAACGCCCCCTATTCACCGCCCAAGAATATATCTGACTAGTAAGAATCTTAAAACCTATGTATTGATATCTCTCTGTAAGTGAGTCAAGTGGGTGTAAAGCGGCATAAACACAGCAGTGCAAAGCAGCTAAACCCTATTATAAAAATCAATTACTTTTAAAAACCCGTGAAACAAAGACAGTGAAAGAGAGAGAAATTCTTACAAAATTCGTTCAGGGGCTGCGATGCCACCTGGATTGACCATATCTAGACACACAGCTGATTGAGACATAAGGGAGGACACTCTTGGGGCTGAGAGGTTTGGTGAGGTTGGGTGAGCTAACGCAGACCCTGTAAAGTAATACGGCGTGGTACCCATCCCATGGGTCCCAAATCTCCAGGTTCAAGGGCATCGTCCTACGTCGAAAACATGCACGAGAAACCCAGAAGATGGTACACCGTGTGACCGGGAAAGGTTTCTAAAACGCACCTCATTTCTCATCTCCTTGTGCTCCGGTTCGCCATTCCAGCCGCTTTACTAGCAATCTCCCTCCTTGGAGAATCAGCACCTTTAACCTCCTGTTCCGAACACGTTGCAATTTGTCCTGAGGATGAACGGGAAGAGGGGGAACCAATGAGAGACTAGCTCTAGGTGTTGGGACAGGCACAGATCACTCTATTTTCCCATCAGGAAGCAGAATTAACCACAGGCTCAGCCTGCCGCCCGGAGCCAGAATAGGGCCTGAAGCAATCCTGCGCTTTTGCGGCCAGCTCCCAAGAAAGCGAGTTGAAAAATGGAGCTCAGGGGCACTGCAATTCACAAACCTGCAGAGTTAGAAATGATAACTCTCGTCCACAAATATATGGAGGGAAGGCAACGAAGAGGATTTGAAAGCAAGGCAGAATTGCAGGAAACCGATTTCAGGAGGTAGATTCGAATCGCCTTTAAAGCACAGGAAAAGCGGCAAAACCTCGACAATGATGCCCTTGGCCAAAAAGGGCGTATGCGTTTTTTCCTGAATATATTCAGGAAAAAACGCATACGCCCTTTTTGGCCAACCAAGCAACCTGGAAAGGCAAATCAGCGCTACAAAGAAGTCTCGCTTCCCATCGGTCAAAAGGGCCATGCTGAATAAAGTGTCAAAACCAGAAATGCAGGACAGGCCATGGAGAAATGGGAGCCTTGCTACGCTGATGGGCGGGCTGTAAATTGCCAACAGCCACTCTGGAGAAGTGTACGGTGTGTCCTGAAACATCTAAAAAACTCAGCTTAGAGAGCATAGGGCACTTCCACTCATGGGCGTATAAATTGGGAAAACTAAAAATCAGCAAGACACAGGCACCCCAAAGTTTAGGGCTGCTCTGTTGACAAGAACCTCCACTTCGTTACACCTTAAACATCCCAGGAAAGAGAAGAATGGATAAAGAAGTTGTGGTCCTTATGTACAATGGAATATCACTCAGCCATGAAATCAACGTCATAAGGCTAGGAGCAGCATGATGAGTGGATTTAGGTACGACGATTCTAAGTGAAATAAGTCACACAGAAAAAGACACTTATCATAAGATATCACTTACAGAGGGAATGTAAAAACCGCTACCCTTGAACTGAATTACAAAACAGAACAGAGTCGCACGTTTAGAAAACACACTATGGCTGCTTAACGGGAAAGGTGAGGTGGGGTGATGCATAAAACAAGGGTTTCAAATTAGCTCAGATACCGTTCCATAAACCCAATATGTAATAGACCAGACCTACTCCTTGCTCAGTGAACTGGACTCAACGCCCCCTATTCACCGCCCAAGAATATATCTGACTAGTAAGAATCTTAAAACCTATGTATTGATATCTCTCTGTAAGTGAGTCAAGTGGGTGTAAAGCGGCATAAACACAGCAGTGCAAAGCAGCTAAACCTTATTATAAAAATCAATTACTTTTAAAAACCCGTGAAACAAAGACAGTGAAAGAGAGAGAAATTCTTACAAAATTCGTTCAGGGGCTGCGATGCCACCTGGATTGACCATATCTAGACCCACAGCTGATTGAGACATAAGGGAGGACACTCTTGGGGCTGAGAGGTTTGGTGAGGTTGGGTGAGCTAACGCAGACCCTGTAAAGTAATACGGCGTGGTACCCATCGCATGGGTCCCAAATCTCCAGGTTCAAGGGCATCGTCCTACGTCGAAAACATGCACGAGAAACCCAGAAGATGGTACACCGTGTGACCGGGAAAGGTTTCTAAAACGCACCTCATTTCTCATCTCCTTGTGCTCCGGTTCGCCATTCCAGCCGCTTTACTAGCAATCTCCCTCCTTGGAGAATCAGCACCTTTAACCTCCTGTTCCGAACACGTTGCAATTTGTCCTGAGGATGAACGGGAAGAGGGGGAACCAATGAGAGACTAGCTCTAGGTGTTGGGACAGGCACAGATCACTCTATTTTCCCATCAGGAAGCAGAATTAACCACAGGCTCAGCCTGCCGCCCGGAGCCAGAATAGGGCCTGAAGCAATCCTGCGCTTTTGCGGCCAGCTCCCAAGAAAGCGAGTTGAAAAATGGAGCTCAGGGGCACTGCAATTCACAAACCTGCAGAGTTAGAAATGATAACTCTCGTCCACAAATATATGGAGGGAAGGCAACGAAGAGGATTTGAAAGCAAGGCAGAATTGCAGGAAACCGATTTCAGGAGGTAGATTCGAATCGCCTTTAAAGCACAGGAAAAGTGGCAAAACCTCGACAATGATGCCCTTGGCCAAAAAGGGCGTATGCGTTTTTTCCTGAATATATTCAGGAAAAAACGCATACGCCCTTTTTGGCCAACCAAGCAACCTGGAAAGGCAAATCAGCGCTACAAAGAAGTCTCGCTTCCCATCGGTCAAAAGGGCCATGCTGAATAAAGTGTCAAAACCAGAAATGCAGGACAGGCCATGGAGAAATGGGAGCCTTGCTACGCTGATGGGCGGGCTGTAAATTGCCAACAGCCACTCTGGAGAAGTGTACGGTGTGTCCTGAAACATCTAAAAAACTCAGCTTAGAGAGCATAGGGCACTTCCACTCATGGGCGTATAAATTGGGAAAACTAAAAATCAGCAAGACACAGGCACCCCAAAGTTTAGGGCTGCTCTGTTGACAAGAACCTCCACTTCGTTACACCTTAAACATCCCAGGAAAGAGAAGAATGGATAAAGAAGTTGTGGTCCTTATGTACAATGGAATATCACTCAGCCATGAAATCAACGTCATAAGGCTAGGAGCAGCATGATGAGTGGATTTAGGTACGACGATTCTAAGTGAAATAAGTCACACAGAAAAAGACACTTATCATAAGATATCACTTACAGAGGGAATGTAAAAACCGCTACCCTTGAACTGAATTACAAAACAGAACAGAGTCGCACGTTTAGAAAACACACTATGGCTGCTTAACGGGAAAGGTGAGGTGGGGTGATGCATAAAACAAGGGTTTCAAATTAGCTCAGATACCGTTCCATAAACCCAATATGTAATAGACAAGACCTACTCCTTGCTCAGTGAACTGGACTCAACGCCCCCTATTCACCGCCCAAGAATATATCTGACTAGTAAGAATCTTAAAACCTATGTATTGATATCTCTCTGTAAGTGAGTCAAGTGGGTGTAAAGCGGCATAAACACAGCAGTGCAAAGCAGCTAAACCCTATTATAAAAATCAATTACTTTTAAAAACCCGTGAAACAAAGACAGTGAAAGAGAGAGAAATTCTTACAAAATTCGTTCAGGGGCTGCGATGCCACCTGGATTGACCATATCTAGACCCACAGCTGATTGAGACATAAGGGAGGACACTCTTGGGGCTGAGAGGTTTGGTGAGGTTGGGTGAGCTAACGCAGACCCTGTAAAGTAATACGGCGTGGTACCCATCCCATGGGTCCCAAATCTCCAGGTTCAAGGGCATCGTCCTACGTCGAAAACATGCACGAGAAACCCAGAAGATGGTACACCGTGTGACCGGGAAAGGTTTCTAAAACGCACCTCATTTCTCATCTCCTTGTGCTCCGGTTCGCCATTCCAGCCGCTTTACTAGCAATCTCCCTCCTTGGAGAATCAGCACCTTTAACCTCCTGTTCCGAACACGTTGCAATTTGTCCTGAGGATGAACGGGAAGAGGGGGAACCAATGAGAGACTAGCTCTAGGTGTTGGGACAGGCACAGATCACTCTATTTTCCCATCAGGAAGCAGAATTAACCACAGGCTCAGCCTGCTGCCCGGAGCCAGAATAGGGCCTGAAGCAATCCTGCGCTTTTGCGGCCAGCTCCCAAGAAAGCGAGTTGAAAAATGGAGCTCAGGGGCACTGCAATTCACAAACCTGCAGAGTTAGAAATGATAACTCTCGTCCACAAATATATGGAGGGAAGGCAACGAAGAGGATTTGAAAGCAAGGCAGAATTGCAGGAAACAGATTTCAGGAGGTAGATTCGAATCGCCTTTAAAGCACAGGAAAAGCGGCAAAACCTCGACAATGATGCCCTTGGCCAAAAAGGGCGTATGCGTTTTTTCCTGAATATATTCAGGAAAAAACGCATACGCCCTTTTTGGCCAACCAAGCAACCTGGAAAGGCAAATCAGCGCTACAAAGAAGTCTCGCTTCCCATCGGTCAAAAGGGCCATGCTGAATAAAGTGTCAAAACCAGAAATGCAGGACAGGCCATGGAGAAATGGGAGCCTTGCTACGCTGATGGGCGGGCTGTAAATTGCCAACAGCCACTCTGGAGAAGTGTACGGTGTGTCCTGAAACATCTAAAAAACTCAGCTTAGAGAGCATAGGGCACTTCCACTCATGGGCGTATAAATTGGGAAAACTAAAAATCAGCAAGACACAGGCACCCCAAAGTTTAGGGCTGCTCTGTTGACAAGAACCTCCACTTCGTTACACCTTAAACATCCCAGGAAAGAGAAGAATGGATAAAGAAGTTGTGGTCCTTATGTACAATGGAATATCACTCAGCCATGAAATCAACGTCATAAGGCTAGGAGCAGCATGATGAGTGGATTTAGGTACGACGATTCTAAGTGAAATAAGTCACACAGAAAAAGACACTTATCATAAGATATCACTTACAGAGGGAATGTAAAAACCGCTACCCTTGAACTGAATTACAAAACAGAACAGAGTCGCACGTTTAGAAAACACACTATGGCTGCTTAACGGGAAAGGTGAGGTGGGGTGATGCATAAAACAAGGGTTTCAAATTAGCTCAGATACCGTTCCATAAACCCAATATGTAATAGACAAGACCTACTCCTTGCTCAGTGAACTGGACTCAACGCCCCCTATTCACCGCCCAAGAATATATCTGACTAGTAAGAATCTTAAAACCTATGTATTGATATCTCTCTGTAAGTGAGTCAAGTGGGTGTAAAGCGGCATAAACACAGCAGTGCAAAGCAGCTAAACCCTATTATAAAAATCAATTACTTTTAAAAACCCGTGAAACAAAGACAGTGAAAGAGAGAGAAATTCTTACAAAATTCGTTCAGGGGCTGCGATGCCACCTGGATTGACCATATCTAGACCCACAGCTGATTGAGACATAAGGGAGGACACTCTTGGGGCTGAGAGGTTTGGTGAGGTTGGGTGAGCTAACGCAGACCCTGTAAAGTAATACGGCGTGGTACCCATCCCATGGGTCCCAAATCTCCAGGTTCAAGGGCATCGTCCTACGTCGAAAACATGCACGAGAAACCCAGAAGATGGTACACCGTGTGACCGGGAAAGGTTTCTAAAACGCACCTCATTTCTCATCTCCTTGTGCTCCGGTTCGCCATTCCAGCCGCTTTACTAGCAATCTCCCTCCTTGGAGAATCAGCACCTTTAACCTCCTGTTCCGAACACGTTGCAATTTGTCCTGAGGATGAACGGGAAGAGGGGGAACCAATGAGAGACTAGCTCTAGGTGTTGGGACAGGCACAGGTCACTCTATTTTCCCATCAGGAAGCAGAATTAACCACAGGCTCAGCCTGCCGCCCGGAGCCAGAATAGGGCCTGAAGCAATCCTGCGCTTTTGCGGCCAGCTCCCAAGAAAGCGAGTTGAAAAATGGAGCTCAGGGGCACTGCAATTCACAAACCTGCAGAGTTAGAAATGATAACTCTCGTCCACAAATATATGGAGGGAAGGCAACGAAGAGGATTTGAAAGCAAGGCAGAATTGCAGGAAACAGATTTCAGGAGGTAGATTCGAATCGCCTTTAAAGCACAGGAAAAGCGGCAAAACCTCGACAATGATGCCCTTGGCCAAAAAGGGCGTATGCGTTTTTTCCTGAATATATTCAGGAAAAAACGCATACGCCCTTTTTGGCCAACCAAGCAACCTGGAAAGGCAAATCAGCGCTACAAAGAAGTCTCGCTTCCCATCGGTCAAAAGGGCCATGCTGAATAAAGTGTCAAAACCAGAAATGCAGGACAGGCCATGGAGAAATGGGAGCCTTGCTACGCTGATGGGCGGGCTGTAAATTGCCAACAGCCACTCTGGAGAAGTGTACGGTGTGTCCTGAAACATCTAAAAAACTCAGCTTAGAGAGCATAGGGCACTTCCACTCATGGGCGTATAAATTGGGAAAACTAAAAATCAGCAAGACACAGGCACCCCAAAGTTTAGGGCTGCTCTGTTGACAAGAACCTCCACTTCGTTACACCTTAAACATCCCAGGAAAGAGAAGAATGGATAAAGAAGTTGTGGTCCTTATGTACAATGGAATATCACTCAGCCATGAAATCAACGTCATAAGGCTAGGAGCAGCATGATGAGTGGATTTAGGTACGACGATTCTAAGTGAAATAAGTCACACAGAAAAAGACACTTATCATAAGATATCACTTACAGAGGGAATGTAAAAACCGCTACCCTTGAACTGAATTACAAAACAGAACAGAGTCGCACGTTTAGAAAACACACTATGGCTGCTTAACGGGAAAGGTGAGGTGGGGTGATGCATAAAACAAGGGTTTCAAATTAGCTCAGATACCGTTCCATAAACCCAATATGTAATAGACAAGACCTACTCCTTGCTCAGTGAACTGGACTCAACGCCCCCTATTCACCGCCCAAGAATATATCTGACTAGTAAGAATCTTAAAACCTATGTATTGATATCTCTCTGTAAGTGAGTCAAGTGGGTGTAAAGCGGCATAAACACAGCAGTGCAAAGCAGCTAAACCCTATTATAAAAATCAATTACTTTTAAAAACCCGTGAAACAAAGACAGTGAAAGAGAGAGAAATTCTTACAAAATTCGTTCAGGGGCTGCGATGCCACCTGGATTGACCATATCTAGACCCACAGCTGATTGAGACATAAGGGAGGACACTCTTGGGGCTGAGAGGTTTGGTGAGGTTGGGTGAGCTAACGCAGACCCTGTAAAGTAATACGGCGTGGTACCCATCCCATGGGTCCCAAATCTCCAGGTTCAAGGGCATCGTCCTACGTCGAAAACATGCACGAGAAACCCAGAAGATGGTACACCGTGTGACCGGGAAAGGTTTCTAAAACGCACCTCATTTCTCATCTCCTTGTGCTCCGGTTCGCCATTCCAGCCGCTTTACTAGCAATCTCCCTCCTTGGAGAATCAGCACCTTTAACCTCCTGTTCCGAACACGTTGCAATTTGTCCTGAGGATGAACGGGAAGAGGGGGAACCAATGAGAGACTAGCTCTAGGTGTTGGGACAGGCACAGGTCACTCTATTTTCCCATCAGGAAGCAGAATTAACCACAGGCTCAGCCTGCCGCCCGGAGCCAGAATAGGGCCTGAAGCAATCCTGCGCTTTTGCGGCCAGCTCCCAAGAAAGCGAGTTGAAAAATGGAGCTCAGGGGCACTGCAATTCACAAACCTGCAGAGTTAGAAATGATAACTCTCGTCCACAAATATATGGAGGGAAGGCAACGAAGAGGATTTGAAAGCAAGGCAGAATTGCAGGAAACCGATTTCAGGAGGTAGATTCGAATCGCCTTTAAAGCACAGGAAAAGCAGCAAAACCTCGACAATGATGCCCTTGGCCAAAAAGGGCGTATGCGTTTTTTCCTGAATATATTCAGGAAAAAACGCATACGCCCTTTTTGGCCAACCAAGCAACCTGGAAAGGCAAATCAGCGCTACAAAGAAGTCTCGCTTCCCATCGGTCAAAAGGGCCATGCTGAATAAAGTGTCAAAACCAGAAATGCAGGACAGGCCATGGAGAAATGGGAGCCTTGCTACGCTGATGGGCGGGCTGTAAATTGCCAACAGCCACTCTGGAGAAGTGTACGGTGTGTCCTGAAACATCTAAAAAACTCAGCTTAGAGAGCATAGGGCACTTCCACTCATGGGCGTATAAATTGGGAAAACTAAAAATCAGCAAGACACAGGCACCCCAAAGTTTAGGGCTGCTCTGTTGACAAGAACCTCCACTTCGTTACACCTTAAACATCCCAGGAAAGAGAAGAATGGATAAAGAAGTTGTGGTCCTTATGTACAATGGAATATCACTCAGCCATGAAATCAACGTCATAAGGCTAGGAGCAGCATGATGAGTGGATTTAGGTACGACGATTCTAAGTGAAATAAGTCACACAGAAAAAGACACTTATCATAAGATATCACTTACAGAGGGAATGTAAAAACCGCTACCCTTGAACTGAATTACAAAACAGAACAGAGTCGCACGTTTAGAAAACACACTATGGCTGCTTAACGGGAAAGGTGAGGTGGGGTGATGCATAAAACAAGGGTTTCAAATTAGCTCAGATACCGTTCCATAAACCCAATATGTAATAGACCAGACCTACTCCTTGCTCAGTGAACTGGACTCAACGCCCCCTATTCACCGCCCAAGAATATATCTGACTAGTAAGAATCTTAAAACCTATGTATTGATATCTCTCTGTAAGTGAGTCAAGTGGGTGTAAAGCGGCATAAACACAGCAGTGCAAAGCAGCTAAACCCTATTATAAAAATCAATTACTTTTAAAAACCCGTGAAACAAAGACAGTGAAAGAGAGAGAAATTCTTACAAAATTCGTTCAGGGGCTGCGATGCCACCTGGATTGACCATATCTAGACACACAGCTGATTGAGACATAAGGGAGGACACTCTTGGGGCTGAGAGGTTTGGTGAGGTTGGGTGAGCTAACGCAGACCCTGTAAAGTAATACGGCGTGGTACCCATCCCATGGGTCCCAAATCTCCAGGTTCAAGGGCATCGTCCTACGTCGAAAACATGCACGAGAAACCCAGAAGATGGTACACCGTGTGACCGGGAAAGGTTTCTAAAACGCACCTCATTTCTCATCTCCTTGTGCTCCGGTTCGCCATTCCAGCCGCTTTACTAGCAATCTCCCTCCTTGGAGAATCAGCACCTTTAACCTCCTGTTCCGAACACGTTGCAATTTGTCCTGAGGATGAACGGGAAGAGGGGGAACCAATGAGAGACTAGCTCTAGGTGTTGGGACAGGCACAGGTCACTCTATTTTCCCATCAGGAAGCAGAATTAACCACAGGCTCAGCCTGCCGCCCGGAGCCAGAATAGGGCCTGAAGCAATCCTGCGCTTTTGCGGCCAGCTCCCAAGAAAGCGAGTTGAAAAATGGAGCTCAGGGGCACTGCAATTCACAAACCTGCAGAGTTAGAAATGATAACTCTCGTCCACAAATATATGGAGGGAAGGCAACGAAGAGGATTTGAAAGCAAGGCAGAATTGCAGGAAACAGATTTCAGGAGGTAGATTCGAATCGCCTTTAAAGCACAGGAAAAGCGGCAAAACCTCGACAATGATGCCCTTGGCCAAAAAGGGCGTATGCGTTTTTTCCTGAATATATTCAGGAAAAAACGCATACGCCCTTTTTGGCCAACCAAGCAACCTGGAAAGGCAAATCAGCGCTACAAAGAAGTCTCGCTTCCCATCGGTCAAAAGGGCCATGCTGAATAAAGTGTCAAAACCAGAAATGCAGGACAGGCCATGGAGAAATGGGAGCCTTGCTACGCTGATGGGCGGGCTGTAAATTGCCAACAGCCACTCTGGAGAAGTGTACGGTGTGTCCTGAAACATCTAAAAAACTCAGCTTAGAGAGCATAGGGCACTTCCACTCATGGGCGTATAAATTGGGAAAACTAAAAATCAGCAAGACACAGGCACCCCAAAGTTTAGGGCTGCTCTGTTGACAAGAACCTCCACTTCGTTACACCTTAAACATCCCAGGAAAGAGAAGAATGGATAAAGAAGTTGTGGTCCTTATGTACAATGGAATATCACTCAGCCATGAAATCAACGTCATAAGGCTAGGAGCAGCATGATGAGTGGATTTAGGTACGACGATTCTAAGTGAAATAAGTCACACAGAAAAAGACACTTATCATAAGATATCACTTACAGAGGGAATGTAAAAACCGCTACCCTTGAACTGAATTACAAAACAGAACAGAGTCGCACGTTTAGAAAACACACTATGGCTGCTTAACGGGAAAGGTGAGGTGGGGTGATGCATAAAACAAGGGTTTCAAATTAGCTCAGATACCGTTCCATAAACCCAATATGTAATAGACAAGACCTACTCCTTGCTCAGTGAACTGGACTCAACGCCCCCTATTCACCGCCCAAGAATATATCTGACTAGTAAGAATCTTAAAACCTATGTATTGATATCTCTCTGTAAGTGAGTCAAGTGGGTGTAAAGCGGCATAAACACAGCAGTGCAAAGCAGCTAAACCCTATTATAAAAATCAATTACTTTTAAAAACCCGTGAAACAAAGACAGTGAAAGAGAGAGAAATTCTTACAAAATTCGTTCAGGGGCTGCGATGCCACCTGGATTGACCATATCTAGACCCACAGCTGATTGAGACATAAGGGAGGACACTCTTGGGGCTGAGAGGTTTGGTGAGGTTGGGTGAGCTAACGCAGACCCTGTAAAGTAATACGGCGTGGTACCCATCCCATGGGTCCCAAATCTCCAGGTTCAAGGGCATCGTCCTACGTCGAAAACATGCACGAGAAACCCAGAAGATGGTACACCGTGTGACCGGGAAAGGTTTCTAAAACGCACCTCATTTCTCATCTCCTTGTGCTCCGGTTCGCCATTCCAGCCGCTTTACTAGCAATCTCCCTCCTTGGAGAATCAGCACCTTTAACCTCCTGTTCCGAACACGTTGCAATTTGTCCTGAGGATGAACGGGAAGAGGGGGAACCAATGAGAGACTAGCTCTAGGTGTTGGGACAGGCACAGGTCACTCTATTTTCCCATCAGGAAGCAGAATTAACCACAGGCTCAGCCTGCCGCCCGGAGCCAGAATAGGGCCTGAAGCAATCCTGCGCTTTTGCGGCCAGCTCCCAAGAAAGCGAGTTGAAAAATGGAGCTCAGGGGCACTGCAATTCACAAACCTGCAGAGTTAGAAATGATAACTCTCGTCCACAAATATATGGAGGGAAGGCAACGAAGAGGATTTGAAAGCAAGGCAGAATTGCAGGAAACCGATTTCAGGAGGTAGATTCGAATCGCCTTTAAAGCACAGGAAAAGCAGCAAAACCTCGACAATGATGCCCTTGGCCAAAAAGGGCGTATGCGTTTTTTCCTGAATATATTCAGGAAAAAACGCATACGCCCTTTTTGGCCAACCAAGCAACCTGGAAAGGCAAATCAGCGCTACAAAGAAGTCTCGCTTCCCATCGGTCAAAAGGGCCATGCTGAATAAAGTGTCAAAACCAGAAATGCAGGACAGGCCATGGAGAAATGGGAGCCTTGCTACGCTGATGGGCGGGCTGTAAATTGCCAACAGCCACTCTGGAGAAGTGTACGGTGTGTCCTGAAACATCTAAAAAACTCAGCTTAGAGAGCATAGGGCACTTCCACTCATGGGCGTATAAATTGGGAAAACTAAAAATCAGCAAGACACAGGCACCCCAAAGTTTAGGGCTGCTCTGTTGACAAGAACCTCCACTTCGTTACACCTTAAACATCCCAGGAAAGAGAAGAATGGATAAAGAAGTTGTGGTCCTTATGTACAATGGAATATCACTCAGCCATGAAATCAACGTCATAAGGCTAGGAGCAGCATGATGAGTGGATTTAGGTACGACGATTCTAAGTGAAATAAGTCACACAGAAAAAGACACTTATCATAAGATATCACTTACAGAGGGAATGTAAAAACCGCTACCCTTGAACTGAATTACAAAACAGAACAGAGTCGCACGTTTAGAAAACACACTATGGCTGCTTAACGGGAAAGGTGAGGTGGGGTGATGCATAAAACAAGGGTTTCAAATTAGCTCAGATACCGTTCCATAAACCCAATATGTAATAGACCAGACCTACTCCTTGCTCAGTGAACTGGACTCAACGCCCCCTATTCACCGCCCAAGAATATATCTGACTAGTAAGAATCTTAAAACCTATGTATTGATATCTCTCTGTAAGTGAGTCAAGTGGGTGTAAAGCGGCATAAACACAGCAGTGCAAAGCAGCTAAACCCTATTATAAAAATCAATTACTTTTAAAAACCCGTGAAACAAAGACAGTGAAAGAGAGAGAAATTCTTACAAAATTCGTTCAGGGGCTGCGATGCCACCTGGATTGACCATATCTAGACACACAGCTGATTGAGACATAAGGGAGGACACTCTTGGGGCTGAGAGGTTTGGTGAGGTTGGGTGAGCTAACGCAGACCCTGTAAAGTAATACGGCGTGGTACCCATCCCATGGGTCCCAAATCTCCAGGTTCAAGGGCATCGTCCTACGTCGAAAACATGCACGAGAAACCCAGAAGATGGTACACCGTGTGACCGGGAAAGGTTTCTAAAACGCACCTCATTTCTCATCTCCTTGTGCTCCGGTTCGCCATTCCAGCCGCTTTACTAGCAATCTCCCTCCTTGGAGAATCAGCACCTTTAACCTCCTGTTCCGAACACGTTGCAATTTGTCCTGAGGATGAACGGGAAGAGGGGGAACCAATGAGAGACTAGCTCTAGGTGTTGGGACAGGCACAGATCACTCTATTTTCCCATCAGGAAGCAGAATTAACCACAGGCTCAGCCTGCCGCCCGGAGCCAGAATAGGGCCTGAAGCAATCCTGCGCTTTTGCGGCCAGCTCCCAAGAAAGCGAGTTGAAAAATGGAGCTCAGGGGCACTGCAATTCACAAACCTGCAGAGTTAGAAATGATAACTCTCATCCACAAATATATGGAGGGAAGGCAACGAAGAGGATTTGAAAGCAAGGCAGAATTGCAGGAAACCGATTTCAGGAGGTAGATTCGAATCGCCTTTAAAGCACAGGAAAAGCGGCAAAACCTCGACAATGATGCCCTTGGCCAAAAAGGGCGTATGCGTTTTTTCCTGAATATATTCAGGAAAAAACGCATACGCCCTTTTTGGCCAACCAAGCAACCTGGAAAGGCAAATCAGCGCTACAAAGAAGTCTCGCTTCCCATCGGTCAAAAGGGCCATGCTGAATAAAGTGTCAAAACCAGAAATGCAGGACAGGCCATGGAGAAATGGGAGCCTTGCTACGCTGATGGGCGGGCTGTAAATTGCCAACAGCCACTCTGGAGAAGTGTACGGTGTGTCCTGAAACATCTAAAAAACTCAGCTTAGAGAGCATAGGGCACTTCCACTCATGGGCGTATAAATTGGGAAAACTAAAAATCAGCAAGACACAGGCACCCCAAAGTTTAGGGCTGCTCTGTTGACAAGAACCTCCACTTCGTTACACCTTAAACATCCCAGGAAAGAGAAGAATGGATAAAGAAGTTGTGGTCCTTATGTACAATGGAATATCACTCAGCCATGAAATCAACGTCATAAGGCTAGGAGCAGCATGATGAGTGGATTTAGGTACGACGATTCTAAGTGAAATAAGTCACACAGAAAAAGACACTTATCATAAGATATCACTTACAGAGGGAATGTAAAAACCGCTACCCTTGAACTGAATTACAAAACAGAACAGAGTCGCACGTTTAGAAAACACACTATGGCTGCTTAACGGGAAAGGTGAGGTGGGGTGATGCATAAAACAAGGGTTTCAAATTAGCTCAGATACCGTTCCATAAACCCAATATGTAATAGACCAGACCTACTCCTTGCTCAGTGAACTGGACTCAACGCCCCCTATTCACCGCCCAAGAATATATCTGACTAGTAAGAATCTTAAAACCTATGTATTGATATCTCTCTGTAAGTGAGTCAAGTGGGTGTAAAGCGGCATAAACACAGCAGTGCAAAGCAGCTAAACCCTATTATAAAAATCAATTACTTTTAAAAACCCGTGAAACAAAGACAGTGAAAGAGAGAGAAATTCTTACAAAATTCGTTCAGGGGCTGCGATGCCACCTGGATTGACCATATCTAGACCCACAGCTGATTGAGACATAAGGGAGGACACTCTTGGGGCTGAGAGGTTTGGTGAGGTTGGGTGAGCTAACGCAGACCCTGTAAAGTAATACGGCGTGGTACCCATCCCATGGGTCCCAAATCTCCAGGTTCAAGGGCATCGTCCTACGTCGAAAACATGCACGAGAAACCCAGAAGATGGTACACCGTGTGACCGGGAAAGGTTTCTAAAACGCACCTCATTTCTCATCTCCTTGTGCTCCGGTTCGCCATTCCAGCCGCTTTACTAGCAATCTCCCTCCTTGGAGAATCAGCACCTTTAACCTCCTGTTCCGAACACGTTGCAATTTGTCCTGAGGATGAACGGGAAGAGGGGGAACCAATGAGAGACTAGCTCTAGGTGTTGGGACAGGCACAGGTCACTCTATTTTCCCATCAGGAAGCAGAATTAACCACAGGCTCAGCCTGCCGCCCGGAGCCAGAATAGGGCCTGAAGCAATCCTGCGCTTTTGCGGCCAGCTCCCAAGAAAGCGAGTTGAAAAATGGAGCTCAGGGGCACTGCAATTCACAAACCTGCAGAGTTAGAAATGATAACTCTCGTCCACAAATATATGGAGGGAAGGCAACGAAGAGGATTTGAAAGCAAGGCAGAATTGCAGGAAACAGATTTCAGGAGGTAGATTCGAATCGCCTTTAAAGCACAGGAAAAGCGGCAAAACCTCGACAATGATGCCCTTGGCCAAAAAGGGCGTATGCGTTTTTTCCTGAATATATTCAGGAAAAAACGCATACGCCCTTTTTGGCCAACCAAGCAACCTGCAAAGGCAAATCAGCGCTACAAAGAAGTCTCGCTTCCCATCGGTCAAAAGGGCCATGCTGAATAAAGTGTCAAAACCAGAAATGCAGGACAGGCCATGGAGAAATGGGAGCCTTGCTACGCTGATGGGCGGGCTGTAAATTGCCAACAGCCACTCTGGAGAAGTGTACGGTGTGTCCTGAAACATCTAAAAAACTCAGCTTAGAGAGCATAGGGCACTTCCACTCATGGGCGTATAAATTGGGAAAACTAAAAATCAGCAAGACACAGGCACCCCAAAGTTTAGGGCTGCTCTGTTGACAAGAACCTCCACTTCGTTACACCTGAAACATCCCAGGAAAGAGAAGAATGGATAAAGAAGTTGTGGTCCTTATGTACAATGGAATATCACTCAGCCATGAAATCAACGTCATAAGGCTAGGAGCAGCATGATGAGTGGATTTAGGTACGACGATTCTAAGTGAAATAAGTCACACAGAAAAAGACACTTATCATAAGATATCACTTACAGAGGGAATGTAAAAACCGCTACCCTTGAACTGAATTACAAAACAGAACAGAGTCGCACGTTTAGAAAACACACTATGGCTGCTTAACGGGAAAGGTGAGGTGGGGTGATGCATAAAACAAGGGTTTCAAATTAGCTCAGATACCGTTCCATAAACCCAATATGTAATAGACCAGACCTACTCCTTGCTCAGTGAACTGGACTCAACGCCCCCTATTCACCGCCCAAGAATATATCTGACTAGTAAGAATCTTAAAACCTATGTATTGATATCTCTCTGTAAGTGAGTCAAGTGGGTGTAAAGCGGCATAAACACAGCAGTGCAAAGCAGCTAAACCCTATTATAAAAATCAATTACTTTTAAAAACCCGTGAAACAAAGACAGTGAAAGAGAGAGAAATTCTTACAAAATTCGTTCAGGGGCTGCGATGCCACCTGGATTGACCATATCTAGACCCACAGCTGATTGAGACATAAGGGAGGACACTCTTGGGGCTGAGAGGTTTGGTGAGGTTGGGTGAGCTAACGCAGACCCTGTAAAGTAATACGGCGTGGTACCCATCCCATGGGTCCCAAATCTCCAGGTTCAAGGGCATCGTCCTACGTCGAAAACATGCACGAGAAACCCAGAAGATGGTACACCGTGTGACCGGGAAAGGTTTCTAAAACGCACCTCATTTCTCATCTCCTTGTGCTCCGGTTCGCCATTCCAGCCGCTTTACTAGCAATCTCCCTCCTTGGAGAATCAGCACCTTTAACCTCCTGTTCCGAACACGTTGCAATTTGTCCTGAGGATGAACGGGAAGAGGGGGAACCAATGAGAGACTAGCTCTAGGTGTTGGGACAGGCACAGGTCACTCTATTTTCCCATCAGGAAGCAGAATTAACCACAGGCTCAGCCTGCCGCCCGGAGCCAGAATAGGGCCTGAAGCAATCCTGCGCTTTTGCGGCCAGCTCCCAAGAAAGCGAGTTGAAAAATGGAGCTCAGGGGCACTGCAATTCACAAACCTGCAGAGTTAGAAATGATAACTCTCGTCCACAAATATATGGAGGGAAGGCAACGAAGAGGATTTGAAAGCAAGGCAGAATTGCAGGAAACCGATTTCAGGAGGTAGATTCGAATCGCCTTTAAAGCACAGGAAAAGCGGCAAAACCTCGACAATGATGCCCTTGGCCAAAAAGGGCGTATGCGTTTTTTCCTGAATATATTCAGGAAAAAACGCATACGCCCTTTTTGGCCAACCAAGCAACCTGGAAAGGCAAATCAGCGCTACAAAGAAGTCTCGCTTCCCATCGGTCAAAAGGGCCATGCTGAATAAAGTGTCAAAACCAGAAATGCAGGACAGGCCATGGAGAAATGGGAGCCTTGCTACGCTGATGGGCGGGCTGTAAATTGCCAACAGCCACTCTGGAGAAGTGTACGGTGTGTCCTGAAACATCTAAAAAACTCAGCTTAGAGAGCATAGGGCACTTCCACTCATGGGCGTATAAATTGGGAAAACTAAAAATCAGCAAGACACAGGCACCCCAAAGTTTAGGGCTGCTCTGTTGACAAGAACCTCCACTTCGTTACACCTTAAACATCCCAGGAAAGAGAAGAATGGATAAAGAAGTTGTGGTCCTTATGTACAATGGAATATCACTCAGCCATGAAATCAACGTCATAAGGCTAGGAGCAGCATGATGAGTGGATTTAGGTACGACGATTCTAAGTGAAATAAGTCACACAGAAAAAGACACTTATCATAAGATATCACTTACAGAGGGAATGTAAAAACCGCTACCCTTGAACTGAATTACAAAACAGAACAGAGTCGCACGTTTAGAAAACACACTATGGCTGCTTAACGGGAAAGGTGAGGTGGGGTGATGCATAAAACAAGGGTTTCAAATTAGCTCAGATACCGTTCCATAAACCCAATATGTAATAGACAAGACCTACTCCTTGCTCAGTGAACTGGACTCAACGCCCCCTATTCACCGCCCAAGAATATATCTGACTAGTAAGAATCTTAAAACCTATGTATTGATATCTCTCTGTAAGTGAGTCAAGTGGGTGTAAAGCGGCATAAACACAGCAGTGCAAAGCAGCTAAACCCTATTATAAAAATCAATTACTTTTAAAAACCCGTGAAACAAAGACAGTGAAAGAGAGAGAAATTCTTACAAAATTCGTTCAGGGGCTGCGATGCCACCTGGATTGACCATATCTAGACCCACAGCTGATTGAGACATAAGGGAGGACACTCTTGGGGCTGAGAGGTTTGGTGAGGTTGGGTGAGCTAACGCAGACCCTGTAAAGTAATACGGCGTGGTACCCATCCCATGGGTCCCAAATCTCCAGGTTCAAGGGCATCGTCCTACGTCGAAAACATGCACGAGAAACCCAGAAGATGGTACACCGTGTGACCGGGAAAGGTTTCTAAAACGCACCTCATTTCTCATCTCCTTGTGCTCCGGTTCGCCATTCCAGCCGCTTTACTAGCAATCTCCCTCCTTGGAGAATCAGCACCTTTAACCTCCTGTTCCGAACACGTTGCAATTTGTCCTGAGGATGAACGGGAAGAGGGGGAACCAATGAGAGACTAGCTCTAGGTGTTGGGACAGGCACAGGTCACTCTATTTTCCCATCAGGAAGCAGAATTAACCACAGGCTCAGCCTGCCGCCCGGAGCCAGAATAGGGCCTGAAGCAATCCTGCGCTTTTGCGGCCAGCTCCCAAGAAAGCGAGTTGAAAAATGGAGCTCAGGGGCACTGCAATTCACAAACCTGCAGAGTTAGAAATGATAACTCTCGTCCACAAATATATGGAGGGAAGGCAACGAAGAGGATTTGAAAGCAAGGCAGAATTGCAGGAAACCGATTCCAGGAGGTAGATTCGAATCGCCTTTAAAGCACAGGAAAAGCGGCAAAACCTCGACAATGATGCCCTTGGCCAAAAAGGGCGTATGCGTTTTTTCCTGAATATATTCAGGAAAAAACGCATACGCCCTTTTTGGCCAACCAAGCAACCTGGAAAGGCAAATCAGCGCTACAAAGAAGTCTCGCTTCCCATCGGTCAAAAGGGCCATGCTGAATAAAGTGTCAAAACCAGAAATGCAGGACAGGCCATGGAGAAATGGGAGCCTTGCTACGCTGATGGGCGGGCTGTAAATTGCCAACAGCCACTCTGGAGAAGTGTACGGTGTGTCCTGAAACATCTAAAAAACTCAGCTTAGAGAGCATAGGGCACTTCCACTCATGGGCGTATAAATTGGGAAAACTAAAAATCAGCAAGACACAGGCACCCCAAAGTTTAGGGCTGCTCTGTTGACAAGAACCTCCACTTCGTTACACCTTAAACATCCCAGGAAAGAGAAGAATGGATAAAGAAGTTGTGGTCCTTATGTACAATGGAATATCACTCAGCCATGAAATCAACGTCATAAGGCTAGGAGCAGCATGATGAGTGGATTTAGGTACGACGATTCTAAGTGAAATAAGTCACACAGAAAAAGACACTTATCATAAGATATCACTTACAGAGGGAATGTAAAAACCGCTACCCTTGAACTGAATTACAAAACAGAACAGAGTCGCACGTTTAGAAAACACACTATGGCTGCTTAACGGGAAAGGTGAGGTGGGGTGATGCATAAAACAAGGGTTTCAAATTAGCTCAGATACCGTTCCATAAACCCAATATGTAATAGACCAGACCTACTCCTTGCTCAGTGAACTGGACTCAACGCCCCCTATTCACCGCCCAAGAATATATCTGACTAGTAAGAATCTTAAAACCTATGTATTGATATCTCTCTGTAAGTGAGTCAAGTGGGTGTAAAGCGGCATAAACACAGCAGTGCAAAGCAGCTAAACCCTATTATAAAAATCAATTACTTTTAAAAACCCGTGAAACAAAGACAGTGAAAGAGAGAGAAATTCTTACAAAATTCGTTCAGGGGCTGCGATGCCACCTGGATTGACCATATCTAGACCCACAGCTGATTGAGACATAAGGGAGGACACTCTTGGGGCTGAGAGGTTTGGTGAGGTTGGGTGAGCTAACGCAGACCCTGTAAAGTAATACGGCGTGGTACCCATCCCATGGGTCCCAAATCTCCAGGTTCAAGGGCATCGTCCTACGTCGAAAACATGCACGAGAAACCCAGAAGATGGTACACCGTGTGACCGGGAAAGGTTTCTAAAACGCACCTCATTTCTCATCTCCTTGTGCTCCGGTTCGCCATTCCAGCCGCTTTACTAGCAATCTCCCTCCTTGGAGAATCAGCACCTTTAACCTCCTGTTCCGAACACGTTGCAATTTGTCCTGAGGATGAACGGGAAGAGGGGGAACCAATGAGAGACTAGCTCTAGGTGTTGGGACAGGCACAGGTCACTCTATTTTCCCATCAGGAAGCAGAATTAACCACAGGCTCAGCCTGCCGCCCGGAGCCAGAATAGGGCCTGAAGCAATCCTGCGCTTTTGCGGCCAGCTCCCAAGAAAGCGAGTTGAAAAATGGAGCTCAGGGGCACTGCAATTCACAAACCTGCAGAGTTAGAAATGATAACTCTCGTCCACAAATATATGGAGGGAAGGCAACGAAGAGGATTTGAAAGCAAGGCAGAATTGCAGGAAACCGATTTCAGGAGGTAGATTCGAATCGCCTTTAAAGCACAGGAAAAGCGGCAAAACCTCGACAATGATGCCCTTGGCCAAAAAGGGCGTATGCGTTTTTTCCTGAATATATTCAGGAAAAAACGCATACGCCCTTTTTGGCCAACCAAGCAACCTGGAAAGGCAAATCAGCGCTACAAAGAAGTCTCGCTTCCCATCGGTCAAAAGGGCCATGCTGAATAAAGTGTCAAAACCAGAAATGCAGGACAGGCCATGGAGAAATGGGAGCCTTGCTACGCTGATGGGCGGGCTGTAAATTGCCAACAGCCACTCTGGAGAAGTGTACGGTGTGTCCTGAAACATCTAAAAAACTCAGCTTAGAGAGCATAGGGCACTTCCACTCATGGGCGTATAAATTGGGAAAACTAAAAATCAGCAAGACACAGGCACCCCAAAGTTTAGGGCTGCTCTGTTGACAAGAACCTCCACTTCGTTACACCTTAAACATCCCAGGAAAGAGAAGAATGGATAAAGAAGTTGTGGTCCTTATGTACAATGGAATATCACTCAGCCATGAAATCAACGTCATAAGGCTAGGAGCAGCATGATGAGTGGATTTAGGTACGACGATTCTAAGTGAAATAAGTCACACAGAAAAAGACACTTATCATAAGATATCACTTACAGAGGGAATGTAAAAACCGCTACCCTTGAACTGAATTACAAAACAGAACAGAGTCGCACGTTTAGAAAACACACTATGGCTGCTTAACGGGAAAGGTGAGGTGGGGTGATGCATAAAACAAGGGTTTCAAATTAGCTCAGATACCGTTCCATAAACCCAATATGTAATAGACCAGACCTACTCCTTGCTCAGTGAACTGGACTCAACGCCCCCTATTCACCGCCCAAGAATATATCTGACTAGTAAGAATCTTAAAACCTATGTATTGATATCTCTCTGTAAGTGAGTCAAGTGGGTGTAAAGCGGCATAAACACAGCAGTGCAAAGCAGCTAAACCCTATTATAAAAATCAATTACTTTTAAAAACCCGTGAAACAAAGACAGTGAAAGAGAGAGAAATTCTTACAAAATTCGTTCAGGGGCTGCGATGCCACCTGGATTGACCATATCTAGACCCACAGCTGATTGAGACATAAGGGAGGACACTCTTGGGGCTGAGAGGTTTGGTGAGGTTGGGTGAGCTAACGCAGACCCTGTAAAGTAATACGGCGTGGTACCCATCCCATGGGTCCCAAATCTCCAGGTTCAAGGGCATCGTCCTACGTCGAAAACATGCACGAGAAACCCAGAAGATGGTACACCGTGTGACCGGGAAAGGTTTCTAAAACGCACCTCATTTCTCATCTCCTTGTGCTCCGGTTCGCCATTCCAGCCGCTTTACTAGCAATCTCCCTCCTTGGAGAATCAGCACCTTTAACCTCCTGTTCCGAACACGTTGCAATTTGTCCTGAGGATGAACGGGAAGAGGGGGAACCAATGAGAGACTAGCTCTAGGTGTTGGGACAGGCACAGGTCACTCTATTTTCCCATCAGGAAGCAGAATTAACCACAGGCTCAGCCTGCCGCCCGGAGCCAGAATAGGGCCTGAAGCAATCCTGCGCTTTTGCGGCCAGCTCCCAAGAAAGCGAGTTGAAAAATGGAGCTCAGGGGCACTGCAATTCACAAACCTGCAGAGTTAGAAATGATAACTCTCGTCCACAAATATATGGAGGGAAGGCAACGAAGAGGATTTGAAAGCAAGGCAGAATTGCAGGAAACCGATTTCAGGAGGTAGATTCGAATCGCCTTTAAAGCACAGGAAAAGCGGCAAAACCTCGACAATGATGCCCTTGGCCAAAAAGGGCGTATGCGTTTTTTCCTGAATATATTCAGGAAAAAACGCATACGCCCTTTTTGGCCAACCAAGCAACCTGGAAAGGCAAATCAGCGCTACAAAGAAGTCTCGCTTCCCATCGGTCAAAAGGGCCATGCTGAATAAAGTGTCAAAACCAGAAATGCAGGACAGGCCATGGAGAAATGGGAGCCTTGCTACGCTGATGGGCGGGCTGTAAATTGCCAACAGCCACTCTGGAGAAGTGTACGGTGTGTCCTGAAACATCTAAAAAACTCAGCTTAGAGAGCATAGGGCACTTCCACTCATGGGCGTATAAATTGGGAAAACTAAAAATCAGCAAGACACAGGCACCCCAAAGTTTAGGGCTGCTCTGTTGACAAGAACCTCCACTTCGTTACACCTTAAACATCCCAGGAAAGAGAAGAATGGATAAAGAAGTTGTGGTCCTTATGTACAATGGAATATCACTCAGCCATGAAATCAACGTCATAAGGCTAGGAGCAGCATGATGAGTGGATTTAGGTACGACGATTCTAAGTGAAATAAGTCACACAGAAAAAGACACTTATCATAAGATATCACTTACAGAGGGAATGTAAAAACCGCTACCCTTGAACTGAATTACAAAACAGAACAGAGTCGCACGTTTAGAAAACACACTATGGCTGCTTAACGGGAAAGGTGAGGTGGGGTGATGCATAAAACAAGGGTTTCAAATTAGCTCAGATACCGTTCCATAAACCCAATATGTAATAGACAAGACCTACTCCTTGCTCAGTGAACTGGACTCAACGCCCCCTATTCACCGCCCAAGAATATATCTGACTAGTAAGAATCTTAAAACCTATGTATTGATATCTCTCTGTAAGTGAGTCAAGTGGGTGTAAAGCGGCATAAACACAGCAGTGCAAAGCAGCTAAACCCTATTATAAAAATCAATTACTTTTAAAAACCCGTGAAACAAAGACAGTGAAAGAGAGAGAAATTCTTACAAAATTCGTTCAGGGGCTGCGATGCCACCTGGATTGACCATATCTAGACCCACAGCTGATTGAGACATAAGGGAGGACACTCTTGGGGCTGAGAGGTTTGGTGAGGTTGGGTGAGCTAACGCAGACCCTGTAAAGTAATACGGCGTGGTACCCATCCCATGGGTCCCAAATCTCCAGGTTCAAGGGCATCGTCCTACGTCGAAAACATGCACGAGAAACCCAGAAGATGGTACACCGTGTGACCGGGAAAGGTTTCTAAAACGCACCTCATTTCTCATCTCCTTGTGCTCCGGTTCGCCATTCCAGCCGCTTTACTAGCAATCTCCCTCCTTGGAGAATCAGCACCTTTAACCTCCTGTTCCGAACACGTTGCAATTTGTCCTGAGGATGAACGGGAAGAGGGGGAACCAATGAGAGACTAGCTCTAGGTGTTGGGACAGGCACAGATCACTCTATTTTCCCATCAGGAAGCAGAATTAACCACAGGCTCAGCCTGCCGCCCGGAGCCAGAATAGGGCCTGAAGCAATCCTGCGCTTTTGCGGCCAGCTCCCAAGAAAGCGAGTTGAAAAATGGAGCTCAGGGGCACTGCAATTCACAAACCTGCAGAGTTAGAAATGATAACTCTCGTCCACAAATATATGGAGGGAAGGCAACGAAGAGGATTTGAAAGCAAGGCAGAATTGCAGGAAACCGATTTCAGGAGGTAGATTCGAATCGCCTTTAAAGCACAGGAAAAGCGGCAAAACCTCGACAATGATGCCCTTGGCCAAAAAGGGCGTATGCGTTTTTTCCTGAATATATTCAGGAAAAAACGCATACGCCCTTTTTGGCCAACCAAGCAACCTGGAAAGGCAAATCAGCGCTACAAAGAAGTCTCGCTTCCCATCGGTCAAAAGGGCCATGCTGAATAAAGTGTCAAAACCAGAAATGCAGGACAGGCCATGGAGAAATGGGAGCCTTGCTACGCTGATGGGCGGGCTGTAAATTGCCAACAGCCACTCTGGAGAAGTGTACGGTGTGTCCTGAAACATCTAAAAAACTCAGCTTAGAGAGCATAGGGCACTTCCACTCATGGGCGTATAAATTGGGAAAACTAAAAATCAGCAAGACACAGGCACCCCAAAGTTTAGGGCTGCTCTGTTGACAAGAACCTCCACTTCGTTACACCTTAAACATCCCAGGAAAGAGAAGAATGGATAAAGAAGTTGTGGTCCTTATGTACAATGGAATATCACTCAGCCATGAAATCAACGTCATAAGGCTAGGAGCAGCATGATGAGTGGATTTAGGTACGACGATTCTAAGTGAAATAAGTCACACAGAAAAAGACACTTATCATAAGATATCACTTACAGAGGGAATGTAAAAACCGCTACCCTTGAACTGAATTACAAAACAGAACAGAGTCGCACGTTTAGAAAACACACTATGGCTGCTTAACGGGAAAGGTGAGGTGGGGTGATGCATAAAACAAGGGTTTCAAATTAGCTCAGATACCGTTCCATAAACCCAATATGTAATAGACAAGACCTACTCCTTGCTCAGTGAACTGGACTCAACGCCCCCTATTCACCGCCCAAGAATATATCTGACTAGTAAGAATCTTAAAACCTATGTATTGATATCTCTCTGTAAGTGAGTCAAGTGGGTGTAAAGCGGCATAAACACAGCAGTGCAAAGCAGCTAAACCCTATTATAAAAATCAATTACTTTTAAAAACCCGTGAAACAAAGACAGTGAAAGAGAGAGAAATTCTTACAAAATTCGTTCAGGGGCTGCGATGCCACCTGGATTGACCATATCTAGACCCACAGCTGATTGAGACATAAGGGAGGACACTCTTGGGGCTGAGAGGTTTGGTGAGGTTGGGTGAGCTAACGCAGACCCTGTAAAGTAATACGGCGTGGTACCCATCCCATGGGTCCCAAATCTCCAGGTTCAAGGGCATCGTCCTACGTCGAAAACATGCACGAGAAACCCAGAAGATGGTACACCGTGTGACCGGGAAAGGTTTCTAAAACGCACCTCATTTCTCATCTCCTTGTGCTCCGGTTCGCCATTCCAGCCGCTTTACTAGCAATCTCCCTCCTTGGAGAATCAGCACCTTTAACCTCCTGTTCCGAACACGTTGCAATTTGTCCTGAGGATGAACGGGAAGAGGGGGAACCAATGAGAGACTAGCTCTAGGTGTTGGGACAGGCACAGATCACTCTATTTTCCCATCAGGAAGCAGAATTAACCACAGGCTCAGCCTGCCGCCCGGAGCCAGAATAGGGCCTGAAGCAATCCTGCGCTTTTGCGGCCAGCTCCCAAGAAAGCGAGTTGAAAAATGGAGCTCAGGGGCACTGCAATTCACAAACCTGCAGAGTTAGAAATGATAACTCTCGTCCACAAATATATGGAGGGAAGGCAACGAAGAGGATTTGAAAGCAAGGCAGAATTGCAGGAAACCGATTTCAGGAGGTAGATTCGAATCGCCTTTAAAGCACAGGAAAAGCGGCAAAACCTCGACAATGATGCCCTTGGCCAAAAAGGGCGTATGCGTTTTTTCCTGAATATATTCAGGAAAAAACGCATACGCCCTTTTTGGCCAACCAAGCAACCTGGAAAGGCAAATCAGCGCTACAAAGAAGTCTCGCTTCCCATCGGTCAAAAGGGCCATGCTGAATAAAGTGTCAAAACCAGAAATGCAGGACAGGCCATGGAGAAATGGGAGCCTTGCTACGCTGATGGGCGGGCTGTAAATTGCCAACAGCCACTCTGGAGAAGTGTACGGTGTGTCCTGAAACATCTAAAAAACTCAGCTTAGAGAGCATAGGGCACTTCCACTCATGGGCGTATAAATTGGGAAAACTAAAAATCAGCAAGACACAGGCACCCCAAAGTTTAGGGCTGCTCTGTTGACAAGAACCTCCACTTCGTTACACCTTAAACATCCCAGGAAAGAGAAGAATGGATAAAGAAGTTGTGGTCCTTATGTACAATGGAATATCACTCAGCCATGAAATCAACGTCATAAGGCTAGGAGCAGCATGATGAGTGGATTTAGGTACGACGATTCTAAGTGAAATAAGTCACACAGAAAAAGACACTTATCATAAGATATCACTTACAGAGGGAATGTAAAAACCGCTACCCTTGAACTGAATTACAAAACAGAACAGAGTCGCACGTTTAGAAAACACACTATGGCTGCTTAACGGGAAAGGTGAGGTGGGGTGATGCATAAAACAAGGGTTTCAAATTAGCTCAGATACCGTTCCATAAACCCAATATGTAATAGACAAGACCTACTCCTTGCTCAGTGAACTGGACTCAACGCCCCCTATTCACCGCCCAAGAATATATCTGACTAGTAAGAATCTTAAAACCTATGTATTGATATCTCTCTGTAAGTGAGTCAAGTGGGTGTAAAGCGGCATAAACACAGCAGTGCAAAGCAGCTAAACCCTATTATAAAAATCAATTACTTTTAAAAACCCGTGAAACAAAGACAGTGAAAGAGAGAGAAATTCTTACAAAATTCGTTCAGGGGCTGCGATGCCACCTGGATTGACCATATCTAGACCCACAGCTGATTGAGACATAAGGGAGGACACTCTTGGGGCTGAGAGGTTTGGTGAGGTTGGGTGAGCTAACGCAGACCCTGTAAAGTAATACGGCGTGGTACCCATCCCATGGGTCCCAAATCTCCAGGTTCAAGGGCATCGTCCTACGTCGAAAACATGCACGAGAAACCCAGAAGATGGTACACCGTGTGACCGGGAAAGGTTTCTAAAACGCACCTCATTTCTCATCTCCTTGTGCTCCGGTTCGCCATTCCAGCCGCTTTACTAGCAATCTCCCTCCTTGGAGAATCAGCACCTTTAACCTCCTGTTCCGAACACGTTGCAATTTGTCCTGAGGATGAACGGGAAGAGGGGGAACCAATGAGAGACTAGCTCTAGGTGTTGGGACAGGCACAGGTCACTCTATTTTCCCATCAGGAAGCAGAATTAACCACAGGCTCAGCCTGCCGCCCGGAGCCAGAATAGGGCCTGAAGCAATCCTGCGCTTTTGCGGCCAGCTCCCAAGAAAGCGAGTTGAAAAATGGAGCTCAGGGGCACTGCAATTCACAAACCTGCAGAGTTAGAAATGATAACTCTCGTCCACAAATATATGGAGGGAAGGCAACGAAGAGGATTTGAAAGCAAGGCAGAATTGCAGGAAACCGATTTCAGGAGGTAGATTCGAATCGCCTTTAAAGCACAGGAAAAGCGGCAAAACCTCGACAATGATGCCCTTGGCCAAAAAGGGCGTATGCGTTTTTTCCTGAATATATTCAGGAAAAAACGCATACGCCCTTTTTGGCCAACCAAGCAACCTGGAAAGGCAAATCAGCGCTACAAAGAAGTCTCGCTTCCCATCGGTCAAAAGGGCCATGCTGAATAAAGTGTCAAAACCAGAAATGCAGGACAGGCCATGGAGAAATGGGAGCCTTGCTACGCTGATGGGCGGGCTGTAAATTGCCAACAGCCACTCTGGAGAAGTGTACGGTGTGTCCTGAAACATCTAAAAAACTCAGCTTAGAGAGCATAGGGCACTTCCACTCATGGGCGTATAAATTGGGAAAACTAAAAATCAGCAAGACACAGGCACCCCAAAGTTTAGGGCTGCTCTGTTGACAAGAACCTCCACTTCGTTACACCTTAAACATCCCAGGAAAGAGAAGAATGGATAAAGAAGTTGTGGTCCTTATGTACAATGGAATATCACTCAGCCATGAAATCAACGTCATAAGGCTAGGAGCAGCATGATGAGTGGATTTAGGTACGACGATTCTAAGTGAAATAAGTCACACAGAAAAAGACACTTATCATAAGATATCACTTACAGAGGGAATGTAAAAACCGCTACCCTTGAACTGAATTACAAAACAGAACAGAGTCGCACGTTTAGAAAACACACTATGGCTGCTTAACGGGAAAGGTGAGGTGGGGTGATGCATAAAACAAGGGTTTCAAATTAGCTCAGATACCGTTCCATAAACCCAATATGTAATAGACCAGACCTACTCCTTGCTCAGTGAACTGGACTCAACGCCCCCTATTCACCGCCCAAGAATATATCTGACTAGTAAGAATCTTAAAACCTATGTATTGATATCTCTCTGTAAGTGAGTCAAGTGGGTGTAAAGCGGCATAAACACAGCAGTGCAAAGCAGCTAAACCCTATTATAAAAATCAATTACTTTTAAAAACCCGTGAAACAAAGACAGTGAAAGAGAGAGAAATTCTTACAAAATTCGTTCAGGGGCTGCGATGCCACCTGGATTGACCATATCTAGACCCACAGCTGATTGAGACATAAGGGAGGACACTCTTGGGGCTGAGAGGTTTGGTGAGGTTGGGTGAGCTAACGCAGACCCTGTAAAGTAATACGGCGTGGTACCCATCCCATGGGTCCCAAATCTCCAGGTTCAAGGGCATCGTCCTACGTCGAAAACATGCACGAGAAACCCAGAAGATGGTACACCGTGTGACCGGGAAAGGTTTCTAAAACGCACCTCATTTCTCATCTCCTTGTGCTCCGGTTCGCCATTCCAGCCGCTTTACTAGCAATCTCCCTCCTTGGAGAATCAGCACCTTTAACCTCCTGTTCCGAACACGTTGCAATTTGTCCTGAGGATGAACGGGAAGAGGGGGAACCAATGAGAGACTAGCTCTAGGTGTTGGGACAGGCACAGATCACTCTATTTTCCCATCAGGAAGCAGAATTAACCACAGGCTCAGCCTGCCGCCCGGAGCCAGAATAGGGCCTGAAGCAATCCTGCGCTTTTGCGGCCAGCTCCCAAGAAAGCGAGTTGAAAAATGGAGCTCAGGGGCACTGCAATTCACAAACCTGCAGAGTTAGAAATGATAACTCTCGTCCACAAATATATGGAGGGAAGGCAACGAAGAGGATTTGAAAGCAAGGCAGAATTGCAGGAAACCGATTTCAGGAGGTAGATTCGAATCGCCTTTAAAGCACAGGAAAAGCGGCAAAACCTCGACAATGATGCCCTTGGCCAAAAAGGGCGTATGCGTTTTTTCCTGAATATATTCAGGAAAAAACGCATACGCCCTTTTTGGCCAACCAAGCAACCTGGAAAGGCAAATCAGCGCTACAAAGAAGTCTCGCTTCCCATCGGTCAAAAGGGCCATGCTGAATAAAGTGTCAAAACCAGAAATGCAGGACAGGCCATGGAGAAATGGGAGCCTTGCTACGCTGATGGGCGGGCTGTAAATTGCCAACAGCCACTCTGGAGAAGTGTACGGTGTGTCCTGAAACATCTAAAAAACTCAGCTTAGAGAGCATAGGGCACTTCCACTCATGGGCGTATAAATTGGGAAAACTAAAAATCAGCAAGACACAGGCACCCCAAAGTTTAGGGCTGCTCTGTTGACAAGAACCTCCACTTCGTTACACCTTAAACATCCCAGGAAAGAGAAGAATGGATAAAGAAGTTGTGGTCCTTATGTACAATGGAATATCACTCAGCCATGAAATCAACGTCATAAGGCTAGGAGCAGCATGATGAGTGGATTTAGGTACGACGATTCTAAGTGAAATAAGTCACACAGAAAAAGACACTTATCATAAGATATCACTTACAGAGAGAATGTAAAAACCGCTACCCTTGAACTGAATTACAAAACAGAACAGAGTCGCACGTTTAGAAAACACACTATGGCTGCTTAACGGGAAAGGTGAGGTGGGGTGATGCATAAAACAAGGGTTTCAAATTAGCTCAGATACCGTTCCATAAACCCAATATGTAATAGACAAGACCTACTCCTTGCTCAGTGAACTGGACTCAACGCCCCCTATTCACCGCCCAAGAATATATCTGACTAGTAAGAATCTTAAAACCTATGTATTGATATCTCTCTGTAAGTGAGTCAAGTGGGTGTAAAGCGGCATAAACACAGCAGTGCAAAGCAGCTAAACCCTATTATAAAAATCAATTACTTTTAAAAACCCGTGAAACAAAGACAGTGAAAGAGAGAGAAATTCTTACAAAATTCGTTCAGGGGCTGCGATGCCACCTGGATTGACCATATCTAGACCCACAGCTGATTGAGACATAAGGGAGGACACTCTTGGGGCTGAGAGGTTTGGTGAGGTTGGGTGAGCTAACGCAGACCCTGTAAAGTAATACGGCGTGGTACCCATCCCATGGGTCCCAAATCTCCAGGTTCAAGGGCATCGTCCTACGTCGAAAACATGCACGAGAAACCCAGAAGATGGTACACCGTGTGACCGGGAAAGGTTTCTAAAACGCACCTCATTTCTCATCTCCTTGTGCTCCGGTTCGCCATTCCAGCCGCTTTACTAGCAATCTCCCTCCTTGGAGAATCAGCACCTTTAACCTCCTGTTCCGAACACGTTGCAATTTGTCCTGAGGATGAACGGGAAGAGGGGGAACCAATGAGAGACTAGCTCTAGGTGTTGGGACAGGCACAGGTCACTCTATTTTCCCATCAGGAAGCAGAATTAACCACAGGCTCAGCCTGCCGCCCGGAGCCAGAATAGGGCCTGAAGCAATCCTGCGCTTTTGCGGCCAGCTCCCAAGAAAGCGAGTTGAAAAATGGAGCTCAGGGGCACTGCAATTCACAAACCTGCAGAGTTAGAAATGATAACTCTCGTCCACAAATATATGGAGGGAAGGCAACGAAGAGGATTTGAAAGCAAGGCAGAATTGCAGGAAACCGATTTCAGGAGGTAGATTCGAATCGCCTTTAAAGCACAGGAAAAGCGGCAAAACCTCGACAATGATGCCCTTGGCCAAAAAGGGCGTATGCGTTTTTTCCTGAATATATTCAGGAAAAAACGCATACGCCCTTTTTGGCCAACCAAGCAACCTGGAAAGGCAAATCAGCGCTACAAAGAAGTCTCGCTTCCCATCGGTCAAAAGGGCCATGCTGAATAAAGTGTCAAAACCAGAAATGCAGGACAGGCCATGGAGAAATGGGAGCCTTGCTACGCTGATGGGCGGGCTGTAAATTGCCAACAGCCACTCTGGAGAAGTGTACGGTGTGTCCTGAAACATCTAAAAAACTCAGCTTAGAGAGCATAGGGCACTTCCACTCATGGGCGTATAAATTGGGAAAACTAAAAATCAGCAAGACACAGGCACCCCAAAGTTTAGGGCTGCTCTGTTGACAAGAACCTCCACTTCGTTACACCTTAAACATCCCAGGAAAGAGAAGAATGGATAAAGAAGTTGTGGTCCTTATGTACAATGGAATATCACTCAGCCATGAAATCAACGTCATAAGGCTAGGAGCAGCATGATGAGTGGATTTAGGTACGACGATTCTAAGTGAAATAAGTCACACAGAAAAAGACACTTATCATAAGATATCACTTACAGAGGGAATGTAAAAACCGCTACCCTTGAACTGAATTACAAAACAGAACAGAGTCGCACGTTTAGAAAACACACTATGGCTGCTTAACGGGAAAGGTGAGGTGGGGTGATGCATAAAACAAGGGTTTCAAATTAGCTCAGATACCGTTCCATAAACCCAATATGTAATAGACCAGACCTACTCCTTGCTCAGTGAACTGGACTCAACGCCCCCTATTCACCGCCCAAGAATATATCTGACTAGTAAGAATCTTAAAACCTATGTATTGATATCTCTCTGTAAGTGAGTCAAGTGGGTGTAAAGCGGCATAAACACAGCAGTGCAAAGCAGCTAAACCCTATTATAAAAATCAATTACTTTTAAAAACCCGTGAAACAAAGACAGTGAAAGAGAGAGAAATTCTTACAAAATTCGTTCAGGGGCTGCGATGCCACCTGGATTGACCATATCTAGACCCACAGCTGATTGAGACATAAGGGAGGACACTCTTGGGGCTGAGAGGTTTGGTGAGGTTGGGTGAGCTAACGCAGACCCTGTAAAGTAATACGGCGTGGTACCCATCCCATGGGTCCCAAATCTCCAGGTTCAAGGGCATCGTCCTACGTCGAAAACATGCACGAGAAACCCAGAAGATGGTACACCGCGTGACCGGGAAAGGTTTCTAAAACGCACCTCATTTCTCATCTCCTTGTGCTCCGGTTCGCCATTCCAGCCGCTTTACTAGCAATCTCCCTCCTTGGAGAATCAGCACCTTTAACCTCCTGTTCCGAACACGTTGCAATTTGTCCTGAGGATGAACGGGAAGAGGGGGAACCAATGAGAGACTAGCTCTAGGTGTTGGGACAGGCACAGATCACTCTATTTTCCCATCAGGAAGCAGAATTAACCACAGGCTCAGCCTGCCGCCCGGAGCCAGAATAGGGCCTGAAGCAATCCTGCGCTTTTGCGGCCAGCTCCCAAGAAAGCGAGTTGAAAAATGGAGCTCAGGGGCACTGCAATTCACAAACCTGCAGAGTTAGAAATGATAACTCTCGTCCACAAATATATGGAGGGAAGGCAACGAAGAGGATTTGAAAGCAAGGCAGAATTGCAGGAAACAGATTTCAGGAGGTAGATTCGAATCGCCTTTAAAGCACAGGAAAAGCGGCAAAACCTCGACAATGATGCCCTTGGCCAAAAAGGGCGTATGCGTTTTTTCCTGAATATATTCAGGAAAAAACGCATACGCCCTTTTTGGCCAACCAAGCAACCTGGAAAGGCAAATCAGCGCTACAAAGAAGTCTCGCTTCCCATCGGTCAAAAGGGCCATGCTGAATAAAGTGTCAAAACCAGAAATGCAGGACAGGCCATGGAGAAATGGGAGCCTTGCTACGCTGATGGGCGGGCTGTAAATTGCCAACAGCCACTCTGGAGAAGTGTACGGTGTGTCCTGAAACATCTAAAAAACTCAGCTTAGAGAGCATAGGGCACTTCCACTCATGGGCGTATAAATTGGGAAAACTAAAAATCAGCAAGACACAGGCACCCCAAAGTTTAGGGCTGCTCTGTTGACAAGAACCTCCACTTCGTTACACCTTAAACATCCCAGGAAAGAGAAGAATGGATAAAGAAGTTGTGGTCCTTATGTACAATGGAATATCACTCAGCCATGAAATCAACGTCATAAGGCTAGGAGCAGCATGATGAGTGGATTTAGGTACGACGATTCTAAGTGAAATAAGTCACACAGAAAAAGACACTTATCATAAGATATCACTTACAGAGGGAATGTAAAAACCGCTACCCTTGAACTGAATTACAAAACAGAACAGAGTCGCACGTTTAGAAAACACACTATGGCTGCTTAACGGGAAAGGTGAGGTGGGGTGATGCATAAAACAAGGGTTTCAAATTAGCTCAGATACCGTTCCATAAACCCAATATGTAATAGACAAGACCTACTCCTTGCTCAGTGAACTGGACTCAACGCCCCCTATTCACCGCCCAAGAATATATCTGACTAGTAAGAATCTTAAAACCTATGTATTGATATCTCTCTGTAAGTGAGTCAAGTGGGTGTAAAGCGGCATAAACACAGCAGTGCAAAGCAGCTAAACCCTATTATAAAAATCAATTACTTTTAAAAACCCGTGAAACAAAGACAGTGAAAGAGAGAGAAATTCTTACAAAATTCGTTCAGGGGCTGCGATGCCACCTGGATTGACCATATCTAGACCCACAGCTGATTGAGACATAAGGGAGGACACTCTTGGGGCTGAGAGGTTTGGTGAGGTTGGGTGAGCTAACGCAGACCCTGTAAAGTAATACGGCGTGGTACCCATCCCATGGGTCCCAAATCTCCAGGTTCAAGGGCATCGTCCTACGTCGAAAACATGCACGAGAAACCCAGAAGATGGTACACCGTGTGACCGGGAAAGGTTTCTAAAACGCACCTCATTTCTCATCTCCTTGTGCTCCGGTTCGCCATTCCAGCCGCTTTACTAGCAATCTCCCTCCTTGGAGAATCAGCACCTTTAACCTCCTGTTCCGAACACGTTGCAATTTGTCCTGAGGATGAACGGGAAGAGGGGGAACCAATGAGAGACTAGCTCTAGGTGTTGGGACAGGCACAGGTCACTCTATTTTCCCATCAGGAAGCAGAATTAACCACAGGCTCAGCCTGCCGCCCGGAGCCAGAATAGGGCCTGAAGCAATCCTGCGCTTTTGCGGCCAGCTCCCAAGAAAGCGAGTTGAAAAATGGAGCTCAGGGGCACTGCAATTCACAAACCTGCAGAGTTAGAAATGATAACTCTCGTCCACAAATATATGGAGGGAAGGCAACGAAGAGGATTTGAAAGCAAGGCAGAATTGCAGGAAACCGATTTCAGGAGGTAGATTCGAATCGCCTTTAAAGCACAGGAAAAGCGGCAAAACCTCGACAATGATGCCCTTGGCCAAAAAGGGCGTATGCGTTTTTTCCTGAATATATTCAGGAAAAAACGCATACGCCCTTTTTGGCCAACCAAGCAACCTGGAAAGGCAAATCAGCGCTACAAAGAAGTCTCGCTTCCCATCGGTCAAAAGGGCCATGCTGAATAAAGTGTCAAAACCAGAAATGCAGGACAGGCCATGGAGAAATGGGAGCCTTGCTACGCTGATGGGCGGGCTGTAAATTGCCAACAGCCACTCTGGAGAAGTGTACGGTGTGTCCTGAAACATCTAAAAAACTCAGCTTAGAGAGCATAGGGCACTTCCACTCATGGGCGTATAAATTGGGAAAACTAAAAATCAGCAAGACACAGGCACCCCAAAGTTTAGGGCTGCTCTGTTGACAAGAACCTCCACTTCGTTACACCTTAAACATCCCAGGAAAGAGAAGAATGGATAAAGAAGTTGTGGTCCTTATGTACAATGGAATATCACTCAGCCATGAAATCAACGTCATAAGGCTAGGAGCAGCATGATGAGTGGATTTAGGTACGACGATTCTAAGTGAAATAAGTCACACAGAAAAAGACACTTATCATAAGATATCACTTACAGAGGGAATGTAAAAACCGCTACCCTTGAACTGAATTACAAAACAGAACAGAGTCGCACGTTTAGAAAACACACTATGGCTGCTTAACGGGAAAGGTGAGGTGGGGTGATGCATAAAACAAGGGTTTCAAATTAGCTCAGATACCGTTCCATAAACCCAATATGTAATAGACCAGACCTACTCCTTGCTCAGTGAACTGGACTCAACGCCCCCTATTCACCGCCCAAGAATATATCTGACTAGTAAGAATCTTAAAACCTATGTATTGATATCTCTCTGTAAGTGAGTCAAGTGGGTGTAAAGCGGCATAAACACAGCAGTGCAAAGCAGCTAAACCCTATTATAAAAATCAATTACTTTTAAAAACCCGTGAAACAAAGACAGTGAAAGAGAGAGAAATTCTTACAAAATTCGTTCAGGGGCTGCGATGCCACCTGGATTGACCATATCTAGACCCACAGCTGATTGAGACATAAGGGAGGACACTCTTGGGGCTGAGAGGTTTGGTGAGGTTGGGTGAGCTAACGCAGACCCTGTAAAGTAATACGGCGTGGTACCCATCCCATGGGTCCCAAATCTCCAGGTTCAAGGGCATCGTCCTACGTCGAAAACATGCACGAGAAACCCAGAAGATGGTACACCGTGTGACCGGGAAAGGTTTCTAAAACGCACCTCATTTCTCATCTCCTTGTGCTCCGGTTCGCCATTCCAGCCGCTTTACTAGCAATCTCCCTCCTTGGAGAATCAGCACCTTTAACCTCCTGTTCCGAACACGTTGCAATTTGTCCTGAGGATGAACGGGAAGAGGGGGAACCAATGAGAGACTAGCTCTAGGTGTTGGGACAGGCACAGGTCACTCTATTTTCCCATCAGGAAGCAGAATTAACCACAGGCTCAGCCTGCCGCCCGGAGCCAGAATAGGGCCTGAAGCAATCCTGCGCTTTTGCGGCCAGCTCCCAAGAAAGCGAGTTGAAAAATGGAGCTCAGGGGCACTGCAATTCACAAACCTGCAGAGTTAGAAATGATAACTCTCGTCCACAAATATATGGAGGGAAGGCAACGAAGAGGATTTGAAAGCAAGGCAGAATTGCAGGAAACCGATTTCAGGAGGTAGATTCGAATCGCCTTTAAAGCACAGGAAAAGCGGCAAAACCTCGACAATGATGCCCTTGGCCAAAAAGGGCGTATGCGTTTTTTCCTGAATATATTCAGGAAAAAACGCATACGCCCTTTTTGGCCAACCAAGCAACCTGGAAAGGCAAATCAGCGCTACAAAGAAGTCTCGCTTCCCATCGGTCAAAAGGGCCATGCTGAATAAAGTGTCAAAACCAGAAATGCAGGACAGGCCATGGAGAAATGGGAGCCTTGCTACGCTGATGGGCGGGCTGTAAATTGCCAACAGCCACTCTGGAGAAGTGTACGGTGTGTCCTGAAACATCTAAAAAACTCAGCTTAGAGAGCATAGGGCACTTCCACTCATGGGCGTATAAATTGGGAAAACTAAAAATCAGCAAGACACAGGCACCCCAAAGTTTAGGGCTGCTCTGTTGACAAGAACCTCCACTTCGTTACACCTTAAACATCCCAGGAAAGAGAAGAATGGATAAAGAAGTTGTGGTCCTTATGTACAATGGAATATCACTCAGCCATGAAATCAACGTCATAAGGCTAGGAGCAGCATGATGAGTGGATTTAGGTACGACGATTCTAAGTGAAATAAGTCACACAGAAAAAGACACTTATCATAAGATATCACTTACAGAGGGAATGTAAAAACCGCTACCCTTGAACTGAATTACAAAACAGAACAGAGTCGCACGTTTAGAAAACACACTATGGCTGCTTAACGGGAAAGGTGAGGTGGGGTGATGCATAAAACAAGGGTTTCAAATTAGCTCAGATACCGTTCCATAAACCCAATATGTAATAGACCAGACCTACTCCTTGCTCAGTGAACTGGACTCAACGCCCCCTATTCACCGCCCAAGAATATATCTGACTAGTAAGAATCTTAAAACCTATGTATTGATATCTCTCTGTAAGTGAGTCAAGTGGGTGTAAAGCGGCATAAACACAGCAGTGCAAAGCAGCTAAACCCTATTATAAAAATCAATTACTTTTAAAAACCCGTGAAACAAAGACAGTGAAAGAGAGAGAAATTCTTACAAAATTCGTTCAGGGGCTGCGATGCCACCTGGATTGACCATATCTAGACCCACAGCTGATTGAGACATAAGGGAGGACACTCTTGGGGCTGAGAGGTTTGGTGAGGTTGGGTGAGCTAACGCAGACCCTGTAAAGTAATACGGCGTGGTACCCATCCCATGGGTCCCAAATCTCCAGGTTCAAGGGCATCGTCCTACGTCGAAAACATGCACGAGAAACCCAGAAGATGGTACACCGTGTGACCGGGAAAGGTTTCTAAAACGCACCTCATTTCTCATCTCCTTGTGCTCCGGTTCGCCATTCCAGCCGCTTTACTAGCAATCTCCCTCCTTGGAGAATCAGCACCTTTAACCTCCTGTTCCGAACACGTTGCAATTTGTCCTGAGGATGAACGGGAAGAGGGGGAACCAATGAGAGACTAGCTCTAGGTGTTGGGACAGGCACAGGTCACTCTATTTTCCCATCAGGAAGCAGAATTAACCACAGGCTCAGCCTGCCGCCCGGAGCCAGAATAGGGCCTGAAGCAATCCTGCGCTTTTGCGGCCAGCTCCCAAGAAAGCGAGTTGAAAAATGGAGCTCAGGGGCACTGCAATTCACAAACCTGCAGAGTTAGAAATGATAACTCTCGTCCACAAATATATGGAGGGAAGGCAACGAAGAGGATTTGAAAGCAAGGCAGAATTGCAGGAAACCGATTTCAGGAGGTAGATTCGAATCGCCTTTAAAGCACAGGAAAAGCGGCAAAACCTCGACAATGATGCCCTTGGCCAAAAAGGGCGTATGCGTTTTTTCCTGAATATATTCAGGAAAAAACGCATACGCCCTTTTTGGCCAACCAAGCAACCTGGAAAGGCAAATCAGCGCTACAAAGAAGTCTCGCTTCCCATCGGTCAAAAGGGCCATGCTGAATAAAGTGTCAAAACCAGAAATGCAGGACAGGCCATGGAGAAATGGGAGCCTTGCTACGCTGATGGGCGGGCTGTAAATTGCCAACAGCCACTCTGGAGAAGTGTACGGTGTGTCCTGAAACATCTAAAAAACTCAGCTTAGAGAGCATAGGGCACTTCCACTCATGGGCGTATAAATTGGGAAAACTAAAAATCAGCAAGACACAGGCACCCCAAAGTTTAGGGCTGCTCTGTTGACAAGAACCTCCACTTCGTTACACCTTAAACATCCCAGGAAAGAGAAGAATGGATAAAGAAGTTGTGGTCCTTATGTACAATGGAATATCACTCAGCCATGAAATCAACGTCATAAGGCTAGGAGCAGCATGATGAGTGGATTTAGGTACGACGATTCTAAGTGAAATAAGTCACACAGAAAAAGACACTTATCATAAGATATCACTTACAGAGGGAATGTAAAAACCGCTACCCTTGAACTGAATTACAAAACAGAACAGAGTCGCACGTTTAGAAAACACACTATGGCTGCTTAACGGGAAAGGTGAGGTGGGGTGATGCATAAAACAAGGGTTTCAAATTAGCTCAGATACCGTTCCATAAACCCAATATGTAATAGACCAGACCTACTCCTTGCTCAGTGAACTGGACTCAACGCCCCCTATTCACCGCCCAAGAATATATCTGACTAGTAAGAATCTTAAAACCTATGTATTGATATCTCTCTGTAAGTGAGTCAAGTGGGTGTAAAGCGGCATAAACACAGCAGTGCAAAGCAGCTAAACCCTATTATAAAAATCAATTACTTTTAAAAACCCGTGAAACAAAGACAGTGAAAGAGAGAGAAATTCTTACAAAATTCGTTCAGGGGCTGCGATGCCACCTGGATTGACCATATCTAGACCCACAGCTGATTGAGACATAAGGGAGGACACTCTTGGGGCTGAGAGGTTTGGTGAGGTTGGGTGAGCTAACGCAGACCCTGTAAAGTAATACGGCGTGGTACCCATCCCATGGGTCCCAAATCTCCAGGTTCAAGGGCATCGTCCTACGTCGAAAACATGCACGAGAAACCCAGAAGATGGTACACCGTGTGACCGGGAAAGGTTTCTAAAACGCACCTCATTTCTCATCTCCTTGTGCTCCGGTTCGCCATTCCAGCCGCTTTACTAGCAATCTCCCTCCTTGGAGAATCAGCACCTTTAACCTCCTGTTCCGAACACGTTGCAATTTGTCCTGAGGATGAACGGGAAGAGGGGGAACCAATGAGAGACTAGCTCTAGGTGTTGGGACAGGCACAGGTCACTCTATTTTCCCATCAGGAAGCAGAATTAACCACAGGCTCAGCCTGCCGCCCGGAGCCAGAATAGGGCCTGAAGCAATCCTGCGCTTTTGCGGCCAGCTCCCAAGAAAGCGAGTTGAAAAATGGAGCTCAGGGGCACTGCAATTCACAAACCTGCAGAGTTAGAAATGATAACTCTCGTCCACAAATATATGGAGGGAAGGCAACGAAGAGGATTTGAAAGCAAGGCAGAATTGCAGGAAACCGATTTCAGGAGGTAGATTCGAATCGCCTTTAAAGCACAGGAAAAGCGGCAAAACCTCGACAATGATGCCCTTGGCCAAAAAGGGCGTATGCGTTTTTTCCTGAATATATTCAGGAAAAAACGCATACGCCCTTTTTGGCCAACCAAGCAACCTGGAAAGGCAAATCAGCGCTACAAAGAAGTCTCGCTTCCCATCGGTCAAAAGGGCCATGCTGAATAAAGTGTCAAAACCAGAAATGCAGGACAGGCCATGGAGAAATGGGAGCCTTGCTACGCTGATGGGCGGGCTGTAAATTGCCAACAGCCACTCTGGAGAAGTGTACGGTGTGTCCTGAAACATCTAAAAAACTCAGCTTAGAGAGCATAGGGCACTTCCACTCATGGGCGTATAAATTGGGAAAACTAAAAATCAGCAAGACACAGGCACCCCAAAGTTTAGGGCTGCTCTGTTGACAAGAACCTCCACTTCGTTACACCTTAAACATCCCAGGAAAGAGAAGAATGGATAAAGAAGTTGTGGTCCTTATGTACAATGGAATATCACTCAGCCATGAAATCAACGTCATAAGGCTAGGAGCAGCATGATGAGTGGATTTAGGTACGACGATTCTAAGTGAAATAAGTCACACAGAAAAAGACACTTATCATAAGATATCACTTACAGAGGGAATGTAAAAACCGCTACCCTTGAACTGAATTACAAAACAGAACAGAGTCGCACGTTTAGAAAACACACTATGGCTGCTTAACGGGAAAGGTGAGGTGGGGTGATGCATAAAACAAGGGTTTCAAATTAGCTCAGATACCGTTCCATAAACCCAATATGTAATAGACCAGACCTACTCCTTGCTCAGTGAACTGGACTCAACGCCCCCTATTCACCGCCCAAGAATATATCTGACTAGTAAGAATCTTAAAACCTATGTATTGATATCTCTCTGTAAGTGAGTCAAGTGGGTGTAAAGCGGCATAAACACAGCAGTGCAAAGCAGCTAAACCCTATTATAAAAATCAATTACTTTTAAAAACCCGTGAAACAAAGACAGTGAAAGAGAGAGAAATTCTTACAAAATTCGTTCAGGGGCTGCGATGCCACCTGGATTGACCATATCTAGACCCACAGCTGATTGAGACATAAGGGAGGACACTCTTGGGGCTGAGAGGTTTGGTGAGGTTGGGTGAGCTAACGCAGACCCTGTAAAGTAATACGGCGTGGTACCCATCCCATGGGTCCCAAATCTCCAGGTTCAAGGGCATCGTCCTACGTCGAAAACATGCACGAGAAACCCAGAAGATGGTACACCGTGTGACCGGGAAAGGTTTCTAAAACGCACCTCATTTCTCATCTCCTTGTGCTCCGGTTCGCCATTCCAGCCGCTTTACTAGCAATCTCCCTCCTTGGAGAATCAGCACCTTTAACCTCCTGTTCCGAACACGTTGCAATTTGTCCTGAGGATGAACGGGAAGAGGGGGAACCAATGAGAGACTAGCTCTAGGTGTTGGGACAGGCACAGGTCACTCTATTTTCCCATCAGGAAGCAGAATTAACCACAGGCTCAGCCTGCCGCCCGGAGCCAGAATAGGGCCTGAAGCAATCCTGCGCTTTTGCGGCCAGCTCCCAAGAAAGCGAGTTGAAAAATGGAGCTCAGGGGCACTGCAATTCACAAACCTGCAGAGTTAGAAATGATAACTCTCGTCCACAAATATATGGAGGGAAGGCAACGAAGAGGATTTGAAAGCAAGGCAGAATTGCAGGAAAACCGATTTCAGGAGGTAGATTCGAATCGCCTTTAAAGCACAGGAAAAGCGGCAAAACCTCGACAATGATGCCCTTGGCCAAAAAGGGCGTATGCGTTTTTTCCTGAATATATTCAGGAAAAAACGCATACGCCCTTTTTGGCCAACCAAGCAACCTGGAAAGGCAAATCAGCGCTACAAAGAAGTCTCGCTTCCCATCGGTCAAAAGGGCCATGCTGAATAAAGTGTCAAAACCAGAAATGCAGGACAGGCCATGGAGAAATGGGAGCCTTGCTACGCTGATGGGCGGGCTGTAAATTGCCAACAGCCACTCTGGAGAAGTGTACGGTGTGTCCTGAAACATCTAAAAAACTCAGCTTAGAGAGCATAGGGCACTTCCACTCATGGGCGTATAAATTGGGAAAACTAAAAATCAGCAAGACACAGGCACCCCAAAGTTTAGGGCTGCTCTGTTGACAAGAACCTCCACTTCGTTACACCTGAAACATCCCAGGAAAGAGAAGAATGGATAAAGAAGTTGTGGTCCTTATGTACAATGGAATATCACTCAGCCATGAAATCAACGTCATAAGGCTAGGAGCAGCATGATGAGTGGATTTAGGTACGACGATTCTAAGTGAAATAAGTCACACAGAAAAAGACACTTATCATAAGATATCACTTACAGAGGGAATGTAAAAACCGCTACCCTTGAACTGAATTACAAAACAGAACAGAGTCGCACGTTTAGAAAACACACTATGGCTGCTTAACGGGAAAGGTGAGGTGGGGTGATGCATAAAACAAGGGTTTCAAATTAGCTCAGATACCGTTCCATAAACAAAATATGTAATAGACAAGACCTACTCCTTGCTCAGTGAACTGGACTCAACGCCCCCTATTCACCGCCCAAGAATATATCTGACTAGTAAGAATCTTAAAACCTATGTATTGATATCTCTCTGTAAGTGAGTCAAGTGGGTGTAAAGCGGCATAAACACAGCAGTGCAAAGCAGCTAAACCCTATTATAAAAATCAATTACTTTTAAAAACCCGTGAAACAAAGACAGTGAAAGAGAGAGAAATTCTTACAAAATTCGTTCAGGGGCTGCGATGCCACCTGGATTGACCATATCTAGACCCACAGCTGATTGAGACATAAGGGAGGACACTCTTGGGGCTGAGAGGTTTGGTGAGGTTGGGTGAGCTAACGCAGACCCTGTAAAGTAATACGGCGTGGTACCCATCCCATGGGTCCCAAATCTCCAGGTTCAAGGGCATCGTCCTACGTCGAAAACATGCACGAGAAACCCAGAAGATGGTACACCGTGTGACCGGGAAAGGTTTCTAAAACGCACCTCATTTCTCATCTCCTTGTGCTCCGGTTCGCCATTCCAGCCGCTTTACTAGCAATCTCCCTCCTTGGAGAATCAGCACCTTTAACCTCCTGTTCCGAACACGTTGCAATTTGTCCTGAGGATGAACGGGAAGAGGGGGAACCAATGAGAGACTAGCTCTAGGTGTTGGGACAGGCACAGGTCACTCTATTTTCCCATCAGGAAGCAGAATTAACCACAGGCTCAGCCTGCCGCCCGGAGCCAGAATAGGGCCTGAAGCAATCCTGCGCTTTTGCGGCCAGCTCCCAAGAAAGCGAGTTGAAAAATGGAGCTCAGGGGCACTGCAATTCACAAACCTGCAGAGTTAGAAATGATAACTCTCGTCCACAAATATATGGAGGGAAGGCAACGAAGAGGATTTGAAAGCAAGGCAGAATTGCAGGAAACCGATTTCAGGAGGTAGATTCGAATCGCCTTTAAAGCACAGGAAAAGCGGCAAAACCTCGACAATGATGCCCTTGGCCAAAAAGGGCGTATGCGTTTTTTCCTGAAT